>NC_136428.1:89356265-89956265 GCF_052849685.1 Lactuca virosa | reverse complement strand
TGTAAGGATATGTCGTTGTTTGCTTGATGGATCATGGGATCGCAAGTCTTCATTTTTGGTTGGCTTTTATCTAGGTAGGGTTAGGTGGCATAAAAGACAGTTTGTCTAGTATGTAAGAAATGAATGTATCGTCCCTGGTCATTTTGATATCTAAGCAAAAATGAGATCGTGACAAGGTATAATTGGGTATACCTTATAAGCAATAGTGACACACCTAAGCTCACAAGAAATGATTTCCACAATGATTTAGATCGACGATGCACAAATTCTCACATGGGTTTTTGTTTTCATCTGAACCTCCTAACCTTATGTCCCTTGATTGTTTAAAATCGTCAATAATGAAATAAAATCGAAGGAAATAAAGTTATATACATTATGAAAAGTAGGATATTTGAACCTTCACTCCAATTGAGAATCAATATGACTTAAAATCTTCATCGAGCATAAGCATCTGAAAATTAAGTCAAGAGAAGATTAATCACAAGGTTCTATAAAAGCTTATTATGGCAAGTCTTTTATTAATTTTTTTTTGAAGATTTGTTTTTCTGGATGTTTTTGGAAATATTGATTATTTGAATGTTTTTGGTATTTTTGAAAGGAAAGCAATTTTCAATTGTTTTTGAATTTTCCTTTTGAATGAAAGTAAACACACTTTTGTACAAACAAAAAGTAAAAGTTTAAGGATAGATGTTATCTAGATTTAACATTCCTAGATGGCCTAGGAAGTATTGAAACTTTGTTTCATCGAGTGAACACATCGGCAATTTGATCTTCAGTGTTGATGAAGTGCAATTCGATATGACCCTTTTGAATGTTGTCTTTGATGAAATGATATCGAATATCGATGTGCTTTGTCATGGAATGGTGAACGGGATTGTGAGAAATGGCAATTGCACTGGTTGAGTCACAAAATATGGGAATTTGTGAAATTTTGAAGCCATAGTCTCGCAGTTGAGTTTGCATCCATATGACTTGCGAACAACAGCTGGCGGCAGCGACGTATTCAGCTTCTGCTGTTGATGTGGATACACAAGTCTGTTTCTTTGAAGTCCAACTCACTAGTCTACCTCCTAGGAATTGACAGCTACCAGATGTACTCTTTCTATCTAACTTGCATCCTCCATAGTCTGAGTCGGTGAAAGCGTTCAACTGAAAATCGGATTTAGCTGGATACCAAAGGCCAAGTTTGGGAGTGCCTTTTAGGTATTTGAAGATGCGTTTCACAGCAACAACATGGGATTCCATAGGATTTGCTTGGTATCTGGCACAGACACATGTAGAAAACATGATGTCAGGTCTGCTGGCAGTGAGGTATAAGAGTGATCCGATCATTCCACGATATCTTTTCTGATCAACAGGTTTGCCATTTAAGTCTGCATCGATTTTGTATCCAAAAGCCATTGGGGTTTTTGCGGGATTGGACTTGTCCATTGAAAAGCGAGTGAGTAGGTTTTTGACATAATTCTCTTGGTTGATGAATATGCCATCAGTTGACTGTTTGATTTGAAGTCCGAGAAAAGTAGTCATCTCCCCAATCATGCTCATTTCAAATTTGCTCTTCATTAGATCTGCAAACTTAATACTCAAAGATTCATCAGTAGAACCGAAAATAATGTCATCAACATATATTTGTACGATTAAAAGATGTTTATTATAGATTTTACGAAAGAGGGTTTGATCGATTGAACCTCTTTTAAAACCTGATTCTTCGAGAAAGGTTGTCAATGTGGCATACCAGGCTCGGGGTGCTTGTTTCAAGCCATAGACAACTTTCTGCAATTTGAAGCTGTGATCAGGAAATTTGGGATCTTCGAAACCTGGTGGTTGTTGGATGTATACATCGCGATCTAACTCTCCATGTAGGAATGCACATTTAACATCCATTTGGAATACTTTGAAGTTCTTATGTGCAGCATATGCAAGAAAGATGTGAATTGCTTCAATTCTGGCAACTGGAGCATATGTTTCATCGTAGTCGGTTCCTTCTTGTTGTGAATATCCTTTGACTACGAGACGTGCCTTGTTTCGACAAACGATTCCTTGATCGTCAGTTTTGTTTCTGAATACCCATCTTGAACCTATAACAGAAACATCGGTTGGGGTAGGGACAAGATTCCATACGTCATTTCTTTCAAATTCTTCTAGCTCTTCTTGCATAGCTTTTACCCAGTCTGGATCTTTGAGAGCAAAATGTATGGTTTTGGGTTCAGTCATGGATAAGAAGGCTCCAAATAAACAATCATTAGAAGTTGCGGCTCTAGTTTGGATGCCTGAGTTTGGATCTCTGATGATTTGGTCAGTTGGGTGGTTTTTGGTCCATTTTATTAAGCGATTCTCGTCCGCTATAATAATTGGAATTTCAGTATCCCATTGTTCTTCTCCAGGAGTTTCATCTTGGAATAGGTTTGAAGATTCCCCCATAAATGATGCATCGGGATTGTTTTGGATATTTGGGGATGGGGTATTTAAAGGAGGATTTGGTGTTTGTTCCAATGAAGAAGTATGTGTAGGTGGTTCCCCCTTGAATTGATCTGCATCATTTCGGTTTGTTTGTGGAGTTCCTTCAGTGGTCGTTCCTGTAGAATCAATAGAAGTAGTTAGAAGTTCAGAATTGTAAGCGGTTTTGGGTTGTTCAAAAAGTAAATCAAGATCGATTTCAATATCTCTGTCAGGAGAAGGTGTTTGTTGAATTGGATTTTGAAAAATATTATCGATCATTTTTGAACCAAAATGTTCACGATCCAATTTCCTGACATAAAATTCATCGAAATGAACATCGGTACTTTCTTCAATTACTCTGGTACGTTTGCTCAGTACTCGATAAGCAGCTGAAGAAAATGAGTAACCAAGGAAAATTCCTTCGTCCGACCTTGATTCAAATTTTGAGAGGTGGTCTTTATTGTTCTTTATGAAGCATCGACAACCAAAAATATGGAAAAATTTGATGTTTGGTTTTCGGTTGTTAATGACTTCATATGGTGTTTTATGAAGATGTTTATGGATTAAGGAACGATTTTGAGTGTAGCAAGCTGTGGCTATTGCTTCTGCCCAGAAGTATTGTGGCAGATCAGCGAAGATAAGCATTGATCTTGCAGCTTCACATAGAGTTCTGTTCCTTCTTTCGACAACTTCGTTCTGTTGTGGAGTGTATGGGGCTGAGAAGTTATGTTCAATTCCTTTGTCTTTGAGAAATGAATCTAGAGTCTTGTTTTTGAACTCTAAACCATTATCACTTCGGATTCTTCGAACAGGTCGTTTGAGCTTCAGTTCGATTTGTTTGATGAAGTTGATCATCTCTTCAGGTGCTTCTGATTTTAGTCTTAAGAAAAAGACCCAAGTAAAGCGCGAGAAACCATCAACGACAACAAGAATGTACTTCTTCCCTTGTATAGTTTGGGTTTTGGCAGGGCCACAAAGGTCTATGTGCAGCAATTCTAGTGGTTCGGATACACTAGATTCTGAGATGCTTTTGTGAGTGGATTTGGAAAGTTTTCCCTTTTCACATGCAGCAAACAGAGTTTCATTATCAAGCTTCAGAAGTGACAGTCCTCTAACACGATCATCGCCGATCAGTTTGTTGATGTACCCAAAGTTTAGATGGGAAAGGCGGCGGTGCCATAACCAACTGATATCTGCTGGGGCTTTTGATAGCAGACATATATCGGGTTTACCATAGATAAGATCCATGTCAAGTGGATACATATTTCCGGCACGGTAAGAATCAACAATGATTTCTTTGGTTTTGGCGTCCATGATCAAGCTTCTTTGTTTGGTGAATAGGACTTCAAGATTGTTATCACACAGTTGAGAAACACTGATGAGGTTGTGTTTCAGGCCATCGACATAGGCAACTTTCTTTATGGTGAAGTTACCATTTGTTATGTTTCCATAACCCTTGATTTTTGCCGTCATGTTGTTGCCGAAGGTAACGTCTTGATTGGTTTGGGTGGGTTTGAAGTCACGAAGGTAGTTTCGGTTTCCTGTCATATGCTTGGAGCAGCCACTATCAATATACCATGTATCATCCTTGGGTTCTCCAGCATTAGATACCTGCAATTTAGACAGAAGATTTAGGTACCCAAATCTGAATGGGTCCTGGTTTGTTAGTTGTTTTTATTTTGGGTTTTTTGTTTACCGAACTTCTTGTAGCATTTAACTTCATATTGCTATAAGAGTTTGGTTTATAAGGATGGAATGGTTGAGGTTTGATTTTATTTATCAAATTTTCCCAAAAAGTGATTTGTTTCTGAAAATTCGTTGGTTGATAAAATCTGTGATTTGGTGAATGATATCCTAGATGTGAATTTTTTTTGAAAAGTTCTCTTCGTATCTGGGATGTGATTGGCGGTTATGAAAGGCTTTTTGAAGATGATATTTTGAAACTTTCTGATTTGGTCGTTTTTGAAAGTTTATTGAATTTTTAAAGGTGATCTCTTGAAAGCGGTTTTCAAAAGGTTTTTGAAAAGGTTTTGGTTTTTGTTTGGAAACCTGTTTTTGAGGTATGACGTATGGTTTAACAGGTTTCTTTGGTTTGTTTTCAAAAGCCTTTGGTTTGTTAAGTGGGGTTATGGTTGCTTCATTGGTATGTTTGATTTGGTTTGTTGAAGAACTAGCAGAGTTTGTTTCAGATTTTACAACTCTTTTGATAGAGTTTTTGGAAACAGTGAAAGCAGTGTCATCTGGGCTACAGTTGATAACTGTTTCGTCATCTGAATCTTCCTCATTAGCAGATGTGAAAAGATCTGGAAGAGTGGATTCAGAGTTTTCACAAATTGTCATGTTCTCTTGTTTAGCTAGTTCATTTTCAAAGGATTCTCTTCCAATTCTTGGTCTGTAATTCGTATCAATTTTGTCAGTTCCTAAGGTGTTTGCTTTGGTGAAAACATCATCACTTAGTTTTCTAGAAATTTTGATAGAATTCATATTCCATATCAATCTTTTGTTTTCAGATTCAAGAAAATTGGTTTGGTTTAAATAATCAGTCAGTTTTTCATTTAAAGTTTTGTATTTTTCAGTTGATTCTTGAAAGTTTGTTTCAACTGAAGGATTTCCTTTTCTAAAACATCTTTTGTTTCAGAGGAAATGACTGACTGATTTTTTTGTTCCAAATCCTTTTTCTGAATTAGGGTTTGATTTAATTGTTCCAAGACGTGATTATAATCTTCTGATTTTCTTTCAACATCTCTTTCCAATTTGTTCTTTATCCTTGTTGATTCTCCAAATTTGAGTTGCAAGGTTTGTAACTCAGATTTGCAGATATCGGAATTGATCATTGTGTCATGATATTTTTTGAGATCAGCTTCTAGACTTTTCTCAATCTTGGTTATATGGGACTCAAAAATTGATTTCGAAAGACCAAGTTCAGAGATCATAGACCATACCTGTTCTATGACGTTTGGAGCTCTTGAAGGTCTATCAACACCAACTACGAAACAGAAGTTTGATTGTGTTGGTTCATTGTCAGCTTCGTCTTCAGAAGTTGGCCAGTATTCCACGTTTGGTTCATGGATTGCCATCAATGCTCTTTGCTTATCTTGATTTTCCTGTTTCTTTAATTCATCGGCTTTTTGAGCGTAGTATGCTGAGTCTTTGACTTTGGTTTTGTTTTTGGCTCGGCATTCTCTAGCATAGTGATTAGTTCCTTTGCAGTTGTGACAAATGATAACTTCTTCATCACTGTCATCCTTTTGACTTTTAATCGGAAGTCTTTCAGGAGCTTGAGTTTGGATTTGTTGGGAAGATTGGGAAGGGTTCTGTTGGAATCCAAAATTTTGGTTGTTTTGAAAGCCATTGTTTTGATTAGTGTAACCTTGATTTTGGAATCCTCTGTTTTGGTTTTGAAAACTGTTGTTTTGGTTATTGTTATGATGACTTGAGTTGGGATTGTTTTGAAATCCCTGGTTTTGAAAACCTTGGTTTGAATTGTTTTGGAAGGAAGGTCTTTGAAAATTTTGTCCAAAATAAGGTCTTGGTTGAAAACTTGAGTTGTTTTGAACAGGTTGAGGTCTTAGTTCAAATCCAGAATTATTTTATCCAAATGATGGTCGGTTTTGAAAATTTGGTTTAAAATTCGATTGACCGTGATTTGGAATAAATCTCTGGAGGTTTGTGTTTGCTACCAAAGCACACAGTTGTTGGTAGTCTGCTTCATCATTTAAATCAGATTGATCAAAAGAATTGTTCAAAAAGGGTTGGTTTTGAAAAGATGTCTGATTAAAATGATTGAAGTTTTGTTCATTAAAAGGTGTTTGGTTTTGAGAAGATGTGGAAACGAGAGGAAGTGGTCCTCCAAAAGCTGTAGTGGTTGGTGGGTCAATCGAGGATTCATACGATTGAAGTTCTCCATACAAATTGTATAAAGTTTCAGTATGAATGGTTGGATTTCCCTGAATGATGAGTTTAACCATCTTCCAGCTTTCGTAAAGATTGTTTAGAAACTTGAGATTTATCTCGTGTTGTGTCTTTTTGATGCCCAAATTGTTCATTTTTACCATGATAAAATTGAACCTATCATGAGCATCATGGATGGTTTCTGATGAAAGCATCTTGAAATTATCGAATTCATTTAAAACAGATGTTCTTTTGTTTCCAATAATTCTTTGATTTCCACAAAAACGATTTTTTAAATTTTCCCAGATTTGATTAGCAGTCAACAGTATTATGTCATCCATTTGACTTAGAATACTGTGGGGAATTCCAGACACAAGTTTCTTTTTGGCTTGGAGTTGCAGCCTTTTTTCGGTTTCAGCAAGAGTGGCTTGATTTGTAGCAAGAGTAGCCATATTTTCTGGAGTAACATATGTTCCTTCTACACAATTCCAGACATCTTCACTTATGGTGTTAAGATGAAGATTCATACGGCCAACCCACGAATTATACTCTTCAGGAATAAGTATGGGTGCCCGTGAACCAGATCCCAAGCTGTTAGCAATAGAAACAGAGTTCATGTTGGAATAATTAGCAGAAGACATAATAAAATTTTGTTTTTGAAACGATTTTGAACAATTGATATTAAAATGAAATTTTTAAAGAAAAGCTTATGGAAGGTTTATAAACGCTAACCAAAAGTTTTCGACAAAAATTTCAAGGTAAATCACACAAGCTCTGATACCAATTGTTAGAAATATATAACAATCTGATTACCACGAATAAAAGGCTCGGTTACCAGTTACTGGGTGACAGATATATATATTTAATGAGATTAGATGCGGAAAGATAAGAAGTGCGGAATAAATAAATACTGGAAAGCTATAAATGACTGAAAGCTATAAATGAAATAAATGACAGTATTTAAATGACATAAAGCGTTAATAAAATATATATATATATATATATATATATATATATATATATATATATATATATATATATATATATATATATATATATATATATATATATAGTAGGTGGTGTTAGAACGGGACTTGTGGAACGACTGTTTTGTCAAGTTGTTAGTCAAATAAATGACTAACAGGCTTAGGGTTGGACTGGATCTTAATAGACTGTGTCTCTATTTGTTCAAAGTTCAATCCGGTAAGTAACAATAAGTTCTTTTTATGTAACAATGAATTGTTTACAAAACGATACAAAATACACGGGTAATGTTTTTTGTATGTGGGTATGGGGTTTTTTAAGGTGATTTGATGAGGTTGAAGTGGGTATTTGGAGGGTGGTAGAAAGTGTAATAAGGTTGTAGTTTTGGTGGTATAAGGTAACAAAGAGGGTGATGTTGAAAGAGCTTTGGGTGGTTACGAATATAGATTTTCGTAGTAAATCTCTCTGGATAGCTAATTCTCTCTCACGTCTCTCTGGGTTTTGCAGTGGCCAAAAAAATCGAGGAAAATTCCTGGATGTAGGTAAGGTCCTGAATAATTTGCGGTGCAAATCTCTCCCGTATTTTCTTGTTGAGTTGTGCTCGGTGAATTTTTTCTTAACTTGCAAATTCTGATGTCGAAAAACAGCAAGGTGGTGATAGATGTGGTGATTTGAAAGGTTTTTGGAGGAGGTTTAAGGAGGGTATTTGGAGGGTGTTTGGAGAGTATTTTGAGGTTGGCTATGTGTTTATTCTTCTGGAGATGAGAGAGTAATAGGAGATATATTACAAGGAAACACAAAACACACACAAAAACTCATGTAAACATGCATCTATATATATGCAAAGGAATCAAGCAACTCTTGTTTATTTAAGGAAAAGTAATGAAGTGATTGATTGTAAAGGTTGGAAGCACACATGATGTTTGGTACTTTTGCTTTTGTGAAGATTTCTTTCCATATATATATATATATATATATATATATATATATATATGCATGATTCATGTATATATATATATATATATACAATATATACAATATACATATATATATACAATATATACAATATACATACATATATATATACAATATAATATATATACATATATATTTATAATATATATATATATATATATATATATATATATATATATATATATATATATATATATATATATATATATATATATATATATATATATATATATATATATATATATATATATATATATATATATCCAATTGTGAATTGAATTTCCATTTTTGACCCTTGAGGTTTTTAAATTCTTGACGATTTTAGTCTTGATTTGTTTTGTCTTCAAACGACCAAATATTGCGTCTATTTTTCGTCTTTGCGTATTTCGTCTTTTGCATATTTTTCTATTTCATAATTAAGCACGAATCCACGCAACCTGAAATAACTGATAATATTTGTTAGATAATATAAAACCAATTCGTCTTATTTCAGTGATGATCACATATAAAAACAATTTTCATCAGTCTTGTTGAGGAACTTCCCCCACAATGATCTAAACATTCAGCAAGAAGTCTCCATTTTCTATGATGGAGTGAACGTGACAACTATGCAGCTCCTTGACTCAGTTTCCGATAATATAGCGGCAATGATGGCTAAATTGGAGAGTTTGGACCGAAGAATGACAAAGATGGATCAATCCATTCATGCCATTCGGGTGGGATGTGAAAATTGTAGCGGGCCTCACCTTACTAAAGATTGTGATCTTGATGAGCATGGGAACCGAAAAGTGCAAGTGTGTTATTCGAGTGGCGATAAATATGATGATGATTGGCGAAAACTGAAAAAGGAGTGGCTACCATACGATGAGTACAAGAAGGTAAAGGAGGAGAAATATAGGCTGAAGACAGGAGGTTTCTATTAAAAGGAAGAGCCGGTGCAAGAGAAGAAAATGGACTTTGAAGATATGCTCACAAGATTTGTAGCCGCATCCAAGAAAAGACACAACGAAACCGATGCTGCGATACAAGAACAACAAGCAATGATGAAAGAGCAACAAGCATTAATGAGAAATAAGCAAGCCTCTATCCTATACATTGAAAAATAGTTAGGCCAACTTGCACAACAAATCAATGAAAGAACACGGGGTGGACTTCCTAGTAATAACGAGAAAAATCTGAGAGGTGTACAAATCAACATCGTGACGACTAGGAGTGGAAAGATAATTATTCCCCTGACCCCAATTCTGAATGAAGATCCTAAAGAGGTGCAAGAGGAAGAAAAAGAAAACCCGAAATCACAAAAAGTCGACGCAACTCGTCGAGTTGAAGAGAAGAACTCGACGAGTTCTCAGTCTAAACAGAAAAATGATCCTCCTTAAAACCATATCGACCTCCATTGCCATTCCCAGGCCAAGCTAGACAAGATAAGAAGAATGAAGACTATCAAAAGTTCCTGGAGCACATCAAAGCCCTTCAAATTAACATTCCTTTCATTGAGGTGGTTGCACAAATGCCTAAGTATGCCAAGTTCTTAAAGGAATGACTCACAAATAGAAAGAAGATGGAGGACGTATCCAAGGTGGTTCTCAATGAAAATTGTTCAGCCGTAGTCTTGAACAAATTGCCAAAGAAGCTGGGTGACCCGGGTAGTTTGACTTTGCCATGCCAATTTGGGAACTTAGCTACTAGTTATACATTGGCTGATTCGGGGGCGAGTGTGAACCTTATGCCATATTCATTCTTTAAGAAGATGAACCTTCCAGAGCCGAGACCGATTCGAATGACAATTCATCTAGCAAACACGACGGTGACATTTCCTAGGGGATATGTGAGCACCTATTGGTGAAAGTTGACAAGTTCGTATTTCCCATGGATTTCATAGTGCTAGATATGGAAGAAGACCATCAAGTGTTAATCACTATTGGACGACCTTTCCTAAACACCGCAAGTGCCATAGTGGACATAAGTGAATCCAAACTTACCCTTCGGGTGGGAGAAGAGTCAGTTACTTTTGGAGTTGATCGAGCCATGAACAATTCTAAGTTTAGTGATGACACGACATTCTCAGTGGACACTTTGGAAGAACTAATGGAAGAATGTAAAGAGGACAACTCAAACGAATCACCCATGGCCTTTGAAAATGACATTGATGCTGAACGAGATCTGAAAGAGATAGAAATATTGCTCGAAGAAAGTGAATAGGAAGAACTAATAAGAAGCTCTAAAAAGTCAACTCGACGAGTTGAAAAGACTAACTCGACGAGTTGGGACGAAAAAACGCGATCAGACGGGAAGACTGGGCACAACTCGACGAGTTCGGTGTCCGGACTCACTGTGTTCAGTGTTCAAAATTCGAATTTAGAGCTGAAACCTTTGCCGGAACACTTAGAATATGCATTTTTGGAGGAGGGTAATCAAAAACGTATGATTATAGATTCTGACCTCACCAAATCTGAAAAAGAAGAGTTAGTTCAAGTCTTGAAGAAAAGAAAAAATGTCATTGTGTGGAAAATTACCGATATTAAACAAATAAGCCCTTCTTATTGCTCTCATAAGATCAACCTTGAAGAAGGTGCAAACCCGGTAGTGTAACAGCAAAGGTGGTTGAACCCAAACATGCATGAAGTGGTCAAGAAGAAAGTTGTCAAGCTCTTAGATGTCTGGATCATATATTCGATTTCCGATAGTCCATGGGTTAGTCCCGTTTAAGTAGTGCCAAAGAAATGAGGGATGACGGTCGTGACGAACGAAAAGAACGAGCTCATACCTACACGAATGGTAATCGGTTGGTGGGTGTGCATCGATAATCGAAATCTAAACGATGCCACTTGAAAAACTACTTCTGTCACACCCCAAAACCGGAACGACGGAAATGTTCGGGGGTGGAGGACGTCACGTACAGTATCACAACAAAGCATAGTAGTAAACAAGCAACAACATCATCCATTGCATTAATAATATAATTTCATACAAGTGTGTTCTGTGAAGTTTATAAGAACCCAAAAATGTAAATAAAAAATAAGAGATGAGTCTTGAACGAGCTCCATCTTCTCAAAACCTGGCATCGGTACCTGTCTACTGATGACCTGAGAATACAAGTTATTTTGAAAGAGTTTATCAGCTTTAAAGCTGGTGAGTTCATAAGCATTTTAGTGTCATTGTTTGTATGAAAATGTTTGTAAGTACTTGATGTATAAGTTTGTAAATGTTTGTATCTCCTAGAAAATCCTATATTTTCTACTAAACGTAGCCTTCTACTAAGGCATCAAATGAAATGTATGTTTGTTTCTTGTAAGAGTGTATATTTTCCCAAGTGTGACTATCATTAACCAATAATATAGTTTTACATTACCTTTTATGTGAAAATATCACAATGTGAATGCAATGGGGTAATAATAAAGTACTGTAGTGTTGTATTATAGTAACTACTTCTGTACTTTCTACCTTAATCCGGCCGTTAATTAAGGTTAAATGTGAAATGGTTGCACCATACTATCGACTAATAACACGATGATGAAAGACGTCGGAAGAAATGACATTTGGCACCCGTAGACTTGCAAGTCCCACTGTAGCTAACAGCAAGGTGTAGGATAGTCAATCCAGTATAGATTTATACACAAACTCACGCTCTCCCTCCAGGAGATTCGGGATACAAATCGGGCCATGACAGGTGATGCCATGCCGCGAGTGATGGTTCACATTTATGTCATTGTATACTTGTATATGTAATGTATGTAATAGCTGTATTGTATGTTCTCTCTGTCTAGTATGTATGTATGTTCTCTCTGTTTCTCATAATAGTATGTTCTCTTGTATAATGAATAGTATGTACTAGCTGTATTGTATGTTCTCTCTGTCTAGTATGTATGTATGTTCTCTCTGTTTCTCATTATAGTATGTTCTCTTGTATAATGTATAGTGTGTATTGACTCATGTATGAACTGACTCTTTGTATGTTTCATTGTTCTTGTAATAGTATTAGTAATTTCCTAAACTATACCTATTATAGTTTACTAGTAATGTTGTTTGTATGAATGAACATGATTGTATACCCTTGCTACCCAAAGGTATTGAACTGAATGAAGGAACTTTTATATCTATATACATATAAAAAATATATAACCAAGATTCAAACGACCTTCGGACAAACAACCGATACCCTAAGTCCACAACCAAACAAGGAACAGGAAGTAAGGTGAGATGTCAGTCCTAA
Organism: Lactuca virosa; assembly: GCF_052849685.1. Taxonomy (NCBI): domain Eukaryota; kingdom Viridiplantae; phylum Streptophyta; class Magnoliopsida; order Asterales; family Asteraceae; genus Lactuca; species Lactuca virosa. The sequence goes on along the minus strand of NC_136428.1, from coordinate 89,943,763 downwards.
GTCCTTTCAATCCTACTTATATAACTATATCTATATAGATACACATTTGACATAATATAAGTTTAGAAGAGTTTAATAAAAGTATTTAACATGTAAAAGAGTTTGTAAAACGATTTGAAGTAGATTGTTTGTTAACACAGTTTGAAAAGTAAGAAATCCACTTGTTTGGTAGTTATTAATCACATGTGATTGATATAATAACCATATTAGTTCAACTTGTATTCCCCCCTATAAAAGCATTTAAAATCATTTAAAAGGTAAATTAAGGGGTATGAACTCACCTGTAGTGAGTGGTTTGGATGAACGGATGGTATAGGATGCTAAGTGTCAAGTGAAGACTTGAGCACACACACGGATCCTATTTAACATATAATGACACATATATGTATCTAATGAGTCAATTAACAACTAATTAAGCAAGTACAGACACCCTAGGACATGGAAAACACTTTAATTCAAGTTCTAAAAGTACCAAAGGGTTGCATCTAAGGGAAGTATGGCCTCTCATTAGAGATTATGGCCAACATGGAGGCATCATATGAGTTTACGGCCAAGGGGGTAAACCCTTATGAGTTTATGGCCGTAAACTCATTGTAATTTGTACCAAGTTGTGTTATAAGGTCTTATAAGTCATAATGAAGTGTTCTATGTTCAAGTCTAAGCCTTAGGAAGGAATGGTGGCATATATGCACCACTAACTAGTGTTTACGGCCCAACTGATTGCCTTGGCCGTAAACACAATTTGTTCTTGGTTCTTTTGATGTTTAAGGTCCTATACTTTTATTGGAAGTATTCTAGACTTGGTTCCAAGGCTTTGGAAGGGTTTAGGGCTCACTTTGCCCCCTTAATTAGGGTTTACGGCCCAAGGAGATTTCCTTGGCCGTAAACCCCTTTTGATCTTGTTTTCTTAATGTTTTCTAGGTGTAAACTAAGTGATTTAAGCATATAACAAGCTAAGGCAAGAGTACTTACAATATAAAAGCTTGTAAGGGTGTTTAAGGTCCAAGAACACTAGTGTATGTTCTTGGTGTTCTTGGTGAAATGAAGAACACTTGAAGATCTATCAAAATGGAAAGATTTCATGGATGAAATCATTTACAAACACTAGATAAGGAGATGTCACAACAAATCAAGAGAAAGAATTCTTACATTTTTGGAAGATCGGGATGAAGATCTTATGATACTTGAGAGAGAAATGGGGTTTCTAGTCTTGAAATGGAAGCGAAATGAGGAAAATGATGTAAACTCATGCTTATAGCATGAGTTCACGGCAAACTCATGAGTTTACGGCCCAAACATGAAGGTTTGGCCGTAAACTCTATTTAATGGGTTTAAGGCTTGATTAAGGTACAGTGGACTCAAGCAGATACTTCCTAACACCCGATTGTTGAATATACTTGGCTTAGAACACTCAGATAGACTCTAAACAGTGCTAAATGATAGCAGAAACAAGTCTGACTTTGGTTGAATTGATTGACTGTACAAGATAGAAATTTCGGGTTGTCACATCATCCCCCCGTTAGAGACAATTTCGTCCCGAAATTAGAGTTGAAGCAACTAAGTAGTTATATTTAACTAAGTAAAAAGATGAGGGTATTTCAGTTTCAACTGATCCTCGCGCTCCCAAGTGCATTCAGGTCTTCGCTTGGCGTTCCAACGAACCTTCACTATTAGGCTACGACTTTGCTTCGTTTGCTTGACCTCTCGGTCCATGATCTCTACAGGTTCTTCCACGAAGTTGAGGCTCTTGTTGATCTCAATCTCGTCAAGTGGGATTACAAGAGTCTCGTCGGACATACACTTTTTCAAGTTCGAGACGTGGAAAGTAGAATGTACGTTACTAAGTTCGCGGGGTAGGTTGAGTTTGTAAGCTACAGGGCCGATTCTAGTGAGAATCTCGAAAGGCCCTACGTATCTTGGATTTAGCTTTCCACGCTTTCCCGAAGCGTATCAAGCCCTTCCAGGGTGACACTTTCAAAAGAACTCGGTCTCCTACCTGGAATTCCAAAGGTTTCCTTCTTTTGTCTGCGTAACTTTTCTATTGGTCTCTAGAGGCTTTCAATCGTTCACGAATCTGAACGATGTTCTCTGTCGTTTCTCGAATGATCTCCGGACCTTTGGAGCAATATCCACTGTATCTAACTCCAAATCGTGTGTTGTATAGTTGGGTTCGAGTGTATTAAGTTGACGGAAGGTATAGGCAATGACCTTACCTCGTTGCATCAAAATGCAACCGAGCCCTGGATTTGGATTCATCGCAATGGACCACAAAGTCTTATATTCCTTCTGGGAGGGATAGTATCGGTGCGGTGCATAAGGCTTGATTCCGCGTTTGGAACGCTTTCTCTTGCTCCCCTTCCCAGTCAAGAGCCACGCCCTTCTGGGTCAAAGTCATATGAGGCTTTACGAATCGAGAGAAGTTCTGAAAGAACCTACGATAGTAGCCTGCGAGACCTAGAAATTTACAAATTTATGTAGGTGTCTTCGGATCTGACAGTTCCCAATGGCCTGGATTTTAGAAGTGTCTACATGAATTCCATCTTCACTAACAACGTGACCCAGGAATTTGACTCTTCGAATCCAAAACTCGCATTTAAGAGAACTTCGCGTAGAGCTTCTCTGATCGTAATGTTTCTTAGATCTGACGTAAATGCTTACTATGCTCTTCCTTACTGCGAGAGTAGATAAGTATGTCATCTATGAAGACAATGACGAACTGGTCCAAGTACGGACGACATACCCTATTCATTAAGTCCATGAATACTGCGGTGCATTGGTCAATCCGAATGGCATCACTACTACTTCGTAGTGTCCATCACCAGTTCGGAAGGCTATTTTTGGAACATCCTCCCCTGGCACTCGTAATTGGTGATACCCAGATCTCATATGTATCTTTGAAAAGTAATTCGCTTCTTGCAGTTGGTCGAACAAATCGTCTATACGAGGCAGAGGGTAACGATTCTTGACGGTCAGCTTGTTGAGCTCCCTGTAGTTGATGGACATACGAAACGATCCGTCTTTCTTCTTGACAAACAAGACTGGAGCTCCCCAGGGTGAGAAGCTTGGTCTTATAAAGCCCTTGCTGAGCAGTTCGTTAAGTTGACCGGACAGTTCTTGCATCTCCACAGGTGCTAGACGATAGGGCGATTTGGCTACTGGGGCAGCCCCTGGAACTAAGTCGATTCTGAACTCGACTTGACGTTGTGGAGGTAATCCTGGGAGTTCTTCTGGAAAGATGTTGGAAAGAGCCAAAAGAAATTATGATTACTCATAAAGTAAGGAAAAAGGATAGGTACTTCTGTTCTATCTGAATCTCTTGTCTCGATCGGCAGGAAAGGCATTGGATTGGCTCCTAAGTTTATTCGTATCGCAGTGCGATCACTCGTATTCTTGAGCAGTCTTCGTCCTGAAGTTCATTTTAGAAGTCATATTTGGTTCATCAATCACAGCTTCGCGTGTACGAGTCGTATATAATTAAGATTGAAAAGGCCGTCGAATAAATGATTCTTCTCTAAGCTCACATCCAAACAAGGAAAAGAAGTTAAAGCGGAACCATCAATTCTAGACTTGTAGAACCTTGATTATATACCACCCTTGCGTATACATTCCTCCGTGATAGATTAACCGTATGGGTCTTCGGATGGAACTTGACGTACTGTACGAGTTATATGCCGGGGATGTTTCTTCGGGAAGGATAAGAACATAAGATACCCTTCGCATGAGTGTCTCGGAGTTCTGGAATGACGGCTTTGCTAGAAAGGCGACTACGGGGAAAAGAATTTTCTTACGAGACTGGGATTGTGAGGATCAAATTGACTCATGTTATATGATAATGTCGGACTACTCGGAATAAAAGGCGTTAGACTAGATCATAAAGGTGTTACAAAACATAATGGTGCAACTTGACAGAGTTTCAGTACTTTAGTTTTATCTTTACAAGACTGCTGCTGCGAACAAGGTATACTACAAAAGCAAGTACACGCAGCACGAGAGTCCCTTGACTGACGAGAACTCGCAAAAGATATGACTCGAGTTGCACTAGTTTTTAACAGTTTATTAGTCTATTATAACGAAACGCCCTAGAATTTCAACGTGGGTCCGGAGTAGTCTCTCCTTCAGCAGTGATCCTTAGTATCTTCCCGTCTGCGCCAGAGTTCTTTGTTATTGGACAATCCTTCTTAAGATGTCCTCTTTCACCGCATAAATGGCAAATCTGGCTTGCACCAACATCGGTGGTGGAAGTGAAGTGTCGGTTCGGAGTTATGTGGACGCGAGCGCTTTCGTTGTTCCTCTCTTTTGGAGAATTCCATTTATAGTGTCCGGTTTCACCACAACCATAGCAAGCCGGGCTGACCCCGATGCAAGTGGCTTGGAAGACGGTTCCTGTCGGCGCCCTACAGACACAAGTAGTGTGCCCTATTCGATTGCAATTCATGCATTGCGAATTATGACAAGCTGCGTTATGATGAAAAGTACACTTTTCACACTTCGGGAGTGTTACCTCATATGGTCTGAACGGTGTTGAAGTGGCAGGGGTCGCCACTTGTTTCCGTTGCGTGGCAAATTTTTGAGATTGCTTGTGCTCCTTTCGGGCTTGATGCTTTCGTTTCTTATTCTCAGCTTTGTGGCTTTGGGTGTTTGTAACAGTTATCCTTTGTTGATTTCCTAGATGATTACAACAATTTGAACTGTTAACACCTTTTACAGCCTTGATCGCGTTACCATCATTGAAGTGTGCACCTGTTACCGCTGCCACGACAACTGTTACCGCTGCTTGGAAAGTGGCAGCGTCTATCAGAAGGATCGGGGTTTTGTCGTTCGGCTGACTATTTCTAGATGATGACATGATTATGTTATTTGACAAGAAAAGGAGTTCGTGAGTGATTATGGTCGGTCCTAGATGTATTCTACTCATTCATGTAAATATAAAGTTTTCGTTTTGTTAAACTGTTCTCGATGGCTTTGACCTACATCCCTATGATGTAGTACTGGTAAAGAGTTGAAGTAAGTTCATAGAATAGTCACTAGACGATTTCTATTTAGAACTAGGCTATCATTGGTTGGTGGATAACATGATCCAACCTTCGACAAGAATTGGAAGTGATCCTTGAGCTAATTCACCATAACTCAATAAATTGACGAAAGTGAGGTTTAGATAGAATTCTAACGATAGTAGAATGAAAGTATTTGAACAAGGATTGGCACAGAAATTTGCCGACTATCAATGTCATTGATATTTAAGATGTAATAAGTTTGGACAAAATGACCTTGGAGTAGGTCTTACATCATATTCGAAGTAAAAAGTTTTGACAGCATAACGGCCTAACTAGAAAGTACTTATAGTACAGGGATAGTTACATAGAAAAGTGCTACTTGGAGCATAGATAGGAAGACTATTCCTTAAACCAAGGACAGAAAGGTAGAATATTTCCTACTTGTGACGGTTATCCGTCGGGTGAGCCCTTAGTTCAGCCAGCTGACGCTCCACATCAAGTAGGTGCCTTTCGTACACCCTTTGGCGTACTCGAAGCTCTATGACTTCAGCTCGAGTTTCAGCTAGCTCTTGCTGCAGGGCCTCATGGTCTCCCCTATATCTCTCACGATCATCTTCCAGATGAATGGTGCGGATGGTATGCATTCTCATATTGGCATCAACTTCCGTGATTCGATGGAGAGCTGTCCTGCCCTCAATTTCGTTTCGGGCAACTCTGCAGACCAGGATTGGCAAGACTCTGTCTGCTGAGCCTCCTTCGCTCAGGTCATAAAAGCTTTGGTCTCCGTTGAATGGTATGGGCTGATTCTGCTCTTGGCTCCATGTTTCCAAGCTTTCTACCCAAGGACGCGTCGGGCCTTGAAAAGCCGAACGAGGGTTAGGATTTGGGACAGGAGCCACCGAGGGTAGGTTTTCAACTTCTGGCTCAGAGCCAGAACCATCTGAAAAGCCTTAAGCCTGGTGATCATCCAAAGGGATTGAGTGATTCTCCTCTGGCTCTGCTTCAAACCCTCCTCCATCACCTTGGTTAGGGAAGTACGGGTCGCCGTGGGGATGGAATCCAGCCATATTATCTACGCGAGAAATAGGGATAAAGAAATAATTAATAGACGTACTAACTAGCTAATTATAAGATGATCTTTATCAGTTATTTCAATACTTGTTTAGTGCATACCAGTTATATGAAATCAAAACATGATAGACCTTCGAATAAGTGACCCTAACTCGAAACCCACAACCAAACAAGGAACAGGGAGTAAAGCAAAGATTACAAATTCTAAGTCTATGACATCCTAGTTACATATAACCTTAGCGTATCCACTTAGCGACTATTGACCTACTGATAAAGACCCTTTTTTTTAGTTCGCACATAAGTAATTTATAGTAACACAAAATACTCATAGAGTATTTTAAGTTTATGTTTTGTTCTAATGTTTTCATTGTAGTAGTATTGGTAAGTTTTTAGACTTGTTGCCACATCACAAACATTCTCAGGCATATGCTAATCACTTCTCGGACTAACATAGTTGATCAGGCTATCTCACTCCTAGAACTGATCATACATCCTCGAGTCTACTTGGTATGTTCAACAATCGTAATACTTTTGTTATGTCCTAGCGACACTGATTTTCGTATGAATGTAGGTATGCATACTTAGTTAAATATTTTATTATTTAAGAGTATAAACTCTTGGTCAGAGTATTTTAATCCCGTTGTGTTTATAGTTCGTATATCTTTTATGGGTTGATATACTTGATTCACTATAATAAATGATCTAATACCAATCTGTCACACCCCAAAACCGGAACGACGGAAACGTTCGGGGGTGGAGGACGTCATGTACAATATCACAACAAAGCATAGTAGTAAACAAGCAACAACATCATCCATTGCATTAATAATATAATTTCATAAAAGTGTGTTCTGTGAAGTTTATAAGACACCAAAAATGTAAATAAAAAAAGAGATGAGTCTTGAACGAGCTCCATCTTCTCAAAACCTGGCATCGGTACCTGTCTACTGATGACCTGAGAATACAAGTTATTTTGAAAGAGTTTATCAGCTTTAAAGCTGGTGAGTTCATAACCATTTTAGTGTCATTGTTTGTATGAAAATGTTTGTAAGTACTTGATACATAAGTTTGTAAATGTTTGTATCTCCTATAAAATCCTATATTTTCTACTAAACTTAGCCTTCTACTAAGGCATCAAATGAAATGTATGTTTGTTTCTTGTAAGAGTGTATATTTTCCCAAGTGTGAGTATCATTAACCAAAACTATAGTTTTACATTACCTTTTATGTGAAAAGATCATAATGTGAATGCAATGGGGTAATAATAAAGTACTGTAGTGTTGTATTATAGTAACTACTTCTGTACTTTCTACCTTAATCCGACTGTTAATTAAGGTTAAATGTGAAATGGTTGCACCATACTATCGACTAATAACACGATGATGAAAGACGTCGGAAGAAATGACATTTGGCACCTGTAGACTTGCAAGTCCCACTGTAGCTAACATCAAGGTGTAGGATAGTCAATCCAGTATAGATCTATACACAAACTCACGCTCTCCCTCCATGAGATTCTGGATACAAATCGGGGCATGACAGGTGATGCCATGCCCCGAACGATGGTTCACATTTATGTTATTGTATACTTGTATATGTAATGTATGTACTAGCTGTATTATATGTTCTCTCTGTCTAGTATGTATGTATGTTCTCTTTGTTTCTCATAATAGTATGTTCTCTTGTATAATGTATAGTATTTACTAGTTGTATTGTATGTTCTCTCTGTCTAGTATGTATGTATGTTCTCTCTGTTTCTCATAATAGTATGTTCTCTTGTATAATGTATAGTATGTATTGACTCATGTATGAACTGACTCTTTGTATGTTTCATTGTTCTTGTAATAGTATTAGTAACTTCCTAAACTATACCTATTATAGTTTACTAGTAATGTTGTTTGTATGAATGAACATGATTGTATACCCTTGCTACCCAAAGGTATTGAACTGAATGAAGGAACTTTTATATCTATATACATATACATAATATATAACCAAGATTCAAACGACCTTCGGACAAACAACCGATACCCTAAGTCCACAACCAAACAAGGAACATGAAGTAAGGTGAGCTGTCAGTCCTAAGTCCTTTCAATCCTACTTATATAACTATATCTATATAGATACACATTTGACAAAATATAAGTTTAAAAGAGTTTAATAAGAGTATTTAACATGTAAAAGAGTTTGTAAAACGATTTGAAGTAGTTTGTTTGATAACACAGTTTGTGTAACATCCGGATTCCCAGGTATCCTATTTTAAGTATTTTATATTGAGTTTTAGAGGGGGGACTCGGCGAGTAGGCACCCAGACTCGCCGAGTTGGATCGCGATGTGTTGGCCTGATTTCATGAAGGACTCGACGAGTCCATTCGTGGACACGGCGAGTCCAGGCTGTTTAATGAAAACCTAATTCCTCAGGTTTGGGACCTATTTAAGGACCCTTATAGCCACCATTTGCGGCTACTAGACCCTTGAGAGAAACCCTAATAGTGCTTGAGCGTTTGAGAGAGAGAAGAAGCCATTATTGGACCTTTGTGGGTTGGTTTTGCTAGAAGAAGTTGATTCCAGCTTAGAGGAGGCCAAGGAGGTTGCACATCTGTGGTTTTCAAGCAAAGGGCATCACCTTTGAGGCATATCGATCCTCTTTCTGTTTTGTTAAAGAATCCATGGATTTAGGGTTTTCTATACCCTTTATTGGGATGATTTGTTGGAGATATGGTCCCTTATCATGTTTAGGCTTCAGATCTGGACCCATAGTGGTCCAGAGAACCTTATCCATCTTGCTTTATGATGAGATATGAAAGAAATGGAGTTAGGATGTTGTATTTGGGGCTAAATCATCAAGTAGAGTCATTTGGGCGTTACATTAGTATCAAGTTCGAACCTTTACATGTTTATTGAGCTTGGGAAGGTTAGATCTATGGATTAGAGGAACAGATCTGACCTCAGAAGGTCATTTGAGTGTGAGAATGGAATGAACTCGCCGAGTCCATGAGCAGACTCGACGAGTCGAGTCGGGTTGCCCCGCGACTCGCGACCTGTGACGACCCGTGGAGTATAAGGTTTACTCAGCGAGTCAAGGGAGGATCAGGGGCGTAGATGGAAGGCATGTACTCGCTGAGTCACCCTAGTGCACTCGGCAAGTCGGGTCAAAATTGACTGTTGACTTTCTTTGACCTTAGGGTTCTGGTCAAGGCTGATTCAGGAGAGTTCAGGGAAGGGTAGAATGGCCTTCTACCCAGTCTGTAAAGATGAGATCATGAGAGAGTATTGATCGGGAATGTTATTTGAATAATAGGAGGAGGCTAAGTCGGGACGTTGAGCACGAGAGGTTATCCGACTTCATTGAGGTGAGTCTTCTCACTATACTGTACCTGGAAGGGTACCTATGTGTGATCAGAAGGTCTTGTATGCTATGATGTATGTGCTATATGCGGTTATATGATATGTATGTGTTATGTATGCTATGAATGATAAGGACCGAAAGGTCAAGATGATATGTATGTATGTGCTATTTATGTTATGTATGGTAAGGACCGGAAGGTCGAGATGATATGGGCCGGAAGGTCAAGAGGGTACGGACCGGAAGGTCTACCGGAATTTGGGACGGAAGTCCCCTGAGACACATGGATCGGAAGATCCTGCAGAGTTGTGGCCTGGAAAGGCGTATGTGGGCTATGTGGTATTTTGGGTAACTCACTAAGCGTTTATGCTTACAGTTGTTGTGTGATGTGTTTCAGGTACCAGCGAGGGTCGCGAGAAGGCGCCGGCATGATCCGTACACACTTATGGAGTTTATGATATCGAGATCTTGGGACATGTTTTGTTATGTTACAGTGGATACATTATGTTTTTATGATTATCGTGTGAATGAATGTATGTTTTTAAATGAAAAAATGTTTTGAAAAATTACGTTGTTACAAGTTGCTATCAGAGCCTTGGTTTGAGGGATTCGGGTGCATCTTCGGATGAATCTGAACTCAAACTGAGGAATTAAGGAAGTTTTTCATAAAATAAACAATTTTTCTAAAAGAGTAAAAGATTTTGAGAAAGGCAGAAGGAATCAGTGTGTACGATCAACCAGCGCCCGAACGGTGATTTCCCAAAATACCCTTACATTATGTGCTATGAGACATGTTATGATATGATATGCATGCTAGAGTTGGCTAGGTATTCATATTAGGACTAGAGTGGCCTGATTTTGTGATGCCTTATCCTAGGAAGGATTTTGCTGGTATGTGATGCTTGAGAGCGAGTAGGTAGCAGTGATGGACTGATGAGAGGTCTACCGAAGGGTAGCCTATGCCAGTGAGATATAGAGTACTTGTGATTTGGGATCCAAGGAGGAGGACTTAGGGTGACTACTGATGCGGTGTGGACGGTAGTATAGGGCCCGTACTACTGAAGACACCGGAGCAGTGCGCACTCTAAGTAAGAATCCATTGGGTACCAAGGAACAAGTAGGGTTGAGTTATCGAGTGCAAGTATGCTCGAGCGAGTCTCTGATACTCTTATGTTGTATTTCAGAGACATCATGGTTGGGACACGCCACAGACCTGAGTCGAGCGGCATGAGTGACGAGGAGCTTCGTCAGATGATCCATGATGAGGTGGCGGAGGCGATCAGGGCCGAGATTCCGGAGATGTTTGGGTCTATCAAGACCACACTGATTGAGACTTTCGATGAGCGGTACGCCGCGGTGACTGAGGCTGCTGCTGCTGCAGCTACTGCAGCTGTGGCTGCTGCCAGACCTCAGGGAGGTGACTCATTGTTGCTTCGAGAGTTCAGCAACACGAAGCCACCAGAGTTTGATGGGACGCAGGATCCGATCGCTGCGATGAGATGGATTGCTGATATCGAGGGATGCTTCTACACGTGTTCATATCCAGAGCATTTGAGGGTACGGTTCGCATTGAACCAACTTCACATGGGAGAGAAGGACTGGTGGAAGTTCGTGACGGCGAGCTTCACTCTTGCAGAGATTTTAGTGGTGACCTGGGAGAGGTTCACCACCATGTTCAGAGACGAGTATGTTCCCCAGGTGGAGAGGGAACAGTTGGTACGGTAGTTCTTGACCCTTAAGCAGGGTACTGATTCGGTTACTGTGGTTACGAGGAAGTTTCACGAGAGGGCGGTGTTCTGCCCTGAGCAGGTATCTACTGAGCAGGCACGTATGAGCCGGTATTTGGGCGTTTTGAGGAGGAATATACGGGAGTTCATGTCGAACTCGACTTACCGGACATTTGCTGAGCTTCAGGCAAATGCCCGGAAGAGGGAGATTGAGTTGGAGACTCAGGCCAGGGAGGTGGCCGAGTGTCAGAGGATCGATCGGCGGCCGGCACAGTCTCAGCCGGCAGCCAAGCGGGCCAAGTCCGCTGATGCGAGATCTGGAGGCCAGAAGGGCCGCACTTGCTACAAATGTGGCAAGGAGGGGCATATCGCCAAGGATTGCCCCCAGGGATTTATGGTTTGCTTTCATTGCAACCAAACTGGCCATCGGAAGTCCGAGTGCCCGCAGTTACATTAGGGATCAACACAGGGATCTGCCCCTGCTGCTAGGGTTACCGAGGTTCGGCCAGTGAAGGCCGAGGCACCGAAGGCTCGTGGGAGAGCTTTCCAGTTGACAGCGGAGGAGGTCCGCGCAGCGCCCGATGTTGTGGCTAGTACTTTCCTTGTGAGTTATGTGCCTGCCTTAGTGTTATTTGACTCGGGTGCGAGTCGATCGTTTGTGTCGATAGCGTTTAGTCGGCACATCAGTAATAGGCGAGAGGCGTTGAGTCGACCTCTGCGAGTTTCCATAGCTGACGAGCGAGCGGTGTATGCTACGGAGGTGATACGAGGATGTGTACTCGAGATCTTCGGTGTTGAGTTCCCAATAGATCTGGTCCCGATAGCGATGGGGGACGTGTGTGTCATAGTGGGCATGGATTGGCTGAGCTGATTTGGGGTTGTGATAGACTGGGAGCGATAGTTGGTGACGATACGAGACCCTAGTGGGGGAGTACTTACGGTGTACGGCGATGGTACCCGATGTGGGTCAGCGTTCTGTTCGGCTGCCAGAGCGAGACAGAGTTTACAGCAGGGCTGCAGCGTGTTTGTAGACTATGTGATGGACACACGAGAGGCCGCTGGGAGGCCGAGTTCGGTGGATGACGTTCCGATAATGCGCGAATTCCCGAATGTTTTTCCTGAGGAGTTGTCGGGTGTGCCTCCCGAGAGGCTTGTAGAGTTCCGCATTGATTTGGTTCCGGGGGCAGCACCTATCGCCAAGGCGCCCTATCGCCTTGCGCCGCCAGAGATGCCGGAGTTATCCTCGCAGCTTCAGGAGCTGCTGGGGAAGGGGTTTATTCGACCGAGTAGCTCGCCATGGGGAGCGCCGATCCTTTTTGTCAAGAAAAAGGATGGTTCAAACCGGATGTGTATTGATTACCGGGAGTTGAACAAGTTGACGCTCAAGAACCGTTATCTATTACCGAGGAATGACGATTTGTTCGATCAGTTTCAGGGAGCATCTTGGTTCTCCAAGATCGATCTGAGGTCTGGATATCATCAGATGAGAGTGCGTGATGAGGATATCCAGAAGACGGCGTTCAGGACTCGTTATGGGCATTACGAGTTCGTGGTGATGCCTTTCGGGCTCACCAATGCACCAGCAGCGTTCATGGATCTCATAAACACTGTGTGTAGACCGATGTTGGATCGTTCGGTGATCGTGTTCATCGATGATATACTGGTGTATTCGAGGTCTAGAGAGCAGCACGAGGAGCATCTGAGAGAGATTCTCGGGGTATTGAGGATGGAGAGGCTTTATGCCAAATTCTCCAAGTGCGAGTTTTGGTTACGGGAGGTCCAGTTCTTGGGGCATCTCGTCAACCATGATGGGATTTTGGTCGATCCGACCAAGATTGTGGCGGTTATGAGTTGGGAGGTGCCGAGATCTCCCATAGAGATCAGGAGTTTTCTGGGATTGGCTGGCTACTATCGGAGATTTATCCGAGATTTCTCCAAGATTGTCGTGCCTCTCACCTGGTTGACCTGGAAGGGTGTTGCTTTTTCATGGGGTCCAGAGCAGCAGACCTCGTTTGAGACACTTCACCAGAAGTTATGCAAAGCCCCTGTGTTAGCCCTCCCGGAAGGTCCCGTGTCTCATCACTAGCCGAGTATGGACGGGGTGTCGTATCTCATTAGTAGCAGAGAAGGGGCGAGGCCGGAGTTAGGAGGGAGGTGAGTGTGGGCGGGGGACTGTATCTCACTATCAGCAAGAGCGTGGATAGGGTTCCATGGCTCACCAGTAGCAGGTCAGGGGCGGGGCCCAAGATAGGCGAGGCCTTACATCAGTAGTACAGTAGAGTATGCTTAGCTTGGTGATATGTATTATGTTATATGCTTGTATTTGTTAGTAGCGGGCGAGGCCCAGAGACAGGCGGGGCCTAAGAGAACATATTTGTATACCGAGCGGGGCTCGATGCCAGGCGGGGCCCGATGCAGTGGGCGGGGTCCAAGTTAGTCTGGACTACGGTTCGATACAGGGCAGGACACGATGCAGTGGGCAGGGCCCGATGTTTACGGTTTTCAGTTTTGGTTTCAGGTACTTCCGGTAGCAGAGGGAAGTGTTCGGGGTGATCGCATGGCACACACACACATCAAAGAAGTTTAGCCTGGGATGTTTACTCTGATAAAATGAACAAGTGTTTTGAAAAGATACTCTAATTTATTATATAACCCTTTTTGTATGTTGAAATGATTTCATACTATGATTTAGTAATGTTTTAAAAAGAAATTTTTGGTCATGATTTTTGGGATGTTACAATTTGGTATCAGAGCCTTGGTTTGAGGGATTCGGATAAGCTCTCGGGTGTGTCTGGACTCAAACTGAGGAATTGGTATGAAATTTTTTAAAAGGAAAATCATTTTTGGAAAAGAGCTTTGAGAAAATAAAGGAATTTTTAGAAAAAGTAAATACCCCAAAATACCCATACAAGTTATGTTATGATATGCTTATTAGAACTGCATGCTAGATTAGGACTAAGGATCTAGGAGGATGCCTTATGTGCCTTTTATATGTGTATGAGCCTTATGAATTGCATGCTAGTACAGATTCCTGATTAGAGGATAGAACAACTAGATTGTATTATGTGGTGATCTTTCCCAATGCCCGAATGCTGCTTGCTTTGTGCTATTAGAAGTTTCAATTATCTCTAATTAACTAGTAAACGAATATGTTAAGTTACATATCGCAAGGACTAAATAAATTCAGAAGGTTAGGTCTAACCCTATTTCGCAGCTCTTGTCTGAGTCTAACCCTTGTAGGGTAGGACCTCTCATTCAATGAATTATCTAGTGTAAGCAATATGTAATGGTATTCGCGAGTTAGTTAAGAGGAGATAACAAGGACTTCTTATGCAGCTGATGGCAGATAGTGAGTTGGAGGTTACCTTAGGGCAAGCCTAGGAGGAGAGTAATACTGGGAGCAGTGTTAGTAGCAGTGAAATGTATTTGGTGTAGTTGAGGCAATTCTTGAGGAAAGTACGGATAGATGTGGAAGGTAGTAGGGGCCCATACTACTGAAAGCAGAGGATTTGTACTCGATTCAAGAAGGGCTGAGACGAAACCGGGGAACTTGTAGTGTGAGTATGATCACTCGGTAGAGATGAGTATGTTAATGATAGTTATGTTATGTTGCAGAATGGTGACACTACGGGGTAGACCAGTTGGCGGATCAGGCGCCGGAGAGGGATCATGCTCGGGTGTAGGGACCGAGCAGCTTGAGGAGCGGATGAGGGAGTTTGTAGCAGCCGAGGTTACGTGCAACATTCTAGATCAGGCTCATGTGATCTTTGGCACGGTCAAGGAGGGCATACTGGAGATATTGGATGAAAGGCTGGGAGCCTTCCGTGCAGAGATGGTGGCCATGATGGGAGCACGTACTTTGACATTCTGAGAGTTCAGAGCATGTGGAGCTCCAGATTATCATGGGGCTAGGGACCCCATTGCTAGCAGTAGATGGTTGGCCGATGTTGCCAACACTTTCCGTACGAGCCGGTGTCTCGAGAGGGACAGGGTCCGACTTGCCTCCTGTCTTCTGAAGGACAGAGCACGGGATTGGTAGGAGGAGGTTGGACACGCCATAAGAGATGATGCCGCGCTGGATGCGATAACATGGACTGATTTCTCGGCTAGGTTCAGGGCCGAGTTTGCACCAGTGATCGAGGTACAGAAGCTAGAACGAGAGTTTCAGGATTTAAAGCAGACGACTGAGACTGTGGCGGAGATCACCCCCAAGTTCAGAGAGAGTGCCCTTCTCGTGCCGCAGTATGTGGCAGACGAGGAGATGAAGAAAGCTTGGTATCACGAGATGCTGAGATGTGACATTAGGCAGTTTGTGAGCAGGTCCAACTGCAAGACACTGGAGGATATGATTGCTCGTGCCAGGGAGAGAGAGATTGGTTTGGAGTTAGAGAGGAAGAGGAAACTGGATGAGATACAGGTAGCCACAGGTTCAGGCAAGAGACCCAAGGGGTCAGACTCGAGATCGAGGGATTTCCAGAGCCGCAGCAGACACGGGAAGTGTGGCAGGTCACATGAGGGTGCGTGCAAGAGTGCCAGTGGTGGGGATTCAGGTTTCTTCAAGTGCGGTCAGACTGACCATTTCAGCAGGGATTGTACAGCTACCACCACTCAGGGATCAGACGTGATATGCTTTCATTGTAGTCAGAGGGGCCACAAGAAGGCCCAGTGTCCGAGTTTACTATCAGCAGGACATGTGATAGCACCTGCCCCTGCGACTTTGAGGATCACTGACGGTCGGCAGGGTCAGGCAGAGGTGCCTACGGCACAGACGAGGGCGTACCAGTTGGTTTCAGATGACATGCGAGCAGCCCCGGATGTGCCAGGTATGTATTCTTTAGCTGCTTCACAGTTTTATTTATGATGTATTTGCTATGGTACTGCATCGATATTAGTGCTTATACTTTGGATTATGTTTCACGCTTATGATTTAGTTATATGCCATCTGCATACCATGGGTTTCGAGTAGTACTCCGTAGCTGTACCCCTTTTAGAGCAGGCCACTCAGGATGCGGTCGTTGTAGCAAGCGGGAAATTGGGACTCTAGAAGTATTTCGCCAGCTTTCAAGGACGGTGGTGTCATGGTATTGGTTAGCTTTGGAGCACTGGCAGCGGTAAACCTCAGTTTTTAGCAAAATGATTATGGAATGGTAAGAAGGATTGGGAATCCTTCCCAGACAGAAAACTACAAGGAGCTAGTGGAGTCAAAGTGGGGAGTGTGGTAAGACTGCGGGATAGCCGCAACATTTGTTAGTAGCCAGTAGAGGAGTGTGGGCGAGTTCCCGTATCTCCTAGATAGAGGAGTGTGGATGAGGGCCCGTATCTCCTAGTTAGCAGAGTGTGGGCGAGGCCCGTATCTCCTAGTTAGTATGATCAGGATCAGGTAGACATAGTTCGTTGAGGTTTAGTATGGAGGCAGGCCTGCATAGCCCTAGATAGGTGAGACCTGAGGGAGGGTCCACTCCAAGATACAGTTGGGTGAGACCTGTGGGCGAGGCCCGTATATTAGTAGCAGTAAAGGTGAAACTAGAGGGGGAGACCGCTCTAGATCTAGTTTGGGTGAGACCCATGGGCAAGGCACGTGAGATTTTCGCAACACAGGTGGAACCTGGTAGAGACTTTATAGTCAAGATAGGGGATCGAGGATCCCAGGAATTAGAGAGCCAGAGTGGCAAGGTAGACAGAGCAGTTTTAGTTAGCCGAAGTTTTCTTCGGAAGTCGCTGAGAGCGACTGATAGATAGAGTTTGAGTTCAGAAACCGGTAGGAGTCCGGTGGTCAAGATGAGGGCAGATTAGTTGGGACCGGGGTGGTCTCGGTTCGTCCGGAGAACGGATCAGAGATAGCAGAATATTCGGACAGGGACAACAATAAGGGGACCCATGAGTTGAAGTAGTTAGTTGACTGAGAGGTGCTAGGCCACTAACAGCAGGATTAAATAATCTCAGAGTGAGTGATTTGACTTTGTTGCGCAACTCTTGTTTGAGTCTAACCTTTGCAGGGATGAGTCTATTACTCGAAGGATTATCTGGTTCGTTCACTGGGAGGGGTATCCAACATCAGGATATAGTAAGAAGAAGCATTAAGTAGGTATCAGTGAAGTGACCAGCACTGGGAGTGGCTGGAGATGTAGATACAGCATAGGGTATGTCCTTCACAGCGATAGGAGAAATGGTTGATTGTGTACTGTTGCCTTGGGAAGGCCATAGCGGCACAGAGTTAAGGGGTGAGCCCCTAAGATGTCTAACATAAGTACTCGAGGAGTACCGAAAGAATTATCAGTTGGGAAAGAGTCGTGTTCTCAGTATTGTTGGTGAGAAGAGTGCTCTCGAGGTTCTTATCTTAAAGGATTCGTTTTGGCTGAATGATTGGACGGAAGGTCAATAAAGGTGATCCCTCGAGGATCGGACACAGTAGGAGAGGAATTCACCGAGCAGAAATGTTGTGAACAGATTGCAAGAATGTTGGCCATGATGGACTTCGAGGACGAAGTCTAGTTTAAGTGGGGGGAGAGTTGTAACACCTGAAATCCAGAAGACCCAGAAAGGAAAGAAAAAAAACCCTAAGTCAAAGGGGTCAACTCGCCGAGTCTAAGGAAGAACTCGACGAGTCGGAGTGTGTCCCTTGTCGCAGATTAAGTGACCGACTCGACGAGTCGGGGAGACTGACTCGGCGAGTCTAGTCTGGGTTTGGAAACCCTAATTTTGGGAGTTGGTACCCTATTTAACCAACATTTCAGCCCTCCACCCCAGCCTCCATCACTCCCCTCACCTACTCTCAAAACCCTAATCAACCTTGTGGATTATTGAGATAGTTTCCTGCCTTTATGAGTGATTTGAAGCTTGGAGAAGGAAGGAGACTCTTAGTGGTGTAAGAAGGAGCTATAGATCTACAGTTGGTGTGGCATTTCAGATCATTTGAAGGTATAAAGCTTATACCTTGACTATTAATCATCTAGATTCCCCTTTCTAGCATAGATTTTGTCACATTTGGACCATTTCCAAGGTCAATCCGAACATTGCGCCATTGAGGACGAAAAGGATTTAAGATCAAAGCATTTATGAGCTTTAGAAGCTCTGAGGGTGCAGCTTTACCCAACCATGGCTCCATTTCATGACCTCGACGTTCATTTTAGTTTGGATTAAGAGTTTTAGCTTCATAGCACCTTGCATGCACGTAAAGTTAACACAAGGTGGACTCGGCGAGTCAGTTCATGGACTCGGCGAGTCGGGTCGCAAACCCAAACCCTTCTGTTTATGATTCGGATCAGTGAGTGGAGTTAGTAAAGGATTCAAACAGAGTGGGTCCGTAATGGACATGAAGATCATAGTACTCGACGAGTTCGAAGAGGAACTCGGCGAGTCCAAGACAATCTTCTTAGTTATGAAGATGAACTCGATGAGTTGTTCATACAACTCGGCGAGTGATGGCCTAGATATTCATACGATGCTGATGAACTCGACGAGTTCAAGGATGAACTCGGCGAGTCGGTTTAAGATAGTCCCGAAGGGTTAGATGAAGGAGAACTCGTCGAGTTCTCGCTAGACTCGACGAGTGGAGTGGGGGTTGTTTTGGGATTTTAGGAGCATGGACTCGGCTGGTTGGCAGAACAACTCGACGAGTCGAGTCAACTGGAAGGTTGACTTTGACCAGGACTTTGACCTTGAGTAGGAGTTTGAGCAGAGTTGACTTAGTTGACTTCTTGAGGACAGTTAGGCTAAGTGTTTCTATTCTTTGGTATTGGTAGCTCGGGGAGCTAGAGGAGAAGCAGCTCGGAGAGTTGTTGGATAGTAGCCAGACGGTTATCAGCAGTTTCAGTAGTACGAGGTGAGTATCCCTTTGTGTGAATGGGTCTATGGCCACAATGCCGGCCCATGTAGTGATGAGTAGGAAGACCTGGGGGTTAGCCCTAGGCATTGTATGCTAGTATGATATTCCGGACCAAGGTCCGATGTCGGGTGGTACCCGAGGCAGTAGTGGATGTGTAGTTATACTTGTTGTCTTTGTGATACTTGTATGTGCCTAGTAGGGAGGTGAGTCGGGTGAGGTCCCGTGTCTCATCACTAGCCGAGTATGGACGGGGTTCCGTATCTCATTAGTAGAGAGCAGGGGCGAGGCCCGGGTTAGGAGGGACGTGAGTGTGGGCAGGGGCCCGTATCTCACTATCAGAAGGAGCATGGATGGGGTTCCATGGCTCACCAGTAGCAGGTCAGGGGCGGGTCCTAAGATAGGCGAGGCCTTACATCAGTAGTACAGTAGAGTATGCTTAGCTTTATGATATGTATTATGTTATATGCTTGTATTTGTTAGTAGTGGGTGAGGCCCAGAGAGAGGCGGGGCCTAAGAGAACTGATATATATACCGAGCGGGGCTCAATGCCAGGCGATGCCTGATGCCGGGTGGGGCCCGATGCAGTGAGCTGGGCCCAAGTTAGTCCGGACTACGGTCCGATGTCGGGCAGGGCCCGGTGGAGTGGGCAAGCCCCAGTATGTGTTATGTGGTAGGTTGGGGAACTCACTAAGCTTCCTGCTTACGGTTTTCAGTTTTGGTTTTGAGGTACTTCCGGTAGCGGAGGAAAGAGATCGGTGTGATCGCATGGCACACACACACAACAAAGAAGTTTAGCCTGGGATGTTTACTCTGATAAAATGAACAAGTGTTTTGAAAAGATCCTCTGATTTATTATATAACCCTTTTTGTATGTTGAAATGATTTGATACTATGATTTAGTAATGTTTTAAAAAGAAATTTTTGGTCATGATTTTTGGGATGTTACAATACTACTGTTTTTACTGACCATTCTGCTATCAAGTATTTATTTGCCAAGTAGGATGCGAAGCCAAGATTGATCCGATGGGTGCTTTTACTTCAAGAATTTGACATCGAGATCAAGGACAAGAAAGGGATGGAAAATCTAGCTGCTGACCATCGATCTAGATTGAAAATTCTAGAAAAGGAAGAGATGTAAAACATGGTTATTGGAGATAGCTTTCCAGAAGAGTATTTGATGGTGATCATGGGGGAAGAACCATGGTATGCTGAAATTGCAAACTTCTTGGCTGGCAATTTTCTTCCAAAAGGGCTTACTCACCAGCAGAAAAAGAAGCTCTTTTCAGAAATTAAATATTATTTCTATGATGAGCCCTATCTTTTTTGGACTTGTGCGGATGGGATTATTAGAAGACGTGTATTTGGCAAGGAAATCCGTGACATTCTAGAGCATTGCTACAATGGGCCAGCAGGAGGACATCATAGGGTGCAATACACAGCTAAGAAAGTGTTTGATGCGGGGTTTTATTGGGCCACAATCTTCAAGGATGTTGCCACCTATGTGAGAGAGTGTGATTCTTGCCGAAGGTCGGGTAATATTTCTGCAAGGAATGAAATGCCTCAAAGGAACATCCAAGTGTGTGAAGTATTTGATGTGTGGGGTGTGGATTTCATGGGACCTTTCCCTTCATCTAGAGGAAACAAATACATATTTGTGGTGGTAGACTATGTATCAAAGTGTGCAGAAGCGTAGGCATTACCAACCAATGATGCAAGGATCGTGGTGAAGTTTCTTAAAAGGCGATTTTCTAGGTTTCGGGTACCAAAGGCATTGATAAGTGATAGGGGAACCCATTTTCCTAATGATCAACTAGCAAAAGTGTTGCAAAGATATGGCGTACGCCATAGATTTCCAACACCTTACCATCCACAAACGAATGGGCAAACCGAGATCACGAATAGGGAACTCAAAAGGATTTTGGAAAGATCGGTGGTAAGCAATAGGAAAGATTGGGCGGATAAATTGGATAATGTGCATTGCACATTCAAGAAACCCATTGGAACCACATCCTATAGGTTAGTCTATGGTAAAAACTGTCATCTACCGGTGGAGCTTAAACATAAAGCTTAATGGGCATTGAAAACATGCAATTTTGAGCTAAGTGAGTTGCGTGCCAATCGAATTTTGCAAATGAATGCTTTAGAAGAATTGAGGAACGAGTCTTAAACTAACTAGTTGATTTATAAGGACAAGACAAAAAGATGGCATGATGCAAGGTTGAGGGTAAGAAGGAGTTTGAAGCTAATCAAAAAGTTCTCTTGTACAATTCAAGGCTAAAGCTATTTCTGAGCTAATTGCGTTCTCGTTGGTCCGGGTCTTTCATAATTAAGCATGTCTATCCGTACGGGGTGATTGAGTTACGGAACAAAGATGGGTCAATTTTCAAGGTAAATGGACATAGGGTCAAGAAATATGAAGAGGGAATGCCAAAGGAAGAAAGACTAGAAGAAGGGTTGGACTTGGAGAAAGCCACTGCAATGAAGAGCGGGAAGGAGTCCAACTAAAGACTCCTAAAAAAGAAGCGCTTAAGGGAGGAAACCCGCTATTTAAGTTTGCTTTCTTTTACCTTTTCCTTTTTGTTTTATTTTTAGTATTTCATTTTGTTTTGTGTGTTTTAGGATTTTTCAATCTAAATCTTCTTTTTAGCTTAAAATGCTTGCTTGAGGACAAGCAAAGTCTGAGTGCGGGGTGTAGTGGAAATTATTTATAGAAAAAAAACATTTTTTTTAACAGAGTCAAAAACTCGGCGAGCCCATACATGTACTTGACGAGTCCATCTGGAAATCTGCGATATTTCGTAAAAACCCATCTCTACTTGAAGAGTTTGGGGTCCGAACTCGACAAGTAGGTTTTTATTAATGAAAACAAATTTAAACTCTGTAAATTAGGGTTTTTTACCCTAAAAAGTAAAAATCTCATTCATAGCCGTCACTACCCCTCATTCGACCAAGCAAATCCTCTCAAGCAAGATCTTCAATTTTTCGTGACTTCCTCTTCAAATTCGCTCTAAAGGTAACATTTTCAAGCATATTCTTGTTAAAGGTTCAATTTTTAGTAGTTTAATGGTTGAAATTTGTTAAAAATCCGATTTTTATTTTGACATAAACATTAGGGTTTCGAATTAGGTTAATTTAGAATGTTTTTACTAGAAATTTTTGTGAATTAATGCTTGGTTTACCACCCTAAACAAACCCCTGGAGTAATTTTGGGTATAATAGATTGAGTCTGTTCGAATCAGTTATGGAGGCGCGAATTGTTCATCGGACTCGTTGAGTTTATGCTGCTGTCTTCCAGATTTTTATTTTTAATGTTTTCTATGGTTTGTGTGGTTATTCCTTGTGTTTGATTTTGCAGAAAATGTTTAGAAACAGAGGCCAAAGTTCTCAAAGAGGGCAAGGAGACTTCCCTTGGTTCAACTTCCCGTAAATTGGATCGAAGGCAACTTTGGTTAGGTGGAGAAAAAGGTTAGAAACACTCAACTCAAAGGATTTTTATGTACCAAACGAGCTGAACTGGAATTGGTTAGATCAAGTGGGTTTGGTGGTGGCCCTGAACCCGTATTTGACCAAGGTCTTCATTCATAATGGCGTACAAGTTACATGTGATGGGTGGAGAGATTGTTCCGGATGCAGGAGTCATTGTATCAGGAGCTGTGTTTGGAGTTTTATTCCCCTGTTACATTCTGAGGCGGGGATGGTTATTATGATACTAACGCTTTGACTTTTTGTCTTGGTGGTGAGTATCGGGAGTGCAGCATGGCTGAGTTAGGTTGGAGAATGGGCTTATATGACCAATCGGTGGTCATGACTGAAGCTTTCGGGACTTTCTTCGATAATTTTCACTAGGTGTTCCCAGATGGAACAAATGTAGCAAATTGGTGGACTACGATTGAAAATACTGTGCACATTCGATCCGCGGGCCAAGAGGGAAGCATAAGGTCAGCGATTCACCGTTTAATCCACCGGCTCATTACGAATACCATCAACATGCGCAAAGATGATAATACAGTTCCAATCCGTGATGTGTTCTACTTGTGGTGAATTATGATGCCCAATACTTTCTGCAAAATCCTGTATTGCTTGGCAAAATATTTGGGTGAACTTTCCGTAAAGGATAGGAAACTTCAAGAATTTGCAGGGGTATGTTTATGACAAAGTTAGCAATATCATTTGGTATTTTGGAGAGAGGAGTCGGGAATGTTTTAACGATGTTTCCGACACCTAAATTTAATCCTACTCTTTATAAGAGGGCGAGGATAGTTGACGATTATGGTGGGGGTAACTTTGCTGACCCGGATGAAGATAAAGTGGTGGCACCCGAACAACCAGGTAGGATGGTTAGCTAAAGGCAAGAGGATATACATGAAGACCCACCCGTGATCCCGACCAAAGATGAGTTGCCTATGGATTGGGTTAGCATGGAGTCAAGGCAATACCAAGATGATTTAGGGCGTAGCATGAACTACAATCATATGAACCCCGCCCACATGATGAGCAACTTGAATATTCCAAGGATGGAGGCCCCCGATTACCCTTATGTCAAAAGTTGGGAGGAGAGATTGAATGCAAGAAGAAGTGGAGCGGGCGGAAGCGGATTTGGAGGAGCCGATGAGGTAGATGAAGATTAATTATCCTTTCATTTTTTTTATATTTATGCAGCTTGTTTAAAACAATTTTTATTTGGTTTGGTGTGTTTTTCTTTTTGTTTGTTTGGTTGATGTTTGAACACTTAGTAAGTAGGATCTTTAGTTTGTTTTCCTTTTTTATTACTTGGTGTTGTTTTTGATCTTTTCAAAATTAGGGTGAGGGATTGAATGCATGAGTAAAGCGTGAGAAATAAACGTGAGAAGTTGAGTCTAGATGAGAAGATTAGGAGTTTTGAGTCTGATTATGAGTCTGACGATTAAAGTAGCTAAAAAGTGTCTTTTTACTAGAAGAAAAACAAGGGAAAGTGTTGCTTTGATACTATCCTTAAACCCCAGTAACGGACCGGAAGCAGAATGAAGTTTTTGTCCATACAACGAACAAACTCGTCGAGTCCATACCTTAACTCGACGAGTTCCTCATTCTCTTATTTTGAAGTCAACCATTTGCTTCTATTTGACGCGGGCATTAATCATATTCTTTGAAGACTACTTCCCGAGCATTTCCAAGAGTTTTTTCATGTATATTTGGAGGTTGTTGGGAATAAATCCAATATTACGAATGCAGAATATCAAGAACAATCAAGAATCAATCACCATCATATGCAAGTAATCTGATAAAGGTTTTTCGTGTATATTGATTATGAGATGAACGTACAGAGAAAAACCTAATCTTATAAAAAGCTTTTACCAAAAGCTAACATAATGATTATTTATAGGGAATAATAAATATATACCATAAATATAATATAAATGCCTAATATAAAACCAATGCCTCATCAGAGCTCGATAAAGAACTTCGACTGTAGAAGTTCTTAATCGAGAGCATCTTCTACGTCATTGGTTTTATATTAGGCATTTATTTTATATTATGGTATATATTTATTGTTCCCTATAAATAATCATTAGGTTAGCTTTTGGTAAAAGCTTTTTACAAGATTAGGGTTTTCTCTGTACGTTCATCTCATAATCAATATACACGAAAAACATTTATCAGATTACTTGCATATGATGGTGATTGATTCTTGATTGTTCTTGATATTCCGCATTCGTCATCTCGGATTTATTCCCAACAGAGCTGTACCACACAAGCTTTTGATACCCAAGGAATGGATGAGCTGTTCCCATGCCTAAAGTCAACTGAAGATGGAGCTTAACAAGAAGAAGATCAACCTCGCAACTACTATCCCAGAGGAGTTTATTCCAACTCTCTCTTTACTTTATGTTCTTTATCATGCATATTATGCAATGGGGACATTGCATAAATTAAGTGTGGGGTAGGGGTTTGGTTATAGTCAAATTAGCATCCTAATCCTAGGTATAATTTTAAAAAGTTTTGCATAATATTGCTAGGACTTAACTTAGAAAATTTTGGTAAAGCAATTAGGATTCCATGCTAGTATTGTGTTCGATGATTTTATGAGGACCCAAATGTTTAGTTGAGCCAATATACGTTCTAGTGCATTTGTGTCCCCCTTTATTCTAGTGAAATCATTGGACAAAAACATAACCTCGCTTAGTTTGAGGGATGCAATATGTTTAGCATTGTGTACCAGAACTGTATCCAGGAAAGCTTAAGTAGTCATTGCACATGCGACTAATACCTTTAACCAATAAAGGATGAAGTTAAATACCCTCACGTAAGAATATGTTTTTTTTAGCTTTTTAGTTTGAGTGAAAAAAGTGAGTGTTGAAAAAAAAATGAAAAAGAAAAAAAAATCTACAAAGCTATGAAGACAAAGAAGAGATATCCAGAAGAAAAGCTACAAATTATCGAAGATTCGAAAGTTATCAAGTATTATTATTTTCATTGTAATTTTCTTTTCTATGTTATTTTATCGTATGTGTGCTTGGGGATTTAACCAAAAATGACTTGAGGTTAAGAAAGTTTTATGTGGAAGGATTCCGTGACAACCCAGAAATTTTATTCTTTTATAAGTCCAACATATCATTTAAAGGTCAAACTCATTTCTTTTATTAACTTATATGACTAGATTAATGGGTTTTAAGGGTATAAACCTTGTACCAAGGGATATGTTGTTTAAAAACTGAATCATGTTGAAACTGAGAACCTTCGCAACCCATCCGAACCGAGGACTTCATCCGAACCATAAACCCTCGGACCGTGAACGAGGTTCACGACCACAAAGAGGTTCACAACCGCAGACGAGGGTTCACGGCCATGAACTCTTCGGACCGTGAACTCCTCCCTATATGTATATGTTTAAGCCATTATTTCTTCATTTCTTCATCTTCTAGCCGTGAACATTAAGGTTTTCTCTCAAGTATCATCAAACGTGAACCCTCTTTTCTCCTCAAAAGTGTAAGAAACACTTCCATTTTCTTGTTATTCATGTGAAACCCTTTGATTCCATCTTTGATTCATCACCTTTTCTTCAAGATCATCAGTTGTTCTTGGGCCGTGAACCATCCCAGGGCCATGAACACATCATCTTGGCCGTCAACACATCAAGTGTTCTTGGGCCGTGATCTCTTCCAAGGCCGTGAACCCTTCACTCTTGGCCATGATCATCATTCAGTCTCTCATTTTTAGTTCTAACACTTCATTGTAAGTGTTTCCTACTTCCTAAGGTTGTTTCCTTTACACTTTAGTTGTTAAATGCACTAATTGTACATATATATATATATATATATATATATATATATATATATATATATATGCTATTATATGCTAAATAGGATCCATTTGTGCTCGGGACTTCACTCGTGAAACTTATCATCCTATATCGATCTTTCATTCAAATCACTCACCCCAGGTGAGTTCATACCCCTACATTTTCATATTTTTAACAGTTTTAAGGCGGAGGGGGGGGGGGGGGGGATACTAGTTGAACACAATGAAAATTGTGTTA
This sequence comes from Lactuca virosa, assembly GCF_052849685.1. Taxonomy (NCBI): domain Eukaryota; kingdom Viridiplantae; phylum Streptophyta; class Magnoliopsida; order Asterales; family Asteraceae; genus Lactuca; species Lactuca virosa. The sequence goes on along the minus strand of NC_136428.1, from coordinate 89,917,287 downwards.
ATATGTAAAATGATTTTAAATGTTTTTAAATTGTTTTAATTATCAAAAATTACATACTTATAGATGTGTAAATTATATAATTTGGATTCATAAAGATTTAGAATATATAATTTGACCTCATTTCCTGTTCCTTGTTTGGTTGTGGGCTTGAGGTAAAGTTATATAATCGAAGGTCTAATTAATCACAATTATATAAATATTATGTTTATATAAATATAAAATGGTTTTCTAACTGTTTGGTACAAACAGTGAACTTCATGGAATAACAATATTACCTCGTGGAATAACTGTATTACCGATTTCTTATCAACAATTAAACTATAATATGTATAGTTTAGAGAACACATTCATTGGTATTTAACAGAAAACGAGTAGAAAACATTCTTTAGAGAACACATTCATTGGTATTTAATAGAAAACAAGTAGAAAACATTCTTTAGAAAACATCAATCAGAAAACCACCATATAAACTATATCTTATATAGTTTATGAAACTGACCTACTGAGTATTTATTACATAGTAACTTATCAATATTCTATACATAATCATCAATATAACACTTGTGAGACTACCTTCATGTACTTTTCCAAGTACCAACAAAAGTCCTGAAATTATAACCAGAATCTCCTTGAGTGGGAGCATGACAATTGTATATAGATCTATACGAGACTAACAATCTCGCACCAGAGTTGCTTGCAACAGCTAGGTCGGAAAACATGTGGTGACAAATGATGTAACTTTTGCGACGCCTGAAGAACGTCGTGTTCAGGCCATCTAGTCATAGTATGGTTATAATCACTCACAATTTGGCATTGAATTAAATGATTACTGTATGAATAAGTAAAACATCACATAGTTTTATTTTTATAAAAGTATAATACAATATTTTACCAGTTTAAATACGGAAATACTATTTTCGTATTTGAAAACGCCTTTTCTTTATGATTGTATGTAAACTATAATACAGTATACCACTTAAAAACCAGAAACTTTCACCTTGTTTGCTTATCGTATAATACATAAGAAAATATAGGATTTTCAGGGGAAAAACGTGTTTACTTTATCAAATAACGAGAAAACGGATTTGAGTTATAAACTAATACTTATGAACTCACCAACTTTAATGCTGATCCTATCTTTCAAAATAACTTGTATTCTCGGGAATCCAGTAGACATGTACACTCTTGGAGCTTTTGAGAAGACAGCCTAGTGCCGTGTTGCGTCTTTTGTCTTTTACTATATCTATTTTTGATGTTGAACATCTAGTGTTTGAACACTTATGTAAAAACTTATACATTATTAATACAATGGTTGTTGTACTTTGATTACTATAATTGATGTGTTGTGATACTTGACATGAAGTCACCCACCCCCAGACGTTTCCTCCGTTCTGGTTTGGGGGTGTGACAGATTTGGAGGGATGCATAAAATGAGCATTGTTCAAAAAAGTGTAATGCCCGTGTTTCTAGGCTAGGCATTAATGTTGACATAATAGTCTAGGTTAACCTTTGTGACTCATTTTGAATAAATGAAAAGGAATTATGTGAATATTATGTGAATTATGTGTTTTATGCCTAATTATTAAGGTTTAATTAATTAAGAATAAAAATGAGTGTCGAAAATAAATATTAGATAAAGCCGATATCTATTAAGAAACTTGTAGTGGGCGTGACAAGGATTACGGATATATAAAGAATGCCGAAATCCGAGTTATAACGAAGAAATTATGACCTGTCGAAGTTTCGCGACAAACAGGCGCGGTGCCGAATGTCGTAAAAAGTGAGTTATGGCCTGTAAAAGTTATGACATGTCGTGTTGTTCCCTAAACGGAGAGTAGGTATAAAAAGAACGCCCAAATCTGACTTCGTATGAGGAAGTTATGATTTTTCGAAGTTTCAGCTTAGCAGTAGACAACTAAAAACTCGAATTTTAGATCGAGTGATTTTTAGCTGACACGACCTAAACGAGAATCGAAGGTCTCGTAAATAGTAATACAACGGTAAATAGTCTGACGAAAACGGACGTCGGATGAAGAAGTTATGAATTTTTAACGGATTTCCTGTCCCGGTCTGTTAAAAATAATAATATAAAAACTAAATTCAAAATTAGCCGACAAAGTCTAAACGAAAGTTGTAGAGCGTAATTTTACCTACGCGTGCATATAAAGAACGTAAAAAACGGAGCTCGTATGTGAATGTTATGGATTTTAGAAGTTTTGGCGCGAAAAAGCGAGAAATTATTTCAAAATCCGAGAAATTTCGCATAAGCCACGTCACCTTCGTTGTATGAGTGCCACGTGTCCGAAATTGGTGAGTCATCAGAGCCACGTGTCCGAAATGTTGCTGAGTCATCCGAACCGGAGAGCTGATCCGAAGCGGTCCAATGGGTGTCCGACGCGTGCCCTTTATCACGTGTCCGAGCCTCGCAGTGAGCCACGAACCCCCCCTACTTCGGACCCTAGACCTCGGTCCACTTAGAAGATGCCACCAAGCCCTCGCATGCACAGCCCACGTGCGAGAAGGTGCTACGAGCCCTCGGATCTGCTGCCACCTGGGAGCTTCTCAGCGGTCCGATCAGAAGCCTCCCCCTATAAATAGAAGGCTGCGAGCCTTCTCGGATATTTTTAAGAAATTGCCACTTTTAGCCCTTTTCTTTATATTTTCTTCATTTTAACATTCCAGTAAGCCCCGTTATCGATTATAACCCCCGGAATACGCCACGAAGAGCCCGAGAAGCCCGGAAAATTTATCTTTTCGGTTTTGAAGACCGACCCTCGCAGAGCCCGATTTCTCAATAAAACTCCCGGTTTTATTAGAAACGATCGTTTTAGGAAATGAATTGCTGCCCGATTTTCATTAAATTAGGTGAGTGTATAGTTACTTTCACCTTAGACATAGATATGAAGTATTTTACATAAAATACGTTGCTGTGTGAATATATATTGTTTGTTTATTTGAGATGGGTGTTGAAGGAATGATTTATACAGGTTTTATATAATTTAAACTGTATATGTATTTTTATCTACAAAATATGTTGGGTAAAACATGGGTAGATGAAATAGTGGGTGTGATGAAAGGTGAGTTGGATAAATGAGATGATCAATAATATTGGTCAAGTGTTAAGAGTGAATGGTGAAATGATATCATGAGTTGAGAGTGAGGGGTGAAATATGAGAAAAGCCATTACCCAAACGATGGCGTGAGTGTTGCAATATGAGAAAAGCCCTTACCCAAACGTGGGCCCCCGTCATTCAGCAGAGTATGGATGACAACCATGGACTATTCTAGATGGTCTGTGGAACACTAGCAGGCCCGCAACCTGTAGGTGTATGAACTGCATGTTCATTTCCTGTACTCTAAAAACCTATTAACATGTATTGCAGGGTGGAATACCTGCAAATAATATTGTCGACAAATGAGAGCTATGGACTTAGCACATGTTGAATAAACCTTGGCAGCTATGGACTTAGTGCTCGTTGTATAAACCCCGGTGATGATGTGACTTCGTGTCTATTCCTTAGGATGAATCCTTAGGAAGGAGTGATAGTTGATTCTTAGGGTAAATCCTTAAGAAATAAATAAGATAACGGGGTTGGGGTAATTTGATTGACTGATTGATGTTTAAGCATATTAAATTTATGTATTGTGGGTTGAAAATTCTATATGCTCACCAGGCTTCCAAGCCTGACCCACTCAGCTGTTTATATTACAGGTAGAGGACCCCGAGCATAGTCGGATGATGATAATGAGTGATTTTTTGATTATAGGCCAGTAGTTATAAATAACTGTTGTAAGGCTTATAATGTCTTGTTTATGCTTTTGATCTGTATCGGAGCATGACATCCCGGGGTTTTGATATAAAAGGAAATTATATATTTCTTAAAGAAAGGTTTTGACAAACTTTTATCATGTATTGTTTTGGGGACCAATTCCGCAACATCTTTTAAAAAGATTTCTATGATTTTATTTTAAAAAGCATAAATTAAATCGGTCTTTTCTGGCCGAGAAATCAGGGGATGTCACAGTTGGTATCAGAGCATTAGTTTAAGCGAACTAAGATATTGTAGGATTTCTAGACTTAAACTTAGAATGCTAAGTGATGATTGTGAGATGAGTGTCTACGATAATTTAGACACGAGCACTAGTTTATTTTAGGAAAGATGCCTAAAGTGCTTTTATGTGCTAAATGCTATATGTTTGCCATATATGCCATTATTTGTTCAGATCTATGGTCTGTTGCCGACCGGATCTGGAAACCTTATGTGTGTAGGATTCTAAACGTATGATTACGATATTAGAACTAACATATAAATGTTTCGGAGTAATAACGAAGATTTAACGTCTATCGAAAATAAAGATCTAAATTCACCTACGATTGGTGTATAGATCGAAATGGAAAGTACGCAAAGTGAATTCGGAAATGATAATCCGCAGCCTGAGCCAATCACGATGACTGGGGTGCAGGCAATGGTGCGTACGATGTTGGATCAATAGATGGAAGAAACAAAACGTTTACTTCAACAAAGTAAGGATGAACTTACTGTGCCAGTATGTCAGGCATCTGTTCTCGAGGCAACTATCAGGGTTGCTAAGTCTATTGTAAAAATGATCAATGACAGGACCGCCAAAAGGTTGAAGTTGGCGAGAAGAGGAAGTTTGAGGGGTCTTCAAGGCCCAACAAGAGCAACATATCCTCAAAGTCTGGAAAAAGAAGAGGTAAAGGAAAATGGTGCGGGAAGTGCAAAAATAAACACCCTGGGAATTGTGACGGGAAGGTGAAGTGCTTTAGGTGTGGAGAAATAGGGCATTACGCCAATCAGTGTACGATTCTCAAGGGGGTGTGTTATATATGTAAGGAAGAAGGCCATATTTCTAAGAACTGTCCGAAGAACAATGAAGTAACAAGGCCAAGTGCACCGCCAACGCCAAGGGAATTTCAGAATATCCTTGACGAAGCAATTAATAATGCTAGGAAGTAGAAGTAAAGAATTGATACCCTAAGATCAAGTTACGAAGTAGTAATGTGAATAGTAACAAGTGGTTTAGCCTATTAAAGGCATAGTATAGGGTAAACTTGAACCTTTGTGTAATCGTTTCATGGAAATAATATAAACCCTGGTTTTGTCATCTGATGAATGGAATGGTTGGTGTAATTCTTGAAGTTGTCCCATCGTCTGGAATTTCCATCACTAACCAAGTTGAAGTAGAATTGATGATTGAAGATACGCATGGAAAAAGTCCTAGTAGAGTCTAGGAAATTTTTATGATTAATTGGACACATTCGTATGTGTTAAATTGTTTTGTGATTTTAGGACTTGGGGACTGCGAGACAGTACTTGGGACAAGTATGAGTATCTGTGAATAGTAGTAGAGATCTATACTACTGGAAGCACAGGAATCACACTTGGATCAGGGAAAGTCACAAGGTTACCAAGGAATTAGTAATTGATTCCGTCTTATTCTAGTCTATGGTTACCATCGTTTTGGTAATGACTAAGAAGATGATTGTTATTCTGACCTTAGAGGTCATATCGAATCGATTCCGACTAAGATGAGTATGTAACGTGGTTCCGAGAACCAAGTTCGATGTAGCATTTGACTTAAGCCAAATGATTGAAGTGAAAGATGATCAAAGTGATCAATAGAAGTATCGCACTCATTGTTGAAGAAGTTGGTAGTTAGAAATGATACATGTTGAACTGTGATTGTATCACATTAGAACATGAAGGTAGGTATAGTTTGTTCGGAAATTTGTCACTAGGAGATCTGAGTCTAAGTAGTGCATTATACATTGAGAGATCATTAGAACATGACCCATCAGTCTGTTACAATAAGCGAAGGAAAATACTTATTCTAAGAAGAAGAAGGAGTCCTCAATAAGGATTTATTTTGTAACTCGAAGGTTACAATTAAAAGTCCTACGGAGATTTGAAGCTTTTTAGGATTCATCGGATATTACCGAAGGTTTATCCAAGGCTTTTCTTCGATCGCGACTCCATTGACAGCTTTGACCCACAAAGGAGCTGTTTATACTTGGAATGAGAAGCATAAGGAAGTTTTGAGAGGTTAAAGAAGACGTTGTGCGAAGCACCGATTCTTTCGTTACCTGAAGGATTTGATGACTTCACATTTTATAGTGATGCCTCTGGAGTTGGGTTAGGTTGTGTTCTGACCCAAAGGGATAAAATGATAGCGAATGCATCAATCCAATTGAAGGAGCATGAAAAGAACTACCCCACTCATGGTCTGGAGTTGGCAGCGGTAGTATTTGCCTTAAAGATACAGAGGCATTATCTTTACGGTACTAAGTGCAAGCTTCTCACTGATCATAAGAGTCTTCAATATCTCTTTAATCAGAAGGAATTGAATATGAGGCAACGGCGCTGGCTAGAATTACTCGAGGATTACGACTATAAGATACTTTACCACCCTGGTAAAGAAAATGTTGTTGCTGATGCTCTCAGTCAGAAGGTAAATCTTGAAAAGAAAAGGCCAAGAGAGTTGACAGTTGAAGTTGTCTAGACAATTGTAGAGAGCATAAAGAAAGCTCAGGAGAAAGCTTTGAAGAAAAATGACCGAAAGGAGGAACGTTTGGGAAAAACGTTGGTGTCTGATACAAACGGTCAAGGATTGAAGGTATTCAAAGATAGAATTTGGGTACCTAATACGGGAGGAGTAAGAGGTCTTCTAATGGAAGAAGCTCACAAAACCATATACTCGATTCATCCTGGCAGTACGAAAATGTATAGGGATCTAAAACCCTATTACTGGTGGCCGACGATGAAGCCCGATGTTGCTAAGTATGTGGTCGAGTGCGTAACATGTGCTAGGGTTAAGGCGCAACATCAGAAAATGTATGGGAATTTAGAACCTTTACCTATACCCATGGGTAAATGAGAGGACATTACCATGGATTTTGTGACTAAACTGCCCAGAAGAAGGAACGGTCACGACATGATTTGGGTGGTAGTTGATCGCTTCACTAAGAGTAAGCATTTCATAGCAGCCAACGGGAAATGGTCTATAAATAAACTTGCGAATTCTTACATGAAGAAAATTGTGAGGTTTCACGGTGTTCCATTAACGATTGTATCTGATCGTGATAGCCGTTTAACCTCAAGGTTTTGGAGGAGTATTTGGGTACCAAGTTGTGTTTGAATACAACTTACCATCCGCAAATCGATGTTCAGAGCAAACGAACAATTCAAACCTGGGAGGATATGCTGAGAACATGTACCTTGGAATTCCAAGGTAACTGGGATGAACATTTACCTTTAGTAGAATTTTCCTAAAATAATAGTTTCCACTCAAGCATCAAGATGGCACCTTATCACGCTTTGTATGGAGAAAAGTGTCGAACGCCGTCATGTTGACTAGAAGCTGGGGAAAAGCAGTTTATGGGACTGAAATAGTCCATCAGACTGCTGATAAGTTGAAAGTGATTAGGGAAGGGATGTTAGCTGCTCAAGAGAGCTATGCTGACAAGAAAAGATAACCGATATCATTCAAAGTTGGAGATTCGGTTTTACTTAAAGTCTTGCCGTGGAAGGGACTTATAAAATTTAGTAGAAGGGGAAAATTGAGTCCAAGGTTTATTGGACCATTTAAAGTTCTTCAGAGGACCGGGAATCAAGCTTACAAGCTAGAATTACCGGAAGAACTGGAGGGTATTCATAATACCTTTCATGTGTGTTAATTGAGAAAGTTCATGGGAGATGTGCCCGACATAATTCTCATTTCTGAATTAAGGCTGGATGAAAGCAAGAGGTTCATGGAAGAACCTGAGGCAATCGTTGACCGTAAGACTAAAACGTTGTGACGCAAGATGGTCGATTTACTGCTTGTGCGTTGGAAACATACGAATGGGCCAAATCTCACCTGGGGAAAAACGGAGAGTGACATGATGAGTCGCTACCCGTATTTGTTTGCCAATGTGTGATTTCGGGGACATAATCATTCTAAGTGGGAGAGAATTGTAATGCCCGTGTTTCTAGGCTAGGCATTAATATTGACATAATAGTCTAGGTTCACCTTTGTTTCTCATTTTGAAGAAATGAAAAGGAATTATGTGAATATTATGTGAATTATGTGTTTTATGCTTAATTATTAGGATTTAATTAAGTAACAATAAAAATGAGCGTCGAAAATAAATATTAGATAAAGCCGATATCTATTAAGAAACTTGTAGTGGGCGTGACAAGGATTACGGATATATAAAGAATGCCGAAATCCTAGTTATAACGAAGAAGTTATGACCTGTCGGAGTTTCGCGACAAACCGGCACGGTGCCGAATGTCGTAAAAAGTGAGTTTTTGATAAACTACTTTTTAGCCTTAGTGATCTAAACGAAAGTAGTAGTGTTCGTTAAACCAAGAGTAGGTATAAAAAGAACGCCCAAATCTGACTTCGTATGAGGAAGTTATGATTTTTCGAAGTTTCAGCTTAGCAGTAGACAGCTAAAAACTCGAATTTTAGATCGAGTGATTTTTAGTCGACACGACCTAAACGAGAATCGATGGTCTCGTAAATAGTAATACAACAATAAAAAGTCTGACGAAAACGGACGTCGGATGAAGAAATTATGAATTTTTAACGGCTTTCCTGTCCCGGTCTATTAAAAATAATAATATAAAAATTAAATTCAAAATTAGCCGACAAAGTTTAAACGAAAGTTGTAGAGCGTAATTTTACCTACGTGTGCATATAAAGAACGTCAAAAACGGAGCTCGTATGCGAAAGTTATGGATTTTAGAAGTTTTGGCGCGAAAATCGAGAAATCATTTCAAAATCCTAGAAATTTCACATAGGTCATGTCACCTTCGCTGTATGAGTGCCACGTGTCCAAAATTGGTGAGTCATGCGAGCCACGTGTCCGAAATGTTGCTGAGTCATCCGAACCGGAGAGCTGATCTGAAGCGGTCCAATGGGTGTCCGACGCGTGCCCTTTATCACGTGTCCGAGCCTCGCAGTGAGCCACGAACCCCCCTACTTCGGACCCTAGACCTCGGTCCACTTAGAAGATGCCACCAAGCCCTCGCATGCGCAGCCCACGTCTGAGCAAGTGCTGCGAGCCCTCAGATCTGCTGCCACCTGGGAGCTTCTCAGCCGTCCGATCAGAAGCCTCCCCCTATAAATAGAAGGTTGCGAGCCTTCTCGGATATTTTTAAGAAATTTTCACTTTTAGCCCCTTTCTTCATATTTTCTTCATTTTAACATTCCCCAAAGCCCCGTTATCGATTATAACCCCCGGAATACGCCACGAAGAGCCCGAGAAGCCCGTAAAATTTATCTTTTCGGTTTCGAAGCCCGACCCTCGCAGAGCCCGGTTTCTCAATAAAACTCCCAGATTTATTAGAAACGATTGTTTTAGGAAACAAATTGCTGCCCGATTTTCATTAAATCAAGTGAGTGTGTAGTTACTTTCACCTTACACATAGATATGAAATATTTTATATAAAATACATGCTGTGTGAATATATATTGTTTGTTTATTTGAGATGGGTGTTGAAGGAATGATTTATACAGGTTTTTAAATAATTTAAAATGTATATGTATTATTATCTATAAAAAATGTTGGGTAAAACATGGGTAGATGAAATAGTGGGCATGATGAAAGGTGAGTTGGATAAATGAGATGATCAATAATATTGGTCAAGAGTTAAGAGTGAATGGTGAAATGAGATCATGAGTTGAGAGTGAGGGGTGAAATATGAGAAAAGCCCTTACCCAAACGTTAGCGTGATTGGTGCAATATGAGAAAAGCCCTTACCCAAACGTGGCCCCCCGTCATTCAGCAGAGTATGGATAACAACCATGTACTATTGTAGATGGTCTGTGGAACACTAGCAGGCCCGCAACCTGTAGGTGTATGAACTATATGTTCATTTGTTGTACTTTAAAAACCCATTGACATGTATTGCAGGGGGGAATACCTGTAAATAATACTGTCGATAAATGAGAGTTATGGACTTAGCACATGTTGAATAAACCTTGGTAGCTATGGACTTAGTTCCCATTGTATAAACCCCGGTGATGATGTGACTTCGTGTCTATTCCTTAGGATGAATCCTTAGGAAGGAGTGATAGTTGATTCTTAGGGTAAATCCTTAAGAAATAAATAAGATAATGGGGTTGGGGTAATTTGTTTTACTGATTGATGTTTAAGCATATTAAATTTATGTATTGTGGGTTGAAAACCCTATATGCTCACCAGGGTTCCAAGCCTGACCCACTCAGCTGTTTATATTACAGGTAGAGGACCCCGAGCATAGTCGGATGATGATGATGAGTGATTTTTGGATTATAGGCCAGTAGTTATAAATAACTGTTGTAAGGCTTATAATGTCTTGTTTATGTTTTTGATCTGTATCGGAACATGACATCCCGAGGTTTTGATATAAAAGGAAATTATATATTTCTTAAAGAAAGGTTTTGACAAACTTTTATCATGTATTGTTTTGGGGACCGATTCCGCAACATCTTTTAAAAAAATTCTCTGATTTTATTTTAAAAAGCATAAATTAAATCGGTCTTTTCTGGCCGAGAAATTAGGGGATGTCACAAAAAGTGGGCGAGTGTTTATGAGGATTGTGAGTATTAAGGATTTGGGGGTCCTTAGAAAAATTTTAGACACAAATGCATGCGTTGCGCTCTTGGCATAATGGTTGGGTTTGATTGAGATTGTCTTATATGATGCTAGTGTGATAAAATTCAGTTTTGCTTGAGGGCAATCAAAAGTCAAGTGTGGGGTATTTTCATATGTGCATATTTAATCATATATTTCGTATAATATCTTAATATTTTTGGCTATTTTGTCTTGATTTATGAACAAAAGGTACTTAATTATGTTAAAATTTCAATTTCAGTCTTAAAGACATGCTCGAGTGAAAAAAGAAGTAGAACTAGCAATTGGGAGCTTGGGAATTAAAGTTTGAAGAAATGAAGCTTAAACGAAGAGAAACTCGGCGAGTTGGCCATCAACTCGATGCGTAGGATGGAATATTTGCGATCCAACAATGTCTTACCGTACACGCGTTTTAAGTAAAGAACTCGTCGAGTTGGGTCTAATAACTCGACGAGTTGGTGTGTAATTTTTTAAAATTCTTATATATACGGTTATTCCCGAAACCTAAAAGGATGTTGGAGACTTTTGGTGACTCAGAAGGGTTCTTGAAGCTCTGGTTTTCGAGAGTTCAACTTAGAAGTCAAGTTAGAAGAGATCAAAGGAAATAAATTTACTCTTTTTCTTAATCTTCTACATAAACCATGTTTGAAACATTAGATTTCGATTTTAGGTTGTTAATTGATGTAGATATGAGCTAAAAGCTTTTAACTTCTGTTTAGAGTAGATGAATTTATGAATACGGTGTGATTTTATGGCTTAGATTAATTTGATTTGGTGAATTGTCTTGTTAAGCTTGTTAAAGACCCTTATGTGTTGGTAATAATTATTTTCTGTTAATAATCAAGTTGTTGAGTTGCATGAACATCTTCTTAATTACTTGAATCATATAATTTTGTGAACACAATATTGTGTGCCTAGTATTAGTGAATATGAACCTAGGTTTAACTAGAAAATAAGTAAATTAATGTGTAAGCATGTGTGATGAACAACCATACACGATTTGATTGAATTGACAAATTTAGTTAACTATTATTACCAGTCTTACTTGATCCAAACTCAACACTAGGAAACTTGTTAGTTTAATCAGTTGGCCACTGTTTGAATTAACCTATTTGGTAAGGATTACTAATAGTGAACATGATCCTAATCATATTAGAAATTGGTAGCCAATGATATATTAATGCATTGCACTTGCCCTGAAATCAACCATAGGAATAAATGAGTCGAATCAGAACATAAGTCTCTTCTATTATTGAATCTAGTTACCTTCTATTCTCTTTAGTTGTTAATTGTTTTGTTTGAGTGTTATTTGCTTATTTAGGTTTCTAGTCTTGCAAAACTAGAGAAAACCATATTTTATTACTTTTTTTATCTAGGTAATTCTAGTAGTTAATCTTAATTGTTACCGTTCCATGTGTTCGATACCCTACTTGTTTGAACTATATTGCTAATCGATAGGTACACTGGTTTTCGTGTGTTTATTTTGTGTTTAAATTAGCAGGATTAAAAGTAGTGCATTATACACACATCAGTGAACCTTTCTGCACTTCCAACAAGCACGACCTCGCTGACCTTCAGACCTAGAATCATCGGCTTTGAACCGCTTTCGTGCCGGCTGCGATTGATTCGGGGCCTGGCTCTGCTCTCTCAACTAAAAATCTATCTAAAGCTCATGCCACCGGGCGGCATCCTGAAACTCCAGCAAAGTATCACACCGCTGAGTAGAAACAAATTGCCTGATATCCGTCTTGATCATGCTCACATAACGGATCATCTGAGCCTGCTCTGAAGAAAACTCAGGGCAAAACATAGCCGTCTGAGTAAACATTCGGGTGATCTCCGTGACCAACTCCAATCCCTGCCTCAGGTCTAAAAACTCCTGAGCAAGCCTCTCCCACTTGAACCGAGGAATGTAGCGAGTACGAAACATCTCTCTAAACTGATACCACATCCCTCTGCTCATCAGGGTGCGATCCCGTAACAAGTCTCCACCAATCCTTCACTTTAGAGCTCAGAAGGTTCAGAGCGCACCTGACCTTCTGGTCAGCAGGGCATGAACACGTTAAGAAACACCTCTCCACATCAGATAGCCACCTCATGGTTACAATCGGGTCTTGGACTCCATCGAAAGTCGGGGGCTTCGTATTATCGAAGTCCCGAAACTGAAAGACCTGCCCTATCCCAACACTTGCAGCCGCCACGACTGTGTAGGCTGCAGCAGCAGCCATCTTAGCAATGGCTGCGTAGCGATCATCAAAGAACTCCATCATCGCGGTCTTGATAGACCTAAACATCTCTGGAATCTGATCCCAGACGATGGCCACAACCTCATCTGATCTCATCCGACTGTCAGTCCCTGATCCCGACCAGGAAAATATCAGATAATCCATATAAATAACAAGGAACCAACTCCCAATGAAGCCCTAGGGGTTGTGACTTTCTTGTTATGCGTACGGCTCTCATGCTTTCAGTAATACGGGCCTATACTACCTTCTGCACCTACCAGTGTTTGTCTCAACGATCATCACAACACCCTAACAATAATTATATGCATAGATGAACACTTAGTCCTCACTCATAGAGGGAAGGCTAAACTGTTGGATTAGGTGTCTAAGCCCATACTATAATTAGTATGTACTTGACCCGATAGTAGCATGGTCCATTTTGGGTTGCATTCACCGAAGCAATTTGATAGGAAGGATATTTGAGAAAGAGGTTATTTGTGATCTATTAATATATTATAAGAATAATATATTAATTGAGAAATCATATTATTTAATTAGTATTGGTCAAGAATTAATTTGGAATTAATTTAGTGATCAAAAGAGACTGATTAAATTTAGAGGGACTGATTAGGTAAATCAGTAATATTTATAGTTTGAGCTAATGATCCATGTTGATTAGGAAAGGGCTAATTCTATTAGAAAGTCCATGAAGGGTTAGCCCAAAGGGCCTATCATATGGATCATTGGATTAACAAAGGTTTTAGGGTTTTATGTATGAAACCCTAAGGATTCCACACTATAAATTGAACCCTTGCTTGCTAAAATCGGCTCCAAAGAGGTAAAAAGTGAAACCCTAGCCGATTGGTGGTGTTTTGTGAACCATTTGAGGCATCACACTTGAGGTGCTAAGCTCTTTAAAGGCCAAGAACTACAAGCTACAACAAATAGGTATTCATCTAACTATTTTTTATGTTGTTTATCTCCAATTGCATGCTAGTTAGGGTGTATGCTTTGGAAAAATGAAATTGCATGTATAACTAGAGAAAACTTAGATCCAACGCTTTAGGGTTGTATGTGCACCATAGGAGTGTTATAGTACTCAAAACCCAACATAAACATCTCACTACTGGCCGACTGACCCCTCACGACTAATTATTTGTATTATTTGATTTGAATTGTCTTGCTATATGAATTTGATTAGGTCAAATTGGTAAAAGATAAAGTTATATGATTATTTTATTAGTTTAAATTTGATCTAAATGTTTTAAAGGGAGTTAGAAAACTTGCCATGAAGTATTGTAAATCAAAAAGTCTTGAAGAGTTACAAAACTTGCCATCAAGTTTTGGAATCCAAAAGGTTTTGAAGAGTTTCAAAACTTGCCCTCAAGTTTTGGAATATAAGATTTACTTAAAAGTATTAATTTTGAAATATTAAATTCTAAAACCTTTGTAATTTCGAAAAGTATCATTTGTGCACCTCTTGGTTTCATAACTTAAAATTTAATTAAGAAGCTTTAATTGTGAAATCTTAAATGTAGAACCTTGATTCTTTGAATAGTTCAAATTACACCCTAATGGTGTTTATTAAATTAATTAAGTGTTTAATTAAAAGAGAGAATTAATAAATCCATAATAATAGGTTTAAATTTAGTTAAATTAAAAGTCTAATTTATAGTTTAAACCACCTAGTATTTCAAATGTATAAAATACACCCTTATACTATATAAAATTAAAAGTCTAATATATTATATATGTATAAGTTAAAAGTCAGTCTTTGATAGTCAATGCTGACCAAGTAATCAGGAGAATAAAAGGGCACGTGGGCTACTTGCCCAGTAAAAAGATCTGTTGCTATTTTATCTGTTTTTAGTTGTATTTAGCCTATTTAAGTTTCATTGTTTTAGCTGTTAAGTAGATGTAACCCTTCAAGTTTCATTCATTCAATAAAAGGCAATCATTCGGCTATCTTGTTCATGTTATACCCCTGTCAATTTATTGTTAGATTAAGCCTTGCCCACCAACAAGTGGTATCAGAGCTTCAAGGTTCTGATCGTGTGTGTAACATCCCAATTTTCAGGTCCAAAAATTTATTTTTAATTAACCAACACATAAAAATATTCATAAGAAAATACTGTGAAAACACATCACCTCATAAAACAATGTATCATGTCTGAAAACCCAAGCCATAGAATAATAACATATCAGAGTACAATCCCAGAAAACTCCATGCGGAAATCATATGTGTGTGTGTGATGCGATGCTACGCCGCCGGCTCCTTCCCCTTAGACGAAGAGGTACCTGAAACCAAAACCGAAACCATAAGCACAAAGCTTAGTGAGTTCCCCCATCATACCACATTCCATACAAAATCATCGGTATCTCTCAACCGATAATCATCATCGGTATCTTTCAACCTGTAACCATCATCGGTATCTTTCAACCGGTAACTGTCGTCGGTATCTTTCAACCGGTAACTGTCATCGGTATCTTTCAACCGGTAACTGGGGACTATTCCACCCCTACCACTAGCATACAATAGCAAGGTACAATCATACAATCAGGCATATCCGGGTACTGACCTACCCCACGGCTCTAAGGGCCGCGGTCAGGGATCCTAATCCCTACTATACACGTAATATATCATGCAGATAATACTCGTGACCAAAGCACATAACCAAACCAAGATAATTATCACAAAGACAATCATCTTACAAATACTCCTCTTTGGTGGGCCGGCATTGTGGCCTTAGACCCACCCCTACTGGAAGGTAACTCACCTCAATGTCGTGCAGTGTTTGAATTATCCCCGGCACACAAGTCGACTCCCTTCGACTCCTCGATCCCTACACGACGACCTTCGAGTCAACACACAGCCAGTACAACCCTAAACAGGGTCAGTCCAAGTCTAGTCAAAGTCAACTTCAAGTTGACCCGACTCGCCGAGTTGGGCCGTCAACTCGCCGAGTCCCTCACCCTTTACTCGTCCTTATCCATGACCCGACTCGTCGAGTTGGGCCTTCAACTCGACGATTCCTCCCTCACATGAACATCGCATGAAACTCATCCGACTCGCCGAGTTGATGAACAACTCATCGAGTTCACCTTCATCTGATGAACAAGTTCTGTCCTCGACTCGCCGAGTTGATGAACAACTCGTCGAGTTCATCTTCATCCTTAAGAAGATTGCCTTGGACTCGCCGAGTCTGTTGTAGCACTCGTCGAGTCCCAAGAACGGACTTGCCGAGTCAGTCATGTCCACACTCTAAATCCTTGATTTCTGATGTACAACCTTTGATCAAAAGATAGATCCAAGCTTTTATAATCAATCTAGCACGTAAAGTTACAAACTTTACGTGCTTGCATGGGACTTTGAGCTCAAAGAGACATAAAACAAGCTCTTAAGATGCATGGGGCCTTTCATGGGTGCAAAAGCAGTCCCCAACTACCTTGTGACTCCTTTAATGACGTGATTTCGAAGCTCTAACCCCCAACCATGTTTGCAAACATGGTTGGCCATCAAAAGTGGCTTATAAAAGCCCTAAATCTCCCCAAAAAGGGATCTAACAAATGAAAGAGCAAGGTTACAGCTTTTTTCCTTCAATGAACTGTAGAAGGTGCACAAACTCGGGTTCCCTTGGTCTTTACTTGCTTCCACAAGCCTTTCTCCTTCCTTCTTAAGACCACAAGCACCAAAATCCACCAACAAGGCTTAGATTGCTTCAATAACGGCTAGGGTTTCAATGAGAGGTGTTCTGGGAGCATAAGGGACGTTGTGGCCGACATAACATTGTTTAAATAGGGTGCTAACCCTCAGATTAGGGTTTTTGTCTAGTCATAGTCTACTCGTCGAGTCTGGGACCCGACTCGACGAGTCCATCACTTAAATCCCGCGCCTCATCCCGCTTTTACTCGGCGAGTTGGTCCTTCAACTCGCCGAGTCCAAGGCCAAAAATGCAAAAATACTTAAATAAAAATACATACCAAGAACCAGGTGCTACAGTGTGTATGCCCAAGATCATCAGATACGATACCATGACAGTAGCTTCAACATCCAATCCACCCAAAGACAGCCCATACCCCCCTTCAATGCCCGCTGCTAGCCTCATCAAATTACAATACATGGTCGATTAAGATGGAAGCCATTATGGATGCCCATGGGTTATGGGATGCCATCGAGCCACCAACCGGTGTGGTTGTGGACGAGAAAAGGAGCAAGCAAGCTCGACCCTTCATCTTTCAATCGATCCCGGAAGAGATGCTTGCACAAGCTGCCAAAAAGAAGACAGCCAAAGAAGTGTCGGACTCTCTAAAGTCACGGTATGTGGGTGCAGAACGAGTCCAGAAAGCAAGACTACGGGTGTTGAAAAGTGAATTTGGGGACTTCAAATGAAAGACACGGAGACCATAGATGATTATGCAGGGAGGATATCAGCCATGAATTCAAAATTTGGGAGTGCAGGGGCAATTCTGGAAGATGAAGAATTGGTAAGGAAGCTATTCGACACTGTCCCGGAAAGATTTATAAATCTTGTGGCCTCAATTGAACAAAGCGCCGACATGGAGTCCATGCCATTCGAGGAGTCAATTGGGCACTTAAAGGCTTATGAGGATCGACTCCGACTCCAGAAGGCAAACTCAGGTGGTGACAATGCCTTGTTACTTGCAAAGTCGGAGGGCTCTTCAAGTCATCAAAGTCCTGTTGGATTAGTGTCTAAGTCCATAACTATAATTGGTATGTACTTGACCCGACTCGGCATGGTCCATTTGGGTTGCATGGCATCGGAACATTTGGATAGACCGTTTATGAGGAAAAGACATTTTGTGACATATTAATATATTATAAGTTCTAATATATTAATATGAAATCATGTTATTTAATTAGTATTGATCAAGATTTAATTTAGACTTAATTTAGTGATCAAAAAGAGACTAATTAAATATATGGGGATTGATTGTGTAAATCATTCATTCTTATATATGTGGGCTTATGATCCAAGATTCCTTTATGTTGGGTTTAACCCATGTGGTGATCCATGGATACTCCATGGAGGTTAAAATCCATGGAGCATAAGGAATGGGTAAAGTCATGAGTTACATGGTGTAACCCTAATAGCCACACTATATAAGAACCCCTTTTAGTTCAAGAAATTGGCACTAGTGATACATATTTTGAGGGCTAGCCAATTTGAACATGTATGTCTTCTTCTCATGGTTATTCCAAGAGTTCATGATGTTGTGTGAACCATTTGAGGTGTCACACTTGGGGCACTAGGCTCTCAAGCTTCATGGAGTCAAGCAACAACAACAAGGTATGTATTCTATCTATTTTATTATCCTAGTATCAATGTTTTGGTATGCTAGTTAGGATAATACCTTGGATAATCATATTTGCATGTATAATAGAGAAAACATAGATCCAAGGTATTTAGGGTTGCATGTACACTTAGGAGTGTTAGAATTCTCAAAACCCAACAGTGGTATCAGAGCCTAGGTTTGTTTTCAATTATACTTGATGCAAATTGCTGAAAAATGCTGAAAAAGTTGAATTTCGGGCATTCTGGGCACTGTACTCGCCGAGTCCACTGATGAACTCGCCGAGTACATGAAAAAAATCATCCTACTCGGCGAGTAGGTTGATACACTCGACGAGTAGGAGCCCCAGACAGCATATTTTCGAGGTTTTTGGCTAGAAATGGACTAGGAACATTACCCTAAGCTGTTTTTGGACTTATAAACTTGTTTTTGATGTGGTAATGTTCGTGCTAATCCAATTTCAAAGATAATTGTCAATAGATTCATGTTTTGTATTAGTTTAGTGATTAGGCTAATTACATGAAAAAGTTTGATTTGAATTATCTTGTTCTTATGAGTTGCTTAGATTAATAGAAAATGTAATTGATTATGTGTTTTCAATCCATTTTAATCTAAGAGTTGATTCTAAAATGTGTTTTTGTAACTTGTCCTCAAGTTATATGAAAAGTCACATTTAAGTTTCATAAAACTCATAAAAGTTGGCAATGGTTACAAAAAATGAAGAGTCTTGTCCTCAAGTTATGGAGGTTCAAGAGTCACTTCATTAAGTAATAAAATGTGTAACCTTAGTTAATTCCATAAATTGCAAAATAAAGAAAAGTTACATTCTTTTATTAGTTTAAAGTCTTCCATAACTTGTCCTCAAGTTATGGAACTTGAAGAGTTTTTTAATTAAAACTACTTTAAACACATAAGTTATGGAATTAATTAGTTTTGAATAGTTTCAAAACTTGCCCTCAAGTTTTGGAATTTGAAAAGTTTCACTTATGAATACTTTAATTCCAAGTTAGCCCTTAGAATTTTAAAAGTTAAAATTCAAACCATTATACTATTATTATAATTTTAATTATATAGATATGTATAAGATAAAGTCAATCTTACCGTTAGTAGGCCTCATTTACGAAGCCGGTCTATAAGGAGGGTATAAGGTTACTGCCTATAAAATGGCAGTTTAATGGGTGTCCACTCTCACCCACCGCTTCCTTGACTGGTGGACGGTCGTTAGCCGAACGGGTAGGAAAGGACTATAATTCTCCCTTCATTAAAAGTATCAATGATAAATACTAAGTAACTAAACATTTATAAATTCCCAATTCTTAGTTACTTAGGAAAATGTGAAATTGGTGCTAGCCCATAAAATTACACTTTGTACCTTACCAAGTCGTTAGTGGAGCGTGTGTGGTTAACTGGCACACTAACATGGACTAGTAAGAGTGGCAAAGGGTAACTTAACTTTATTATAGATCGGTGGAGCGTGTGTGGTTAACCGGCACATCGATTAGGTAATATTGTTGAGGGTACCAAGTCAATTTGTATGGTTATTCACACCTTGTTTGTGATCCTCGGCATCCCAGTCACAAACTTGAGAGGGCACAATCGAGATTCAAACATGCCATTGAAAGTTCAATGTATCTCAAAAGATCTAGGAGTTTCAAATCCAATTAAAACTTAATTATATTTCATTTTTCATGGTGGAAATTGGGAAATCGTCATTTATCTACCTTCAACTATTTTATACCTTGGATTACGGCATCCCTCTTCCAGTTATAAATAGGTTGTTGGGTCCTAGACTTAATATTTCATATTGGGTGTTATATTAAGGACTTTAAATCAACTCTCTTGAAAATCTCCCAAAAGACGTCTAAGTTTAGACATCTATGATCTTCCCAAATCTCTTGAAACAAACTTTCCTAAATGAAGATGATGTCCCATGGAAATCATACTTCTTTCACCTCCTCTAATTATTCTCCCTAAAGTTCTTGAAAAGTTTAAGGTCACTCAAGCCCTATTGGCAAGCAAAGGTCTATATGTGATCACATCTTGGAGATGTAGTCAGATATTGACAAGCCGGGAGAGTTGGGTGTCAAAGTCTTGAGAAAGTTGGTGACTCAACTATTTTCTAAGTCACATAGTGAGTTCCTTTGGGACTCCTATGAAACAGACTATGACAAGACCCTTAATGATCTTATCTATTTGCTAATATCAACTTCCTAAAAGTTTATGGACATTGACAATGATGACATTGGATATCCAGTAAAGCTCTCTCTACCCAATGGAAAGGGATCGGCCATAGTCAACTTGGTTGACCAAATGGTAAAGAGAAAGGCTAAGTCTGAGATAGTCCCATTATCAAGGGTCTATTGCCAAAGAAAGGGGCATTAGTTGCGAAGCTGCCAAATTTACCTAAGGATGTTAAAGTCAATAAGTTTGACTCTACTTTAGGTAAAGTCCACTATCTAACTCTGCTAAGTTTCTATTATGAGATTCTTGCTACATGATGTGACTGGGTCACATGGTGATGTTTTAAGAATCAAAGAAAAAGTGAAGAAACTTAAAGAAAGAATATGCTGAATCTGATGGCATAGATGGATTTCTATCGCATAGTTTGAAGATCGGATTCTTGAGCTACTTCTTAAGAGTTATGATATATTGCTTAGGAATAAATAACAACAAAGTTTTCATGTGCTTTTGCATTGTAAGGATAGTTTTTCCGCAAAGTTTTAAAATAAAAGAAAAAAATAATTTGATTTTATTTATTTTAAAATATCCTTACAATGGTATTTGTGAAAAATTTTTGTTGCTTATAAGATTCCATTAAGAGCAAGAGTGGAAATATGAATTTGATTCTTTCATTTGTGGTAGTGTCTAAATTTACCAAATAATGAAAGATTCTCATCACCTAAGTTTCAGTTGGATAGAAACTTAGACTCATGCAAGTTGTATAGCATGATGAATAAGAACTTTCAAGCATTGGAAAAATTAAGACTAACTACTTGTTCACATGGATGTGTGAGTCAAGTAAAGGATCGAGTACACATTCTTGTGCACTGATCAAGCCCACCACAAATAATCGTTAAGACTATTCGTCATTATTTACTAAAATTCAGTAAATATGGTTATACTTACAAGCTTAAGTGTAATTCTGAGACATTGGAAAAGGTTTCAATGTATGGCAGAGCGAATAAGAAGAATCAACTTAGGCAGAAAGATAAAAGTTTCTCAAATCTGAAAAGATGGGAGAGTACTTTAGTATCATGTTATATAATCATCTTAATGATTAAGAGACCTTATCACAATTCATCCTCTAAGTGCATTCTGGTAGCTAAGAAGAGGAGCTATGAATTGTTGAAGTGGTTAAATCAAGAAGATGATTTATACTTCGTTCCAAAAACAATTCTTAGAGTTATACTCTAAGATTGTAACTTGAGTGACATGTCTTAAAGAAGGTTTAAAACACTTGTCAAATGTAAGAGTAAAAGTTTTCTACTCTTGTACATTTGAAATTGGTAAGTTGTGATGTTTTGGATAAAACAAAGACCAACTAAGGCCAATTGTGTGAAGTGTTTGTCTTGATTAGAATCCACACTATCTCTTGAATATCTGACAAGAAAGTCTTATATGTCAAGAGGACAGGGGAGTCTTAAAGGTCTTAAAAGTCTCAAGAACTAATCAAGAATAAAACCTGAAGTTCTTCACTAGCACACGACTTGAGGTTTATAACCTATCGTGTTGACTATTTCTGTGTCCATTCCAATTATAGTTGGCTTTGCATATGAGTTCTTAGAGTTCTCAATTGGTTGCACAGCTACTTGGAAGCAATGGCAGGCCCTTGAGCTGCCAAATGGCAAGAATTTAAGATTGCACAAGTTTAATCCATATAAGTGTGGATTTGTCAGTAACCTTGTCTTGTGATTATGGTTTTGACAAAATTCATATGGATAGGAACTCATACACCATAAAATCTATGTGTCATAAGGTTTCTCTCCGATTCATGAAAATGATGGTGAGGAAACACTTTCACTAAGTAGATTTTAGCTAGATAGCAATTGTGATATTTGCATTCTCAAAGTCGTTAGTGGAGCGTGTGTGGTTAACCAGCACACTAACATGGACTTGTGAGAAGTGGTAAAGGTCTAAACAATCGAGACTATGATTACGGCATCCCTTTTTATAGTTCTTAAAATTGTTTAGACACACCTATGAGCTATCTAAGATAAGGTGTATGATATTGATAAAGTTTTATCAAAGCAATCTAGTATCCGAAATCTGAACTTTGGTAAGAAAGTCAATAAAGTATTGATTTCTAGAAGTCCAGCTGATTTCTGATTACATGTCAAAGCTAGTGGGAGCATAAGTGTTATGCTAATAATCATCATGTTAGTGGGAGCATGATAATTATGATAAAGGTTGCAAGTTAGCAATGTTATTTATAGAAAACAAAAGTTTTAATTCGTGAGGCTGCAGGGGTTGAAAAAGTTGTTTTGCTATAATTAAGGGAGAGAAAATTATACTTCATTTCAATTCTAAAAGCTTAGATTGAGATTTTAATCGTATTTAGTCAAGGATATATATATATGAATTTCATGTTGGAATGGCTCAACATAAGGAAATTCTATATATGGGTCCATTATTTGCGTTCTAAAATTCGATTATGATTACGGCATCCCTTTTCATAATCTGAATTATGAGAACTTGGCAAATAGAAATGGAAATGTTATAGCAAAAGACTGGTTTAGTCTTTATGTGAGACATCATGACTCGAGTCCCATATGCTTCGGATATAGGATCGATTGCATGTGCTATATTTATCCTTTCTAAAATTTTCCAAATGCCTGGGGCATTAAGAAGGGAAAAGGTCTAGAACTAGATATGACTAAAAGGATTAAGCAATTGTCGAGGACAATCTAAGGTTTACCAAAGATTGGTTGCTCAAGGACAGTTGGAAGTATAGTGTTAATTCTGGAAGGACCATATTGACATAATCTGTAAGGAGGCAACTCTTGTTCATAAGTGATAGTCAAAATGGAATCTGGAAATGTTTTAAAGTTAGAAATTATTCAATCTGTGTAAGATTAGGAAACTTAATGCAAGAAGGATATTTCCAAGGAGCTGATCTCCTTTGGAATGCTCTGTAATGGTTGTTGTCAAGTCTTTCTGACTCTGTGCATAATCATTACAGGAGGATCAATGCATATAAGTTTAGAATCTAACCGATTTCAGTAAATGGCATGAATTTGGAATTCTTGCATTTGCAGTAAGGATTTGGGACTGTGAAAGAGGATCATTGGAGTTATGTTCAATTGATCTAATTCACAAAGTGAAGATCATAGACAAACATAGTATGCATACTTGGTGTATGGCATGACTAGTGTTTAGAAAACATAGTGTACATGCTTGGAGCATGGGACAACTATTGTTTTAAATTCAAGAATAAAGTTGATAGCTGAAACAGTATACAATGAATAATGTGTAATCATATGGTGATAAATAAAAGGTGTTTTATTTATTTTCATAGGTTTTGATACCATATTAGATTCTATTATTATTGTGTTTCATTTTGCATGTTTTGACTTCCAGAATAACTAGGTCGTTCTTCCTGATTGACTAAGTTATTCAAACTATCCACAGTCGGTCATATGTTGGAAGTAGATATGAATCAAGACTGTCATGGGTTGGCTTGTAGAGGTCTAAGATGTTGGACAAGGGGCTACAACACTCATAAGTGCTCATAAGTTCTGAGTATTGGATTTAACCCGCGCTCATTGGAATCACTTCATGGATTTTATCACGAGTGATCATGAGACGATAATATCTTATATTCTTCAAACCTAGAGATATGAGTTGTTACTATGAGTTGGTTGTACATTGATTGCACGGAAACGCATTCGGTAACTCGGTGTTATAAAACGTGCCTTTGTGTATGATTCAACAAGTAGTAGAACAAGCCATATGAGTCGAAGTTTATCCATTCCTTTTTCCTTTGGGATAAAAGCGATATATGTGGGCCCCTCGATGATTTGGTGATGACAAATGTAAGTGCTCGGCCGGGCCTGGACTGATTTGATTTGTTCAATTAGTCAGTCGTCATAAATCGGAAATCGGGAAACAACAAATGGACAGAGAGAATGATTATAATCCATTTCTCAGTCCATATGATATCTAGAATGGAGGAATATATGATCCCTTATCTAATGGAGAAGTCATTGACAAAGGTCAGAGTTCATCTACAAGGTCAGAGTTCGACAACGGCTTTTGAGAGCTACGATTGCCAGTTGGTTCCTGAAGTCATACGCAATAATAGTTTTAGACTTATCCAAGTGGGAGACTGTTGGATTAGTGTCTAAGTCCATAACTATAATTGGTATGTACTTGACCCGACTCGGCATGGTCCATTTGGGTTGCATGGCATCGGAACATTTGGATAGACCGTTTATGAGGAAAAGACATTTTGTGACATATTAATATATTATAAGTTCTAATATATTAATATGAAATCATGTTATTTAATTAGTATTGATCAAGAATTAATTTGGACTTAATTTAGTGATCAAAAAGAGACTAACTAAATATATGGGGATTGATTGTGTAAATCATTCATTCTTATATATGTGGGCTTATGATCCAAGATTCCTTTATGTTGGGTTTAACCCATGTGGTGATCCATGGATACTCCATGGAGGTTAAAATCCATGGAGCATAAGGAATGGGTAAAGTCATGAGTTACATGGTGTAACCCTAATAGCCACACTATATAAGAACTCCTTTTAGTTCAAGAAATTGGCACTAGTGATACATATTTTGAGGGCTAGCCAATTTGAACATGTATGTCTTCTTCTCATGGTTATTCCAAGAGTTCATGATGTTGTGTGAACCATTTGAGGTGTCACACTTGGGGCACTAGGCACTCAAGCTTCATGGAGTCAAGCAACAACAACAAGGTATGTATTCTATCTATTTTATTATCCTAGTATCAATGTTTTGGTATGCTAGTTAGGATAATACCTTGGATAATCATATTTGCATGTATAATAGAGAAAACATAGATCCAAGGTATTTAGGGTTGCATGTACACTTAGGAGTGTTAGAATGCTCAAAGCCCTACAAGTCCAAGCAAGACCGGGGGTCGGGGGAGAGGTGCAAACAGTGATAGAGGTGGAAGAGGCGGTTCGCGAGCTCGGGGTCGACTCGTGGAAGAGGTGGGCGTTTCGGTGGGAGTTCAAGTCATGAAGAAAATAACTCCAACCGGAAGCCACGAGACAAAAGCCATATAAGATGTTTCGAGTGCCAAGAACTTGGCCATTATGCTTCCGAATGTAAAGCCAAGAAGCAGCAAGATCAGGAGGTGAACTTAGCTGCAGATGAAGATGGACCTGCTTTGCTGCTAACCGTACATGGAGAAGAAAATACAATTATGGTTCTTCTGAATGAGGAGAAGGTGTATCCGAACCAGTTAAAAGAAAGAGAAGATAACAACATGTGGTACCTAGATAATGGGGCTAGTAACCACATGACTGGTTCTAAAGCTTTATTTCTAGAATTAGATGAGAAGGTGACTGGACAAGTGCGATTTGGAGATGGCTCTAACGTCCCTATCAAAGGGAAAGGCACTCTACTGTTTGATTGCAAGAATGGTGATCAGTTCGTCATTCCAGATGTGTACTATATCCCAGCCTTGCATAGCAATATAATTAGCTTAGGACAGATGACGGAGGAGGGATATGATATAGGAATGAAGAGGGAATTTTTGAGGATGCATGATGAAGCTGGCCGTTTGATCATGAAGGTACAGAGGTCAATAAATAGATTATACAAGATAAGACTCACACCTGGGAAACCTACTTGTTTGGCTATGAGTATAGTTGATGACTCGTGGTTGTGGCATGCACGTCTGGGCCACACGAATTTTAGAATGCTGGAAGAAATGACACGGAAGCATATGGTGACAGGGATGCCTCTTGTATCTCATCCATCACAGGTGTGTGAAGGATGTATGGTAGCTAAGCAACCTAGACAGAGTTTTCCAAAAGCGGCCCAATGGAGAGCTAAGGAACCGCTCCAACTGTTACACGCGGACCTCTGTGGACCCATCACACCTGCAACAAAGGGTGGCAATCAGTACTTTTTACTAATTGTCGATGATTATTCCCGATACATGTGGGTGTACCTGATCAAAACCAAAGATGAAGCTTTTGGCATGTTCCAGAAATTCAAGTTACAGGTTGAAAAAGAAAGCGATTGTAAGATCAAAATGTTGAGAACCGACCGGGGGGTGAGTTTAACTCCACTCAATTCTTGAATTTTTATGAAGAAGCTGGCATACGATGCCAATTGACGACTCCACACACGCCCCAGCAGAATGGCGTTGTGGAACGACGCAATCGAACTATCCTGGAGATGACAAGGTCCTTGCTCAAAGCCATGACGGTACCCGATCAATTTTGGGGAGAACCTGTGCGTCGCTCGGTGTACCTGTTGAACCGAATTGGAACAAAGGCACTCAAGGACGTGACTCCATACGAGGTCTGGAAGGGGTCAAGGTCGTCGGTTGCACACCTCAAGGTTTTTGGATGTGTAGGTTTCGTCAAGAAATTGTGAGGTTTGACCAAGCTAAATGATCGTTGTGAGACCATGGTTTACTTGGGGGCAGAAGATGGAACAAAGGGGTATCGGTTGTACAATCCGAGGAATCGTAGGATTGTAATTGCAAGGGATGTGGTGTTTGAGGAATCAAAAGCATGGGCCTGGAATGAGGAATTAATTAACGAACCACTTACCACACCTTATTGGACTAATGTTTTAGTCCAAGAAGCAACCCAATTACAGCCAGCCCAAGATCAGGAAACACCAGACGACGTGAATGCGACGCCGACTAGCAACTACGCACGATCTCCTGATCTCTGACCAAGTAATACGTCTGTTGATGAGACGCCGATATCAGTCTCACCTGGAGAAGAGTCGCGAGCAGCATCAACAAACCAATACTCCAGAAATTACGATGATGTCGGGTCGGCAGCCTCGTTCGATGATACCCCAACAAAAGGGTTTCGCTCAATCAACGAGATTTACCAGAATACAGAGAGGATGGATGAAGACGAGGTACAAAAACTGTATGAGCAAAATCAAGAACTACTATTGATCGATGATGAACCCACAACGTTTGAAGAAGCATCAATTGAAAGAAATTGGAAGCTAGCTATGGAGGCAGAACTCAAATCGATCGAGAAAAACAATACCTGGATTTTGACCAAATTGCCACAAAACCGAAAGGTAATTGGGTTAAAATGGGAATTCAAATTGAAAAGAGATGCAGCAGGAAACGTGATCAAGCACAAGGCCGATTAGTAGCCAAGGGTTATGTTCAAGAAAAGGGCATCGATTTTGAAGATGCTTTCGCACCAGTGGCTCATTTGGAAACTATAAGGTTAATCCTGGCACTAGCAACAAGAGAAAACTGGCTTGTACATCACTTAGATGTCAAGTCAGCGTTTCTACATGGTGACCCCAAGGAGGAGGTGTATGTCTCTCAACCAACTGGGTTCTCAGTTAAAGGAAAGGAGAATATGGTCTATCGTCTCAGAAAGGCTTTGTACGGGTTAAGACAGGCTCCAAGAGCCTGGAATATGAAGCTGGACCAGTCACTCAAAGGACTAGGATTCACCAGATGTGCTCAAGAACAAGCAATCTATAAGGTACACAAACCCAACTTAATCCTCATCGTATGGGTATATGTGGATGACCTTATAGTTACTGGCTCAAGTGAAAAAGAAATCCTAGAATTCAAGAAAAGAATGAAGCAAGTATTTGACATGAGTGACTTGGGACTTCTATCCTATTACCTGGGAATAGAAGTATCTCAAGGGAAGGATGGTATTATGCTCACACAGTAGGGGTATGCAAGGAAAATCCTGAAGGTGGCAGGAATGGAAGAGTGTAACAGCTCACAATATCTAATGGAAGCCAAATTGAAGCTGACCAAGGATGAACAGGGGGAACCTGTAAATGCAACAAATTACAGGATATTGGTTGGCAGCATAAGATATCTAGTACATACAAGACCTAATCTGAATTTCAGCATTGGTGTTGTGAGCAGGTATATGCAGAACCCGAAGCAAAGCCATTATGCAGCCATAAAGCATATCCTAAGATATGTAAAAGGAACAATAGGGTATGGTCTAAAGTATCGCAGAGGTGGTGATGGTATGTTAGTAGGGTACAGTGACATCAGCTACGATGATGATCGGGAAGATGGAAGGGGAACCACAGGTGTGTCATATTGTTTCTCGGGAAATCTGATAACATGGGCCTCACAAAAGCAACAAACTGTTGCTCTAAGCTCGTGTGAGGCGGAGTACATGGCTGCAACTGCAGCTGCTTGTCAGGGACTGTGGTTGAGAAATTTGTTGAGTGACCTTTTTGGAAGAAAAGCTCAAAAGGTGAAGCTACTGGTGGATAACCAATCTGCTATTGTACTTATAAAGAATCCAGTTTACCATGGGAGGAGTAAACACATAGATACAAAGTATCATTTCATTCGTATGTGTGTTGAAAGAGAGCAAATTCAGGTGGAGCATGTGAGTGGAGATCAACAAAAGGCAGATGTGTTGACAAAAGCAATGCCAAGAATCAAATTTGCTGAAATGAGAATTTGATGCTAACCCATGAAAATGCACATTGCACCTTATTGGTCGTTAGTGGAGCGTGTGTGGTTAACCGGAACACTAATCTAGGACAAATGAAGGATATAAATGGGTCTCTCGTAAATTATCGTTGATCAATGGAGCATGTGTGGTTAACGGGCGCTTTGATTAAGTGATAAATGACTTCGAGAGTACCAAGCTAATTTGCATGGTTATTCGCACCTTGTTTGTGCTCCTCGGTATCCCAGTCAAAAACTTGAAGGGTATAATCGAGATTAAACATGCCATTGAAAAGTTCAATGAATCTCAAAAGATCTAGGAGTTTCATCTAAAACCTGATTAGTTTAAATTTTGTTTTCGTGGTGGAATTCGTAAATCGTCATTTACCTACCAACAAATGATTTGCAATTGGATTACAAAATCCCTCTTCCGAATTATGAATTACTGTGTTGGGTCCTAGCCTTAATATTTCATTTGGGTGTTGTTGGGTTTTGAGCATTCTAACACTCCTATGGTGTACATGCAACCATATAAACCTTGGATCTATGTTTTCTCTATTATACATGCAAATATTAAATATTCCAAGGTTTCATCCTAACTAGCATATTATGAAGCACCTATACTACAAAGTTCTAGTTAGATGACATACCTTTTGATGTAGCTTGATGTATTCAAGCTTTAAGAGCTTAGCCCCAATAGTATGGAAGCCTCAAGTGGAATCACAAATCACCAAAACACCTTGGAAAACCTTTAGAGAATATGGATACTTGGCTCACACTATGAAACCGATTATTGCCCTCTTTAGTGTATCCACACTAGCCACTAGCATCATTTCATGAACCATAAGACCCTTTATATAGTGTGGAGGATTAGAGTTAAACCCTAATACCCATGACCTTTCATTTCCTAGGATCCATGGGTTAAAGATCCATGGACTATCCATGAAGACTTAGCTCAACCTAAATGAACTTGGCCCACTACACATATATATATCTAAGAGTCCATATTTAATTAGTTCCTTTTGATCACTTAATTAATTATAAATTAATTCTTGATCAATACTAATTAAATAATATGATTATATATTAATATATTAGAACTTATAATATATTAATATAAATCATAAATATACTATTCTCAAAAGACTATCCATATAAATTATGTCGGTTAAGTGCAACCCAAATGGACCATGTCGGGTCGGGTCAAGTACATACCAAATATAGTTATGGAATTAGACATTAATCCAACAGTCTCCCACTTGGATAAGTCTAAAACTATTATTGAGTATGACTTTAAAAACCAACTGGCAATCGTAGCTCTTAAAGCCGCTGTCGAACTCTGATCTTGTCAATGAACTCTGACCTTTGTCAATGACTTGTCCATTAGATAAGGGATCATATATTCCTCCATTCTATATATCATATGGACTGAGACATGGATTATAATCATTCTCTCTGTCCATTTTTTGTTTCCCGATTTTCGATTTATGATGACTGACTGATTGAACAAATCAAATCAATCCTGGCTTGGCTAAGCACTCACATGTGTCATCGCTAAATCATCGAGGGGCCCACAAATATCGCTTTTATCCCAAAGGTAAAAGGAATGGGTAAACTTCGACTCATATGGTTTGTTCTACTACTTGTTGAATCATACATAAAGGCACGTTTTATAACATCGAGTTACCAATGCGTTTTCGTGCAATCAATGTATAACCAACTCATAGTAACAACTCATATCTCTAGGTTTTAAGAATATAAGATATTATCGTCTCATGATCAATCGTGATAAAATCCATGAAGTGATTCAAATGAGCGTGGGTTGAATCCAATACTCAGAACTTATGAGCACTCATGAGTGTTGTAGCACCGCTTTGTCCAACATCTTAGACCTCTACAAGCCAACCCATGACAGTCTTGATTCATATCTATTTCCAACATATGACCGACTGTGGATAGTTTAAATAACTAAGTCATTCAGGAAGAATGACCTAGTTTATTCTGGAAGTCAAAACATGCAAAATGAAACACAAGAATAAATGAATCAAATATGATATCAAACCCTATGAATATAAATAGACCACTTTTATTTATCACCATACTGATTACTCATTATTTCATTGTTTCGGTTTTATCAACTTTATACCTGAATTAAAAACACTAGGTGTCCCATGCTCCAAGCATGTACACTATGTTTTCTAAACAATAGCTTTGCCATACACCAAGTATGCACTCTATGTTTGTCTATGATCCTTAGTTTTGTGAAATAATGACCAAACTTTCAATGATTCTAATTTTACACTCCCAAATCGAAATCTATTAGATTTTAAACTTAAATGCACTACCCTCTTGCAATGAATGTGTACAAAGTCACAAAGACTTGTCAACAACCATTACAGGGTATTCCAATGAAGACCTACTCCATGGACACAAAGCCTTATGTTCAAGGTATGCATTGCTTTGAACATGCTTCTTGCACTAAGTTTTTTCTAATCTTACACAGATTGCTTCCATCTATGGAGACAACTCTTTTCAG
This sequence comes from Lactuca virosa, assembly GCF_052849685.1. NCBI lineage: Eukaryota > Viridiplantae > Streptophyta > Magnoliopsida > Asterales > Asteraceae > Lactuca > Lactuca virosa. Next base: position 89,885,953 of record NC_136428.1, on the reverse strand, counting down.
ACTATGTCAATATGGTCCTTCCAATATTAACAATATACTTCCAACTGTCCTTGAGCAACCAATCTTTGGTAAACCTCAGATTGTCCTCAACAATTGCTAAATCATTTTAGTCATATCCAATTCTAGACCTTTTCCCTTCTTAATGCCTCTGGGCATTTGGAAAAATTTAGAAATGACAAATATTATAGCACATGCAATCGATCCTATACCCAAAGCAAATGGTACACGATTCATGATCTCTCACATAAAGACATGATTCTAGACCAGTCTTTTGCTACAATATTTTTATTTGCCATGTTTTCAAAATTTGACTATGAAGAGGGATGTCGTAATCATAATCGAATTTTGAGAACACAATATATAGAGTTTTTCCTTTTGTTGAACCAATTCACCATGAAATTCATATATATATTCCTGACTAAAGATGATTAAAATCTCAATCTAAGCTTAAAATCTCAATCTAAGCCTTTTAGAATTGACATGAAGTATAATTTCCTCTCCCTTAATTATAGCAAAACAACTTTTTCAATCCCTGCAGCCTCACGAATTGAAACTTTTGTTTTCTATAATTAACATTGCTAACTTGCAACACTAACAATAATTATCATGCTCCCACTAACATGATGATTATTAGCATAACACTTATGCTCCCACTAGCTTTAACATGTACTCAGAAATCAGCTGGACTTCTAAAAATCAATACTTTATTGACTTTCTTACCAAAGTTCAGATTTCTGATACGAGATGCTTTGATAAAACTTTATCAAAATCATACACCTTTCCTTAGATAGCATGCATGTGTGTCTAAACAATTTCATAACTATGAAAAGGGATGCCGTAATCATAGTCTCAATTGTTTAGACCTTTTGCCATCTGCTTCAAATCTACTTGGTGGAAGTGTTTCCTCACCATCATTTTCATGAATCGGAGAGAAACCTTATGACCCTTAGATTTTATGGTGTATGTGTTCTATCCATGTGAATCGTCAAAACCATAGTCATAAGACAAGGATAATGACAAACCCAAACTCATATCGACTGAACTTATGCAATCTTAAATTCTTGCCACCTGGCAGTACAGGGCCTGCCATTGCTTCCAAGTTGTTATGCAACCAATTGAGAACTTTCAGAACTCCTATGCAAAGCCAACTTTAACTGGAATGGGCACAGAATATGTCAACACGATAGGTTATAAACCTCAAGTCGTGTGCTAGTGAAGAACCTCAGGTTTTATTCTTGATTAGTTCTTGATATTCTTTTTAGGATCTTTAAGATTCCCACTGTCCTCTTGACATATAAGACTATGTTGCCAAATATTCAAGAGATAGTGCGGATTCTTTATCAAGACAAACACTTCACACAATTGGCCTTAGTTGGTCTTTGTTTTATACAAAACATCACAACTTACCAATTTCAAATGTACAAGAGTAGGACACTTTTACTCTTATATTTGACAAGTGTTTTAAACCTTTCTTTAAGATATGTCACTCAAGTTACAATCTTGGAGTATGACTCTAAGAATTGTTTTGGAACGAAGTATGACTCATCTTCCTGATCTAACCATTTCACCAATTCATGACTCCTTTTCTTAGTCATACGAATGCATTAAGATGACCTTTACAGGACTAACTGTGATATGATTTCTAAATGATTAAGATGATCACAAACATGATACTAAAGTACTCTCCCATCTTTTTAGATTTGAGAAACTTTTATCTTTCTGCCTAATTTGATTCTTCCCATTCGTTCTGCCATACATTGAGACTTTTCCAATGTTTCAGAATTATACTTAAACTTGTAAGTATAACCATATTTACTAAACTTTAGTAAATCAAATAGTCTTAACGAGCTTTGTGGTGGACATGACCAGTGCACAAGAATGTGTACTCGATCCCTTTAGTCCTTCACTTGACTCACACATCCATGTGAACAAGTAATTAGTCTTGATTTTCCAATTCTTGAAAGTTCTCATTCATCATACGATTCAACTTGCATGATTCCAAGTTTCGGTCCAATTGAAACTTGGGCGATGAGGAACTTTCCTGATTTGGTAAATTTAGACACTACCACAAATGAAAGAATCAAATCCATTTTCCAATATTGCTGTCAGTGGAATCATATAAGCAACAATTTTCCACAAATGACATTGTAAGGATACTTCAAATAAATAAAATTAAACAATTTTCTTTTATTTTAAAACTTTGTGGAAAAACTTATCCTTACAATCCACATGGAAAATTGTTGTTATCTATTCCTTAGCAATATATCATAACTTCTTAAGCAACTGCTCTATTCTTTGATTCTTAAAACATCAACATGTGACCCAGTCACATCATGTAATGAGGATTTCAGAATAGAACTTAACAGAGTTAGATAATGGGCTCTACCTGATATAGAGTCAAACTTATTGACTTTAACATCCTTAGGTAAATTTGGCAGCTTTGCAATCAACGCCCCTTCCTTTGGCAAAATAAACATATTGACCCTTTGGTAATGGGACTATCTCAGACGTAGCCTTTCTCTTTACCATTTGGTCAACCGGGTTGATTATGGCCAATCCCTTTCCATTGGGAAGAGAATGCTTTTTCTGGATTTCCAGTGTCACCATTGTCACTGTCCATAAAGTTTTTGGGAAGTTGATCTTCTAATCAAATTTTCTTTGCTACCATTCCAAATCATTGCTGATTCAGCAGCACCAAGCAAATAGATATGATCATTAAGGTTCATGTCATAGTCTGTTTCATAGTAGTCCCAAAGGAACTCACTATGTGAATTAGAAAGTGATTGAACATCCAACTTTCTTAAGACTTTGACACCCAACTCTCCCGGCTTGTCAATATGTGACTTCATCTCTAAGATGTGATCACACATAGACCTTGCTTGCCATTAGGGCTTGAGTGACATTGAACTTGTGGGTTAGGGAGAGTAATTGGAGGAGGTGGAGGAAGTGAAGTTCGAAGAGATTTGGGAGGATCATAGATGTCTGAACCAGACATCTTTTTGGGAGATATTCAAGATAGTTGATCTAAAGTCCTTAATATAACACCCAATATGAAATATTAAGGCTAGGACCCAGCAAACTATTTTATAACTTGGAAAAGGGATGTCGTAATCCAAGCTATAAAATATTTGAAGGTAGGTGAATGACGATTCAACAATTTCCACCAAGATAAACGAAATGTATTATTAGGTATTAATTGGTTTTGAAACTCCTAGATTCTTTTGAGATTCATTGAACTTTTCAAAGGCATGTTTCAATCTCGAGTGTACCCTTCAGGTTTTGTGACTGGGATGCCAAGGATCACAAAACAAGGTGTGAAGTAACCATGCAAATATACTTGGTAACCTTAATATTTACCCCTCAATCGATGTGCCGGTTAACCACACGAGCTCCACCGATACTATGATAAATATTAAGTTACCCTTTGCCTACTTTGTTAAATCCAGGTTAGTGTGCCGGTTAACCACACACGCTCCACTAACGGTTTAAACAAAGTGCAAAGTGTAATTTCATGGATTAGCACCTTATTCACATTTTCCTAAGTAACTAAGATTGGGAATTAATAAAAGGTTTAGTTACTTAGTATTTATCATTAATACTTTTAATGAAGGGAGAATTATAGTCCTTGTCCTACCCGTTCGGCTAACGACCCTCCACCGGTCAAGGAAGCGGTGGGTGAGAGTGGACACCCATTAAACTGCCATTTTATAGGCAGTAACCTTATACCCCCCTTATAGACCGGCTTCGTGAATGAGGCCTACTAATGGTAAGACGACTTTACTCTTATACATATATATAAATATTATTAACTTATAATATTATAAAGTACAAGGGTTGAATTTTAACTTTTAAAATTTTAAGGGCTTAACTTGGAATTAAAATATTCATAAGTGAAAACTTTACAAATTCCAAAACTTGAGGGCAAGTTTTGAAACTATTCAAAACTTTTCATTTCATAACTTATGAGTTTAATTAAGGTTTAATGAAAAAAAAATCAAGTTCCATAACTTGAGGACAAGTTATGGAAGACATTAAATCATTTAATGATGACATTAAAAATAGTGACTCTTCTATTTTCATAACCTCTGAGACTTAATGACACTTTAAAAAGAAAAACTATTCACTTTCCATAACTTGAGGACAAATTATGGAGTTCATAAAAACCATTAAGATCAAATATTCCAATTAACGCAATAATCAAATAATTTTTCTATGATCTAGATTAAACTCATAAGTAAAGATAATTCACATCAACAATTTTCAAGAAATTAGATAATCATATAAACTAATACAAATCTTGAAACTTTGACAATTATCCTTTGAAGACTCTTGGAATTCATAACCTAAAGAGTTAATAAATAAGACATTTCACATCCATAACTTATGGAAGTTTCAAAACTCTTAAGATCATAACTTTAAAAAAAACTTTTGAGTTCCAAAATTTTATGACAAAATTTGTAACTCCTTAAAACCATTTAGATCAAACTTTTAAAATAAATAAAATAATCATATCATTCTATCTTTTAATAAATTGACCTAATTCAACTCTTGTAGTAAAGTGACTCAAATTTTATAAATAATTAGTTTTTCATAAAATCAAGTAATTATCATAAAATTTGACAAACTTCATGTTTTTTTTTCTTTTGTTTTCCTTCAACTTAAGAAAAAATACATTTGCATCAATATAACAGAAAACAACCCATGGCTCTGATACCACTGTTGGGTTTTGAGCATTCTAACACTCATATGGTGTACATGCCACCCTATAAACCTTGGATCTATGTTTTCTCTATTATACATGCAAATATTAAATATTCCAAGGTTTCATCCTAACTAGCATATTATGAAGCACCTATACTACAAAGTTCTACTTAGATGACATACCTTTTGATGTAGCTTGATGTCTTCAAGCTTTAAGAGCTTAGCCCCAATAGTGTGGAAGTCTCAAGTGGAATCACAAATCACCAAAACACCTTGGAAAACCTTTAGAGAATATGGATACTTGGCTCACACTATGAAATCGGTTATTGCCCTCTTTAGTGTATCCACACTAGCCACTAGCATCATTTCATGAACCATAAGACCCTTTATATAGTGTGGAGGATTCGGGTTAAACCCTAATACCCATGACCTTTCATTTCCTAGGATCCATGGGTTAAAGCTCCATGGACTATCCATGAAGACTTAGCCCAACCTAAATGAACTTGGCCCACTACACATATATATATCTAAGAGTCCATATTTAATTAGTTCCTTTTGATCACTTAATTAATTATAAATTAATTCTTGATCAATACTAATTAAATAATATGATTATATATTAATATATTAGAACTTATAATATATTAATCTAAATCGTAAATATACTATTCTCAAAAGACTATCCATATAAATTTTGTCGGTGAAGTGCAACCCAAATGGACCATGCCGGGTCGGGTCAAGTACATACCAAATATAGTTATGGACTTAGACATTAATCCAACAGGTGTTATATTAAGGATTTAATCAACTAACTTAAATTTGTCACTTTTATAGATGTCTAGTTATGACTACTATGGTCTTCCCAAATCTTTTGGAAAAAGCTTCCCTCATGAAGATGATATCATACGATTGGGTCGTGAAAATGGAAATTATACTTCACTTCCTCTACCTCCTCCAATAGTTCTCCCCGACCCACGTGTTCGAAGAGTTGAAAAGTTCAAGGTCACTCAAGCCCTATTGGCAAGCAAACACGAAGATGGAAAGTCTATATGTTCTCATGTCTTAGAGATGAAGTTGCATATTAACAGGTCGGGAATGTTAGGTGTCGATGTCTCCAGGAAGCTGGCTGTTGACCTGGTTCTTCAATCACTTCCTGAGTTATATAGTGAGTTCATTAAGAACTACTATATGACAGACCACGACGTGACCTTTATCGATCTTACCTATTTGCTAATTGCTGCTCAATCAGAAATGATTTGGCACACTGGTAAAGCAAAATTGATTGGAAGATCTACTTCCCAAACTTCAATGGACATTGACAATGGCAACATTGGAATTCCAAAAAATATTTCTCTTCCTAATAGAAAGGGATTGGCTAAGGTCAAACAATTTGACCAAATGGTAAAGAGAAAGGCTAAGTCTGATATTGTCTCGTGTACCATTCCAAGAGAGTCTGTTTGTTTCAATTGCCAAGAGAAGGGGCATTGGTTGCGAAGCTGGCATATCTACTTGAAGGATCGCAAGGATGGTAAAGTCAAAATGAATGACTTTACTTCAGGTAAATCCACTATCTAACTCTAATAAGTTCCTACTGATAGATTCTTAACACATGATGTGATATGATCGCATTTTGATGTTTTGTAGCATCAAAGAAAAGAAAGGAAGCTTATAGGAAGAGTAAGATGAGTCTGATTGCGAGGAAATGGATTTCGATTGCATGGTTTGATGATCAAATTTTTGAGTTGCTGCTTAGAGTTATGATAGATTGTGTAAGAATATTTAGAAACATAGTTTTCATTTGTATTTTCATTGTAAGGACAAGTTTTTCGCATTTTATAAATAAATAAAAATTTTGATTTCTATCTTATTTATGTTTCCTTGCAATGAAATTTATGAAAATTGTTGCTTGTATGTTTCTAATAATAGCAATGTTGAAAATGATTTGATTCTTAGTTGTATCAATTGTGGTAGTGTCCATATTTTCTAAGTAGAAAAGATTCTCATCGTCCAAGTTTCAATTGGACAGAAATCTGGAATCATATGATTTGAATCATGTGATGTATGAAAATCTTGGTACTTGAGAAATTGGGACTAATTCCTTGTTTACATAAGTATGTAAGTCAAGTGAAAGATGAAAGGAGGTAGTACACAATGATGTGCACTGGTCATATCCATCACAAAGAATGATCAAGGCTATTCATAATGGTTTAGTAAATATGGTTGTGCTTACAGGATTAAGTATAATTTTGATATATTAAAAAGTTGCAATATACATCAGAACGAATAAGAAGAATCAAATTAGGCAGAAAGATAAAAGGTTTGTAAAGTCTGGAAGGAAAGGAGAGTACTTATGTATCATCTGTTTTGATCATCTTAGTGATTAGGTAACCATATCACATTTGATCCTCTAAGGACACCTTAGTGTACTTGTATCGCTAAGAAGAAGAATCAGAAATTATTGAAATGGTAAAAAAGATGAGTCATACTTCGTTCCAAAATAAAGTCTTAGAGTTATACTCCAAGATTGTGTCTTAAGTAACATATCCTAAGTAGGTTTATAACACATCATGAAATATGGAGTATAAAATTCTTCTTACTCTTACACATTTGGAATTGGTAGTTGTGATGTTTTGGCTAAAACAAAGACCAACTAAGATCAATTAAATGAAGTGTTTTTCTTGATCAGAATCCACACTATCTCTTGAATATTTGGTTGTCAAGGAATGTTTCTTGACAAGAGAATCTTATATGTCAAGAGGTCGGTGGGAGTCTTGATGATCTTGAATAAGAACTAATCACGAATAAACCTAATTGTTTATCACTAGCACACGACTTGAGGTTTGCAACCTATCGTGTTAACATATTCTTCTTTGTATGCCCATTCCAGTTAAGTTGACTATGCATGTGAGTTCTGTGAGTTCTCAATTGTTTGCACAAGGTAAAGCACATGTATGAGTGAAAGTACATTGATCAGTAAGGGTGAGTTGCTGAACAACTTGGAAGACATGGTAGGCCCTTGTGCTACCATATGGCAAGAAATTAAGATTGAACAAGTTCAGTCCATATGAGTTTGAATTTTTCATAGACCTTGTCTTATGATAATGATTGGAAATGACAGATTCACATAGACAGGAACACATGCACCATAAAGTCTAAGTGACATAAGGTTTCTCTCTACTTCATGAAAATGATTGTGAGGAAACACTTTCACTAAGACGATTTAAAGTGATAGCAGTTCTGTTAATTGCATTCTTAAATTGGATTATGATTACAGCATCCCTCTTCATAGTTCGAATTGTGAGAAAATGGCAAATAGTCTGAACATTCGGGACTTACTGCTGTAAATTTTATTAAATAGTTTAGACACACATATGAGCTATCTAAGGAAAGGTGTATGATTTTAAGAAGCCTAGATAAAGTCTTATTGAAGCATCTTGTATCAAAAATCTGAACTTCGGTAAGAAAGTCAATAATTATTGATTTCTAGATGTCCAGCTGATTCCTAAATACATGTCAAAGCTAGTGGGAGCATAAGTGTTATGCTTATAAGAATGTAGTTATTATGCTAGTGGGAGCACATTTATTACATTAAGTGTTGTGAGTTAGCAATACAATTAATAGGAAACAAAGTTTTAGCTTGCAAAGTTACAGAGTTTGAAAAGTTGTTTCGCTATACAAACTTTTAAGGGAGAGGAGCTCATACTTCATTTCGAGTCTAAAGGATTAGATTAAAATTATTTAGTTATAGATATATATGAATGTAATGTTGAAATATTTTCAACATTAGAAATTCTATATATATAGGAATGTTATAGCGAATGACTGGGCTAGTATCATGTCTTTATGTAAGACATTATGAATCATATCCCATGTGCTTCAGATATAGGATCGATTACATATGCTATAACATTTGATTGTTCTAATTTCCAAATACCTAGGGTATTTATAGGGAAAAAGGACTAGAACAATATATGACTGAAAATTTTAAGCAACTGTCAAGGAAAATCTGAAATTCACTTGTGGATAGTTGGAAGTATAGTAATGGATGAACCATATTGATATGATTCTGAATACATAGGATTCTATTTAGAATGGATAGTCATATGGATAATATGGAAATGTTTCCATAATGGGAGTTGGATATTAAGAATTTTTGTGTAGGTTAGAAACTTTAATGCAAGAAGGATGTTCAAGGAATGCTTTTTGAATATGAAACTACAATTCCAGGGAATTGTCTTGTAACATTCTCAAATGGAATACTTTGTAATATCATTGGCCAAGTCTCTGTGATTTTTGTGCCTAGTCATTACAAAAGGATCATTGCATTTAAGTTTAGAATCTAACAGAATTTAGTAAGCGGCAAGAATTTGGTATTCTTACACTTACGATAAGTATTTGGAATTGTGAAATGAGCGTCATTGAAAATGTGTTCAATTGATCTATTTCACAAAGTAAGGACCATAGATAAACATAGTATGCATTCTTGGAGTATGGGATAAGTATTGTTTTAATTCAAGTATTAAGTTGATTAGTCGAAACATTATACAATGAATAATGTGTAATCAATATGGTGATTAAATAATACTCCCTCCGTCCCAAAATTATAGTCCATCTTTCCTTTTTGGTTTGTCCCAAAATAATAGTCCACTTCTAAAAATAAATAACATTTTTACCAAAATACCCCCTCATTATTACTTAACCAACTAAGCATTTAATGGAACATTAAATGCAAAGTAAGGACAAAACTGTCATTTTATTAAATAAAGTTAGTGGTAATTAATGTTTTTCTTAATCTGTGTGTTTTTTATCTGTGGACAATAATATTGGGACGGAGGGAGTAAGTGTTTTATTTATATTCAAAAGTTTTGAAACCATATTGGATTCAATTATTCTTTTGTTTCACTTTGCATGTTTTACTTCCCAAATAACTAGGTTATTCAAACATCCACAGTTAATCATACTTTGGAAGTATGTAATGAGGTAAGAATATCATGGATTTGACTGTAGATTGTCTAAGTGTTTAGACATAGGACAAGTTTGATGCAGTGTTTATTAGTACTCCTATAATAAGATTTGAGTATTGGATTAAACCCACACTCACGTGAATCACTTCATGGATTTATCACGAGTGGTTGTGAGACGATAATATCTTATATTCTTGAAATCAAGACATGTGAGTTGTAGTTTGCAAATAGTGTGTATGTTGATCATACTTAAACGCACCAGTAACTTGGTGTTATAAAACGTATTGTTGTGTGTGATTTGATGACTAAATTGAGAAAGAATATGAGTCGAAGTTTATTCGTTACGTTTACCCTAAGAGGGATAAAAGCGATATATGTGGGCCCATCGATGATTTAGTGATGACACCCTAAGCGCTTGGCCAAGCCTGGACTGATTTGATTTGTTCAATTAGTCAGTCATCATAAATCGGAAATCGGGAAACAGAACTTAGACAGAGAGAATGATTGTAATCCATGTCTCATGTCTATACGATATCTTGTAGAACGGAGGAATATTTGATCCTTTATCTAATGGACACGTCAGAGTTCGACAGTGACTTTTGAGAGCTACGATTGCTAGTCGGTTTATAAAGTCGTACCTGCAGTTATAGTAATTAGGCTTATCTAAGTGGGAGACTGTTGGATTAGGTGTCTAAGCACATAACTATAATTGGTATATACTTGAGCCGATAGTAGCATGGTCCATTTTGGGTTGCATTCGCCGAAGCAATTTGATAGGAAGGATATTTGAGAAAGAGGTTATTTGTGATTTATTAATATATTATAAGAATAATATATTAATTGAGAATTCATACTATTTAATTAGTATTGGTCAAGAATTATTTTGGAATTAATTTAGTGATGAAAAGAGACTGATTAAATTTACAGGGACTAATTGTCTGATTAGGTAAATCAGTAATATTTATAGTTTGGGCTAATGATCCATGTTGATTAGGAATCGGTTCATTCTATGAGAAAGTCCATGAAGGGTTAGCCCAAAGGGCCTATCATATGGATCATTATATTACCAAAGTTTTTAGGTTTTTATGTATGAAACCTTAAGTTTTACACACTATAAATTGAACCCTTGCTTGCTAAAATCGGCTCCAAAGAGGTAAAAAGTGAAACCCTAGCCGATTTGTGTTTCCTAGCCTCTCCCTCATTATCCTCCAATTGTTGGTGGTGTTTTGTGAACCATTTGAGGCATCACACTTGAGGTACTAAGCTCTTGAAAGGCCAAGAACTACAAGCTACAACAAAGAGGTATTCATCTAACTATTTTTATGTTGTTTATCTCCAATTGCATGCTAGTTAGGGTGTATGCTTTGGAAAAATGAAATTGCATGTATAACTAGAGAAAACTTAGATCCAAAGCGTTAGGGTTGTATGCGCACCATAGGAGTGTTATAGTACTCAAAACCCAACATAAACATCTCACTACTGGCCGACTGTCCCCTCATGACTCATCCATGAAACTTCCACGAACCATGCAGCACTCGTGTATGCTAGCCATACATAACACTGGACCCTATAGACATTCGAATATATGATCCTACCTTAAGCCCTTCATCAAACAACAACAGGAAATAAGGCCAAACCAAACATTCTCAGGCTATAAGATCTTAGTTATATATATTCATGATGTATACACTAAGAAACTACAGTAATGATGTCAATTTCATAATAGAAAGGCCCTAGTCTATCCAGCATCATATAATCAGGCAGTTCTATCATGCAATTCCTGAAGATCCCTAGCCCATCAATAGCATGTTGTAACATCTCGTTTTAAATAAAATAATTAAATGATAAACTCGGAACCCCGAGAAGCAATTTTTATTATTAGTTTATATTATTAGAGCTCAAAATTAAATAAAAAATTGGTGGGGTGTTGGTTTCGGGAAGCCAAATGACAATAATAAAATCTCCTGGGGTTAAGGTTTAATTTCAAGACTTATTTTGAAAGGGGTTTTAGAAGGTAGGGTGTAATTGGTAACATTTTGGACCTCAATTGTAAGGATTTTCTGAAAGAGGGGCCGTTTGGTAAAATATTGGATCAAAGTTGAAAGAATTTTAAGGACCCAGGGTTTAAATGGTAAGTATTGGACTTTGTTTAAAGAGTTTGGAATGGGAGGGACCAGTTTTGTCATTTTCTCTAAGTTTGCATGGAGTCGGGGTATTTAACTTAACCATTCCCGTCACTTGCAAGCCTAACCCTAAAATGAATATTGTCGCCACCTCCATGAGTTCAGCCGCCTCCCACCCTTATACCTCCCTTCCGACATCGTTACCTTCCTCCGTCGAGTCGCACACCACCTCAGTTGGAGCCCAAACCACGGAACAACCACCTCTTGCGCACCCTAGCGCCGGGGAAATGAAGTTGCGAGCAAAGTTGTCGCCGTTCGTTGTTTGACTGCCTTCCAGACTTCGCCGCCTGCATTTTGTTGAAGACGAAGTTGCTGCCGCCACTTCCATCGTCAGCGAGAACCACGAGCGGGCATCTCTCCGCTGATGCTGCTATTTTGCCTTGGAGATGCCACCGATAGCGTCGGCGGTGGGCGTTGCAGATACTCACGACTCGTCGCTAGCACTTTCGGACGTCATGACGAGAGAAGGACTTCATTTGGGACGCTGGAGACCATGAGACGGGAGTAGAGCCAGTGTTATGGTCGTGGGGAGAACTGATCGAACTGGTTGCTGTTGGGACCTGTCGACTGCCGTCGCCGCCACCATGCGGCTATTTTCCCTTGGCTGTTGACCTCCGACCATTTCACGCCACCAGGTGGGTGGTTACGTTCGTTGGGTGCTGCTATTGCTAATTGTTTGTCGGCCGGAAATGTAAGAGACCACCATGGCCGCCAGCCATGGTGGCTGCCACCATATGCCACCACCGGGCACTACAAGGTGGCTGTGTGTGTATGTAATTTTATTATTTTGTGTGTAGCTTAGTGTGTGGGTGTTATTGAAAATTTCATTGTAAAAATGTAATAGAGTATGAATAATGAAAAGAAAAGCTTAAACCACCACCGTAGGGTGGTGGCTGTCGCCTCCTGCCGCCACCGGCCGCCGTGTTGGGTGGCAGTGTGCTTTGATTGCGTTTGGACCTCATTTGGGGGATGTTTGGACAATGTGGGATCAATGAAACCCTAGTGGAACCAATGGAACCCTAATAGGCTCAATAAGGCCCAATGTGACCTAAAAGCCCAACCAATGGACTAATGGGCAAATATTGGGTTGGAAAACCTTAATTACGGTTTGGAAAACCCTAATGGCATAAAACCCTAATTGTTGAGAATTAAGTGGGACATACACGAGATTATTTAATAACTTGAAATATTAAATAATAATCATTGGCAAATTAACCTAAGTCAATATTAGACTTAATGGATTAAGCCCTTAATGGGTTAAGTAGAAACACTTAACCCTAATTGTCATTTTTTGTCAAACCCTAATTTGACTTGGGCTTTGTGTTGGGCCTTTTATTTGGCTTTGTTAGTTGGATTATTAATGGACCATCCAATAATGATCATATAGACTAGAATATGTTAATGGGCTTTAGGGTAAGGCCCATATGAGGGGTTAGGCCCAATTTGGAAATTTGGGCCATAGATGGGCCATAGTTTGGGCCTTTATGATTATGTAATATTGGGCCATGGGAATTAGATTGGAATAATTGGACGGTCCTTAAGGAAAGACCATGAAGAGGTCTGGGCACAATTTGGAAGATTGGGCCATATGTTGGGCCTTGACCTATTATTGGACTTTGGGTTTTTGTAGTGTGAGTTGGACCTTGGGTTTGGAACCCAATTATTAATTGGGTGTTGTTTGATGTTGACAGTTCAGGAACCTGTCAACCAGCAGTTGGAGCTTTATCTGCAGGAGTTCAGCAATGTCAGGTGAGTTATCCTTACTACATCAACAGGGTCTAAGGCACCAAGGCCGACCCTTTATGGATTGTATTCAGATTATTGCATGTTATGCTTATTGATTTACATTGTGGTAGTTAGGATGGTGATATGCTATGCTTTAGTGACCCGGTTGGGTCGGTATCGTGGTATATAGGATGATGCTATGTTAGTGACCTGTTAGGTCGATATCCTGGTTATGGATTGTTGTTATGCTTTGTGATCGGTTTGACTGTTATATATATACATGCTAGTGTTATATGATATCTATGTGCACATGATTGTCCTGGTTATAGGATAATGCTATGTTAGTGACCGGTTAGGTCTGTATCCCGGTTATTAGGATGTTGCAATGATTAGTGATCTGTAGGCCAACACACCCGGTGAGCGGTTCGGATAGGCTGTAGGCCCTGCGAGGCGGTCTAGTCAAGCCGAAGGCTCGGGAGCGGTCCAGATAGGTTGTAGGCCCTTCGAGGCGGTCCATTCATGTTGAAGGCTTATTATGCACGTTGTTCTGTATTTTCTATATGATATGGTTATATTTGTATGGCGTTGGTATTTTGGGGGTAACTCACTAAGCTTCGGGCTTACAGTTGTTGATTATACTTCAGGTACATCAGATGATCGTAGGAAGACAAAGGCATGATCGTACAGCTCCTCCTATTTCATGGTTTTATGAGTTGGTTCTGGGAATACTCTAATGTTTAAACTATTTTGAAAACAAACTGTAATCACTCAATGGTTTTTAAATGCATTAAAAAGTTTTAAATTGGCTTGAATTTTATGGGTGTTACAAGTTGGTATCAGAGCCTTGGTTTTAGTGAATTGGAGGAACATTCGTGTGAATCCAGTCTCAAATCAAGGAAAGATTTTTAAATGATTTTTAAATGGTTTTCAAATTAAGTAAAGGAGGATGCAGGGTGTACGATCAGCCGGAGCCAATAAATAGACCCCAAAATACCATACAGTTATTTGATTAGGTGATATGTCAGAACAACATGCTAGTGCTAGGCTAGGGATCTTTAGGAATTGCATGATAGAATTGCCTGATTACATGATGCCTAATAGCCTAGGGTTTCCTTTATATGAGATTGACATCATTACTGTAGTTGCTTAGTGTATGTATCACCGTTATACATAATTAAGATCTTATAGCTTGAGAATGTTTGATTTGGCCTTATGTTCTGTTCTTGTTTGATTAGGAGCTTAGGGTAGGATTGGATATTCGAAAGTCTATAGGGTCCAGCGTTATGTATGGCTAGCATACACTAGTGCTACAGGGTTGGTGGAAGTTTCATTGATAGGTGGGTAGTGAGCGGCCGGGAGGCCAGTTATGATATATTCAGCATTCCTCTAGGAGTGAGGATTGAGCGATCGCTATGTTTATGTATATTGTCAGGGTGTTGTGGTGATACTTGAGACAAATATGGGTAGGCGTGAAAGGTAGTAGGGGCCCATACTACTGAAAGCACAGGACCCATACACGTAGCAAGGAAGTCACAACCCTTGGGGTCTAGTTGGGAGTTGGTTTCATGTCATCATATAGGTTACCAAAGATCTTTCTAATGTACTATCAGAATGATGATTACGAGACGTTTTGCGACCGGATCCAGATCAGTATCGGGAGCTGGCAGCCAGGATAGGCCAGTATTGTCAAAGGATCGTATCAGGGAGATTGTCCGGGGTCAGATTCCGGAGATGCTTGGGTCTATCAAGACCGCTATGGTTGAGTATTTCGACGAGCGTTATGCAGCCATTGCTGAGACGGCTACCGCAGCAGCTTCAGCAGCTGTAACGACGGCAGGAGAGGAGCTGGTCTAGCTTTCCAATATCGGGGCTTGTTATTGGCACATATTCTGATGAGCAAAGGGCTGCAGTTATCTGAGATCAGGGAGATGTTCTGTAATTGTTACATTTCGCGGGTTAACCGGGAGAGTCTAGCACATGCATTCTAGATTGAGGCTTCGGAGGTTTTGCTCGAGGCCAGAATGTGAGTCGCGGGGACTCCGGAAAGGAATAATGATTATGTTCAGCTTGAGTTATGCAGCTGGAATTAGAATGGTTAATTGATAGGATTGGAATGTTGTTTTCTAGGGCAAGGAATGTGCCCTTTCAGTTTACGAGCTCGAAGGATTGAGCAGGCTTGTGACCCTAAGATCAGGTTGTATTCTAGCTCGGGGTTAGTTGGTCGCCGGGATTGGCGATAGTAGTTTAGCGCGGGTGGTTCGATATGGCATAAGTATTTTGGAGGTTCATTTCGCCTTGGATCTCTTTTATCAGACGATAAGGATTGATTGTGCGATCTATTGCACTTTCGGGATTGGAGACTATGTCTTGGGAGTAGTTGTGGCCCGGTTTAGGGAAAAGGTTGTTTCAGCTACTGCAGTTCAGCTGTGGATGATCGAGCTGGTGAGTGAGTCAGGGTGTGAGACCCTGAATGATATGATTTCTAGAGCCCAGAGTGGAATAATTTTTGGAGTACTTTGGGAAGAAGGGTATTATATGGGAGGTCTGCGGACAGAGTCCCTCAGGAAGGTTATTCAACATTGTCAGGATTCAGTGGTTATAGTAACCATTATTGATTGGCGGATGAAAGCGCCAAAGGAAGTAGCTCGTTGCTGAGGTGTTAGTTTCAGTATCTATCTTTTGGTTTTCAAGATTTTGATGCGGGATCATTCAAGCATTAGGGATTGTCGATTTCACTAGGATTCAGGAAGTGGTCGTCTGGTTCTTAGATGTCACACCCCGAAACCGATGGCGGAAATGTTCCGGGGCGGAGGACATCATGTGTAGTATCATAACAACTGTATCATAGTAAGCGAAGTAAACACAACCATTACATTATAATATGAGTATTTACATTGTTCAAAAACATGATTTATACAGAACAGTATATAACAAAACTAAAAGACGTGACTTCAGAATGTTCCGTCTTCTCCAAAAGTTGGCAAGAGTACCTGTCTATTGATGCCCTGAGAATACAAGCAGTTTTAAAATATCAACATAAAGCTGGTGAGTTCATAAGCATTATACGATAAACAGCCTGTTTATGAAAAGTTAATTTATCCCAGGAAAATCCTATATTTCCCTTTAAAGTTGATAGTTGATTTTCGATTCTGATACGAGGTGTACAAGTATCTACCATACTTGTATCGATAAATGTAGTTTCCTTGAAAAACACTGGTTATTCGCTATGAGAAGTATTAGCCTTATTTTATAAATAAAACTAATAAAGTAGGTAGTGAACTAGATCCTAAGGGCGTTACTGATGCCCTCTAGTAATCAAATCGGATATTACTTTGAGGTTAGTTCACTCGTTTCATTATTACAAAAGTAAATTCTCGTTACCTAAGTTGTGAGTGCCATAACCGTACTTAGACTGGATAAGGCACGAAACGGGGGCCATTATCTTTTATGACTTTGTCACCCCTGAACCTAACGGTTCCGCTGTAGCTAGCAGCAAGGGTGCGGGATAGTCAGTCCCATATAGATCTATACACAATAGTCACGCTCTCCCTCCAAGAGATTCTGGTTATAAGTCGTAGTCCTCCACTCACGAATCCGAGGGAGTCTTACCGAGGACAAGTCTCAAACTTAGCCTAATAAATTTACAAGTAATAATATTGAAAATCCTGTTTTTGATTTGCATGAATCCTTTATAAAACATCATCTTTTATGATGAGATTAACAAGTTCCTTGCTTTAGTTTTGAAAACTATTTCTACGAGTTGATTTCTTAATCGATTGGTAAAACGGTTTTCCTGAGTTAAAAGCAGGTTGAACATATAGTCATTCTATGCAAAATAAGATAATTTAAGCACAAGTTTCCTTGTACTTTTGCTTGTATCCCCCCTGAAAACATGAAAAACTCGGAAAAAGCTTAGGGGTATGAACTCACCGTTTATCGTAGGATCCGAAAGCAAAATTAGTTACGAGTGTTGAGTGTCAACCGATGTTTCGCACGCAAGTGGATCCTATTAGCATGTGATAACACATATGTGTGTTAGAATTATGGTGTTTCATGACTAAACATGACGGAAAACCACCCTAAAGACTTGGAAATACTTGTCGGGACCCTATATGATCAAATAAGGGAGGTGTACAGCCATTTGAGTGGGTGTGCAGCCAGGCTGTGTGTGCGGTTGCATACAGGAGTATGCGGCCGTACAGAGGGTGTGTGCGGCCATACACAGGAGTATGCGGCCGTACACTCCTCATTTGTGTCCAAAATGTCGATTTTGAGGTGTTCTTGAGGTGTTCTTGTGCTAATACCAAGTCCTACTATTGAATGAAGGCTAAAATCTTCACTTTGGAGAGTTTTAAGGTGTGTGCGGCCACCTCATGAAGGTGTGCGGCCGTACACCTTCAAAGGATGAAGAACACGAAGAACACTATGAGTTTTTTGGCTTGGATTCAGGTGTCTAACCAATATAACAAGCTGAATGATGAAGTGGTTCACACTTTTGAGGCCTTTAGAGTGTTCTTGGATGAAGTTCTTAGAGAGAGAAAGTAGTAGAGTGCAGCCAAAGGAAAGGAATGAGTGAAGGGGTCCCCTTATATATATAAGGGTGAGTGCGGCTGGAGGGTGGGTTTGCGGCCGCACACCTGTGTGTGCGGCCGTACACACCTCTCATGAGGGTGTATGGCCCGATTTTGCTTCCAATGATATGTTGACTCTTTCCTAATCTCATTCCCAACTATACTCAAGCTTAGAACACTTAAATGGACCCTTAAATAGCGTAAAATGATGATAAAAATCGAATTTAATATGGATTTAAAGATCAATTGTACGGGATAAAAGTTTTGGGTTGTCACATTAGAAGTGTGTGATCATTTGGGATTGGCTAGTAATGGAGCACTAGTTAGAAGGAGTTGGTTGTCATCGGATCGATAGTGGGAAAGTGAGAAGGATTGGGAATTCTCAAATGTTCATGTATTGTGAAGACTTAGTTGAATCTAAGTGGGGGAGAATCATCCCAGAATACGGAAGAAGGATCGATTTTGAAACTGAGATAAGTTACACATCGTTTTCGGGAAGGAAGACAACCCTAGTGGCTGCTTGGTTTGAGTGTTGTGTGAGTTGGGAGTTCGGTAAAACTCCTCAGCATGTAAATCACGTCTTCTCGGTGCTTGATAGCAAAACTTGGGAAATCAGGTCGGGATTCTAGACATGAATTAAGTTCAGTGGTGTGTTAGGTCGAGCGCGTGCTCGACCGGTATGGAAAGTGTTGTAAGACTGCGGGGGTAGCCGTAGCATTCACTAGCGATCAGTTGGTATGGAAAGTGTTGTAAGACTGCGGGGGTATCCGTAGCATTCACTAGCGATCAGTTAGTATGGAAAGTGTTGTAAGACTACATGGGTAGCCGTAGCATTCACTAGCAACAGATAGTGCTTGAGTGATGTAAGTTTGTGGGTGTAGCCACAATATTCACTAGGTTGGAAGATAGCATGAGCGTGTTGCTAGGACGCGGAAGGGACAGTAGTAACCACCCGTACGAGTGTATCAGTGAGGATATGGAAATCCACAGATGGGTTTAGGGGTTTCCCTAGAGGGATTAGACCGGGTTATGCCAACGATAAGACTGTAGGAACGCCACTACAGTTAAGAGATCAAGGAAGCAAGGAATTGCTTAAGGTCGTTTGTGATATAAGTCTACCGTTGGTCAGGTAGCAATCACTTTTAGCCTTGGATTTGGTGACGTCAGGATGTGACGCTTAGATCCGAAAGGTTGGATCAGGAGGTTGTTAGAGTCGAAGAGGGATGTTAACTAGTGGCAACTAGTTCCAGGGAAGGATTTCGTTCAGACGTCGTGTGAGGCAACTATGTGGGAGCCCTTTTAGCTCTGTGAACGGGCCGGGATCCGATATTTCAGATGATTGGCGAACAAGATGAGGCCAGGCAGGCCTTCGTGGAGTTTAGAAAGCAGTCATGTGGCAGCATACTGCTTCAGGAAAATCAGTGTGCAGGCAGTTTCCGCTTTTGGGCAGTATTGGTATTTGTGTTGGGTTGCAAATATAGACGGAATAATAGATTGCTTGGGTTAGGCTAAGTGACCTGCATGGATAATTGGGTCTTTGATTTTAATTTCACGCCAGGAGCCCAAAGCGGACAATACTGTGATACGTGCCAGTGGGGGATGTTACAGATGATTCAGTATGAGCAGTCTATCAGGAAGCCAGATCATCTCGAGACTCCAGATTTTGGATTGAGTAAATGTGATCATATTGTAAGGGATTCGTTTATTTTCTTGGTTTTAGAACCCTGCGAGGGTTGGTTACAGTTGCCTTGGAAAGGCTGGGGTTATGCTGGTAGTTGTGACCATGAAGTTCAGGTTCTCGGGCGTGTAAGGAATGATAAGCAAAGATTTCGAGGACGAAATTAATTTTAAGTGGGGGAGAGTTGTAACATCCCGTTTTAAATAACATAATTAAATGATAAACCCGGAACCCCGAAAAGCGATTTTTATTATTAGTTTATATTATTAGAGCTCAAATGTAATAAAAAATTGGTGGGGTGTTCGTTTCGGGAAGCGAAATGACAATAATTAAATCTCTGGGGGTTAAGGTTTAATTTCAAGACTTATTTTGAAGGGGGTTTTAGAAGGTAGGGAGTAATTGGTAACATTTTGGACCTGAATTGTAAGGATTTTCTAAAAGAGGGGCTATTTGGTAAAATATTGGATCAAAGTTGAAAGAATTTTAAGGAGCCAGGGTTTAAATGGTAAGTATTGGACTTTGTTTGAAGAGTTTGGAATGGGATGTAATGCCCGTGTTTCTAGGCTAGCCATTAATGTTGACATAATAGTCTAGGTTAACCTTTGTGACTCATTTTGAAGAAATGAAAAGGAATTATGTGAATATTATGTGAATTATGTGTTTTATGCTTAATTATTAGGGTTTAATTAATTAAGAATAAAAATGAGCGTCGAAAGCAAATATTAGATAAAGCCGATATCTATTAAGAAACTTGTAGTGGGCGTGACAAGGATTACGGATATATAAAAAATGCCGAAATCCGAGTTATAATGAAGAACTTATGACCTGTCGCAGTTTCGCGACAAACCGGCACGGTGCCAAATGTTGGAAAAAGTGACTTTTTGATAAACTACTTTTTAGCCTTAGTGATCTGAACGAAACTCATAGTGTTCGTTAAACCGAGAGTAGGAATAAAAACAACGCCCAAATCTGACTTCGTATGACGAAGTTATGATTTTTCGAAGTTTCAGCCTAGTAGTAGACAGCTAAAAACTCGAATTTTAGATCGAGTGATTTTTAGCCAACACGACCTAAACGAGAATCGAAGGTCTCGTAAATAGTAATACAACGGTAAAAAGTCTGACGAAAACGGACGTCAGATGAAAAAGTTATGAATTTTTAACGGATTTCCTGTCCCGGTCTGTTAAAAATAATAATATAAAAATTAAAATCAAAATTAGCCAACAAAGTCTAAATAAAAGTTGTAGAGTGTAACTTTACCTACGCGTGCATATAAAGAACATCAAAAACGGAGCTCGTATGCGAAAGTTATGGATTTTTGAAGTTTTGGCGCGAAAATCAAGAAATTATTTCAAAATCCGAGAAATTTCGCATAGGCCATGCCACCGTCGCTGTATGAGTGCCACGTGTTAGAAATTGGTGAGTCATGTGAGCCACGTGTCCGAAATGTTGCTGAGTCATCCGAACCGGAGAGCTGATCCGAAGCGGTCCAATGGGTGTCCGACGTGTGCCCTTTATCACGTGTCCGAGCCTCGCAGTGAGCCACGAACCCCCCTACTTCGGACCCTAGACCTCGGTCCACTTAGAAGATGCCACCATGCCCTCCCATGCGCAGCCCACGTGCGAGCAGGTCCTGCGAGCCTTCGGATCTGATGCCACCTGGGAGCTTCTCAATCGTCCGATCAGAAGCCTCCCCCTATAAATAGAAGGTTGCGAGCCTTCTCGGATATTTTTAAGAAATTGTCCATTTTAGCCCCTCTTTCCATATTTCTTTCATTTTAACATCCCCCAAAGCCCCGGTATCGATTATAACCCCCGGAATACGTCCCGAAGTGCCCGAAGGCCCGGAAAATTTATCTTTTCGGTTTTGAAGCCCGACCCTTCACAGAGCCCGGTTTCTCAATAAAACTCCCGGTTTTATTAGAAACGATCGTTTTAGGAAACGAATTGCTGCCCGATTTTCATTAAATCAGGTGAGTGTGTAGTTACTTTCACCTTACACATAGATATGAAGTATTTTACATAAAAAACGTGTTGTGTGAATATATATTGTTTGTTTATTTGAGATGGGTGTTGAAGGAATGATTTATATAGGTTTTTAAATAATTTAAACTGTATATGTATTTTTATCTACAAAAAATGTTGGGTAAAATATGGGTAGATGAAATAGTGGGTGTGATGAAAGGTGAGTTGGATAAATGAGATGATCAATAATATTGGTCAAGAGTTAAGAGTGAATGGTGAAATTAGATCATGAGTTGAGAGTGAGAGGTGAAATATGAGAAAAGCCCTTACCCAAACGTTGGCGTGAGTGGTGAAATATGAGAAAAGCCCTTACCCAAACGTAGGTCCCCGTCATTCAGCAGAGTATGGATGACAACCATGGACTATTCTAGATGGTCTGTGGAACACTAGCAGGCCCGCAACCTGTAGGTGTATGAACTATATGTTCATTTGTTGTACTCTAAAAACCCATTGACATGTATTGCAGGGGGGGGAATACCTATAAATAATATTGTCGATAAATGAGAGCTATGGATTTAGCACATGTTGAATAAACCTTGGCAGCTATGGACTTAGTGCCCGTTGTATAAACCTCGGTGATGATGTGACTTCGTGTCTATTCCTTAGGATCAATCCTTAGGAAGGAGTGATAGTTGATTCTTAGGGTAAATCCTTAAGAAATAAATAAGATAATGGGGTTGGGGTAATTTGATTGACTGATTGATGTTTAAGCTTATTAAATTTATGTATTATGGGTTGAAAACCCTATATGCTCACCAGGCTTCCAAGCCTGACCCACTCAGCTGTTTATATTACAGGTAGAGGACCCCGAGCATAGTCGGATGATGATGATGAGTGATTTTTGGATTATAGGCCAGTAGTTATAAATAACTGTTGTAAGGCTTATAATGTCTTGTTTATGCTTTTGATCTGTATCGGAACATGACATCCCGAGGTTTTGATATAAAAGGAAATTATATATTTCTTAAAGAAAGGTTTTGACAAACTTTTATCATGTATTGTTTTGGGGACCAATTCTGCAACATCTTTTAAAATGATTTATCTGATTTTATTTTAAAAAGCATAAATTAAATTGGTCTTTTCTGACCGAGAAATTAGGGGATGTCACAGTTGGTATCAGAGCATTAGTTTAAGCGAACTAAGAAATTGTAGGATTTCTATACTTAAACTTAGAATGCAAAGTGATGATTGTGAGATGAGTGTCTACCATAATTTAGACACGAGCACTAGTCTATTTTAGGAAAGATGCCTAAAATGCTTTTATGTCCTAAATGCTATATGTTTGCCATATATGCCATTATTTGTTCGGATCTATGGTCTGCTGCCGACCGGATCTGGAAACCTTATGTGTGTAGGATTCTAAACGTATGATTACGATATTAGAACTAACATATAAACGTTTCGGAGTAATAACGAAGATTTAACGTCTATCGAAAATAAAGATCTAAATTCACCTACGATTGGTGTATAGATCAAAATGGAAAGTACGCAAGTGAATTCGGAAACGATAATCCGCAGCCTGAGCCAATCACGATGACTGGGGTGCAGTCAATGGTGCGTACGATGTTGGATCAACAGATGGAAGAAATAAAACGTTTACTTCAACAAAGTAAGGATGAACTTACTGTGCCAGTATGTCAGGCATCTGTTCTCAAGGCAACTATCAGGGTTGCTAAGTCTATTGAAGAAATGATCAATGACAGGACCGCCAACAAGGTTGAAGTTGACAAAAAGAGGAAACTTGAGGGGTCTTCAAGGCCCAACAAGAGCAACATATCCTCAAAGTCTGACAAAAGAAGAGGTAAAGGAAAATGGTGCGGTAAGTGCAAAAATAAACACCCTGGGAATTGTGACAGAAAGGTGAAGTGCTTTAGGTGTGGAGAAATAGGGCATTACGCCAATCAGTGTACGATTCTCAAGGGGGTGTGTTATATATGTAAGGAAGAAGGCCATATTTCTAAGAACTGTCCCAAGAACAATGAAGTAACAAGGCCAAGTGCACCGCCAACGCCAAGGGAATTTCATAATATCCTTGACGAAGCAATTAATAATGCTAGGAAGTAGAAGTAAAGACTTGATACCCGAAGATCAAGTTACGAAGTAGTAATGTGAATAGTAACAAGTGGTTTAGCCTATTAAAGGCATAGTATAGGGTAAACTTGAACCTTTGTGTAATCGTTTCAAGGAAATAATATAAACCCTGGTTTTGTCATCTGATGAATGGAATGGTTGGTGTAATTCTTGAAGTTGTCCCATCGTATGGAATTTCCATCACCCACCAAGTTGAAGTAGAATTGATGATTGAAGATACGCATGGAAGAAGTCCTAGTAGAGTCTAGGAAAATTTTATGATTAATTGGACACATTCATATGTGTTAAATTGTTTTGTGATTTTAGGAGTTGGGGACTGCGAGACAGTACTTAGGACGAGTATGAGTAGGTGTGAATAGTATTAGAGATCTATACTACTGGAAGCACAGGACTTACACTTGGATCAGGGAAAGTCACAAGGTTACCAAGGAACTAGTAATTGATTTCGTCTTATTCTAATCTGTCGTTACCATTGTGTCGGTAATGACTAAGAAGATGATTGTTATTCCGACCCTAGAGGTCATATCGAATCGAGTCCGACTACAATGCATTTATTATGTGGTTCCGAGAACCAAGTTCGATGTATCATTTAAATTAAGCCAAATGATTGAAGTGAAAGATGATCAAAGCGATCAATAGAAGTATCGCACTCATTGTTGAAGAAGTTGGTAGTTAGAAATGATACATGTTGAACTGTGATTGTATCACATTAGAACATGAAGGTAGGTATAGTTTGTTCTGAAATTTGTCCCTAGGAGATTTGAGTCTAAGTAGTGCATTATACAATGAGAGATCATTAGCACATGACCCATCGGTATGTTACAATAAACAAAGGAAAATACTTATTCTAAGAAGAAGAAGGAGTCCTCAATAAGGATTTACTTTCCAACTCGAAGGTTACAATTGAAAGTCCTACGGAGATCTGAAGATTTTTAGGATTCCTCATATATTACCGAAGGTTTATCCAAGACTTTTCTTCGATCGCGACTCCATTGACAGCTTTGACCCACAAAGGAGCTCTTTATACTTGGAATGAGAAGCATAAGGAAGTTTTGAGAAGTTAAAGAAGACATTGTGCGAAGCACCGATTCTTTCGTTACCTGAAGGAGTTGATGACTTCACATTTTATAGTGATGCCTCTGGAGTTGGGTTAGGTTGTGTTCTGACCCAAAGGGATAAAATGATAGCGAATGCATCGAGGCAATTGAAGGAGCATGAAAAGAACTACCCTACTCATGGTCTGGAGTTGACAGCGGTAGTATTTTCCTTAAAGATACAGAGGCATTATCTTTATGGTACTAAGTGCAAACTTCTCACTGATCAAAAGAGTCTTCAATATCTCTTTAATCAGAAGGAATTAAACATGAGGCAACGGCGCTGGCTAGAATTACTCAAGGATTACGACTGTAAGATACTTTGCCACCCTGGTAAAGCAAATGTTGTTGCTGATGCTCTCAGTCATAAGGTAAATCTTGAAAAGAAAAGGCCAAGAGCGTTGAGAATTGCAGTTGTCTTGACAATTGTAGAGAGCATAAAGAAAGCTCAGGAGAAAGCTTTGAAGAAAAAATGACCGAAAGGAGGAACGTTTGGGAAAAACGTTGGTGTTTGATACAAACGGTCAAGGATTGAAGGTATTCAAAGATAGGATTTGGGTACCTAAGACGGGAGGAGTAAGAGGTCTTCTGATGGAAGAAGCTCACAAAACCATATACTCGATTCATCCCGGCAGTACGAAAATGTATAGGGATCTAAAACCCTATTACTGGTGGCCGACGATGAAGCTCGATGTTGCTAAGTATGTGGCCGACTGTGTAACATATGCTAGGGTTAAGGCACAACATCAGAAACTGTATGGGAGTTTAGAACCTTTACCTATACCCATGGGTAAATGGGAGGACATTACCGTGGATTTTGCGACTAAACTGCCCAGAACAAGGAACGGTCACGACATGATTTGGGTGGTCGTCGATCGCTTCACTAAGAGTAAGCATTTCATAGCAGCCAACGGGAATTGGTCTATAAATAAACTTGCGAATTCTTACGTGAAGAAAATTTTGAGGTTTCACGGTGTTCCGTTAACGATTGTATGTGATCGTGATAGCCGTTTTACCTCAAGGTTTTGGAGGAGTATTTGGGTACCAAGTTGTGTTTGAATACAGCTTACCATCCGCAAACTGATGGTCAGAGCAAACGAACAATTCAAACCTGGGAGGATATGCTGAGAACATGTACCCTGGAATTCCAAGGTAACTGGGATGAGCATTTACCTTTAGTAGAATTTTCCTAAAATAATAGTTTCCACTCAAGCATCAAGATGGCACCTTATCACGCTTTGTATGGAGAAAAGTGTCGAACGCCGTCATGTTGACTAGAAGCTGGGGAAAAAGCAGTTTATGGGACTGAAATAGTCCATCAGACTGCTAAAAATTCGAAAGAGATTAGGGAAAGGATGTTAGTTGTCACACCCCGATCCTTGTCGGAATCGATCGAGGCGTGATATATTGTTCAAAGTCTCATGACAACTATGTTATAATATGATTAGATTCAATTAAGTACTAAGTATGCAAACAAGATCCACAACATACAAATACAAATCCAAATATGAACAACATTTATTACATCAAATTTAAATAGTCTTGTGGATTTCTAAGGCACAACCTATTTTTCATCAACTTCATTCTTCAAATCTGCATCATGGGTAAAAACAGGTCAACTACGAGAGTTGGTGAGTAATCAAATTTTAGAAAAGAAATTGTGAAGTTGAAACCTTTATAATTGGAAATTTGTTTTCTTTTGAAGTCGGCAAACAATTGTATTTGAGATAACGGTTTATAAATCAAAAATTGATTAACAAATGATAACAACAACAATAAGTCCTCACCCTATATATACATATGTATATATATATAAATATATATAGGATGGAGCATCTAATCATCATACACACTCAACCACGTGCGATCAATCACCTTAGCGTCCCAAGGCGGGGTGGTCAACCCAATAGCGCTATTATTGTCCATAACGTACCTCAAGAATACGGGCATAGTCATGGAGATTAGACTAAAAATGGTAATGCACTACAAGTACATGTAGCGTAAACAAACAGTAGTTATACAATTAATGACTCACGTATAAATGTCCCAACAATGTCTCAATTGTGATAAAACAATAAAATGAAGTTGGAATATATTAGAACCACATGATACACCCCAAAAGTATTGAAAATTATAAAGTATGGGGTAGATTACTCACTTTAGTCCCAAAACGAAATGCGTGTGTCGTACGATAGACGATTCGAGTCAAAATGGCATAGAACCTAATATAATTAATAGTTTTGGTTTAGGAACTGCTAAACAAGAATGGAGTATTAATACAAATAATTAGACACGTATTCTTATATTAGATGAATTAACAATAATTCATTTTGATTATAATATTAAGGTATTTATTTGTTAAATGAATTTTAAATTGAATTACTTACTTTGCATAATTAATTTATATTTTCAATTTAGGCCATATTTTAATAATTTCTTATTAAAATAATAACTTTCCCAATTATAATTATTTACATATTTTAACAATTATTTATATGAAATAATCATTAAAATGCATTTTTTACATGCTTAAATACTTAGGAAAATAGTTTTAAATAGTAAACAGTATTGAAAAATTATGAAATTATTAGGAAATCATTACTTCATACAATATGAATTACTGTAAAATTTGTAGATTTTTCTGAACTGTTTTAGTATTTATTTAATATTTTAATGATTAAACAACACAAAATTTGGGAAAAATAGTAAATGATTCTCAAAAAATATGTAAAATTAACCATAGTTTTATAACATGATGTAGAGCTCAATGTATAAGTTTCAGATATTTATGACTATGGGACGTATTTTTTATATATTTCATTATTAATTAATCAATAAAATCATAAATCATAGTAAACAGTAATATAAATGCATGAAACTTCATATATCATGTTTAATCAGTATACATGTCATCCCAGAATTTTCTCAGAATTTATTGAATGCAACAAGTATTTTATGTGAATTATTGCCCTACTTTATTGAAATAATTATGATAATTCAATAAAAATAAGTTATTTTCTGAAAATTTCTAGAACTTCTTATTTTATTGATGGTATTCTGAGAAAAATCAGGTTTATGAAAAAAAATGAGTTTTAGATATTTTGGTGGATTTAATTTGTTTCTTGTATGAATTTGAAACTTTTAACAACATACCTTGATGAATGCTTCAAGAGGGATGAAGATTTGAGTATAATAGATTGTTCTTGGATGGAATATGAGTATTCTTAGAGGAAATTTCGAGATTGAGAGTGAGAGAAAGAATAGAGAAGGTTTAAGTGGTGAAGAGAATAATGTGTTGGGAGAAAAATGAAAGGAAAGTGGATGAGAGGTGTGAGTGGGAGACCATGGGAATAATCTTTTTGCTTTTGGTGGTCTTCATAATTTCCCACTAACACAAGCATCTTTTACATAATTAGTATAAGAGTTTTATAAAATTTAAAGTAAAGTTTATAAAAATAGAGTTTTATAAAATTTAATGTAAAGTTTATAAAAATGGAGTTTTATAAAAGATAGGTTATGATTTGATTATAACAATCTACTTTGATTTGAAGTTTAATTATAGCATTCAGGTTTGATTCTTTTAATTTAATTAGAGCATTATACTTTGATTTGATTTTAATATGGTATCATAATTTAATTTGATTATAGTTATAACGTTGTACTATACTATGTTGCTATTAACGTCAATTTATATCGTAGTGTATGGGTTTTGATCCTATTAGCGTCAAGTAATCTTGAGTAGGGTTTGAATGAGATTGAGAGAGGTTTCGTTTGTGATCTTTTTGAGTGTCCGGCTTCGCAACGTAAGGTCCATAGACCCCGTTAAGCCATGATTTAGTGTCCTACACAATCCCGATGATTGTGCAATAGCGTTTTATCGCTTTCGTTCATTGTTTAGCACTGTTAAGGCTAAGGAAAATCAAACACATGAACTTTCCAAATGATGTTTTCTCATTAAAATAGCGAATTGTACAGTGATTACATAATGTAAACCCTATCATACAAGGGTTAATGGAGTTGACCAGTTTGACTAGTTGACTTTGTTTGACTTTGACTTGACCGAAATTTGATGGTTGTCACATCATCCCCCGTTAGAGGGAATTTCGTCCCGAAATTTGCATTTTGATTGGGACTTCAAGAGTTTGGAAAAAGATGTGGAAAACTTTGCGTAGTACAAGAAATTGATTATGGTGAGGAACAACCCTCCTGATGTCACATGACGACCTTGGAAATTTCTTATTGTAACTTGAACTGAGTCAATTTAAAAGGAGTTTATTATTTTGGGATGATAGAGTATTCTATGTGTGCTTTTATACTCCCTGTTTTATCCTTGGTATTACCACTATGAATATTTTATAACGTAGTTAGCGAGTTCCATCATTACGAATGTTTCAACAAATTTTGACGAAATTTGCATTATAAGTCCTACAAGTTCTTTTATAGTCGATTGACGTAAACTAGTCGTATATCATTAAGATTGCAAGGGCATTTTGGATGGGTGACCCTGCCTTAAGCCCACAACTAAACAAGGAACAGAGAATGAGGCGGAATCACACATTCTAAGTCTATAGAATCTTAATGATATATGACCATAATGTTTACACTAGCCCTCATAGATTCCAGGGGAGTAGTATTATTGGGCTAGAAGTAGGAATTGTAGTTCAAAATAAAATAGTTATAAGCCTGCTATCTTCAAACTTGGGCTTTGGCCCCTCCCGATTCCTAATCAGAATGGTCCAGTACTCTTGCCCGATCCAAGTCGAGAGTTGATTCATGTGGCTTGAGCTTAGGCTTGGGTCTTAGAGAAAGAGGCAATGCGTCAGGCTGGCTTCACAGAGCTGCAAAAATTCTTCTCTCTCGACAGTGGATAGATAACATGCCTCGGCTCTTCAGGCCCACATTGCCTACTGGGCCAACTCAATTGAACATCCACTTTGTTAACCCACTTGGGTT
This sequence comes from Lactuca virosa, assembly GCF_052849685.1. Classification (NCBI taxonomy): domain Eukaryota; kingdom Viridiplantae; phylum Streptophyta; class Magnoliopsida; order Asterales; family Asteraceae; genus Lactuca; species Lactuca virosa. The sequence goes on along the minus strand of NC_136428.1, from coordinate 89,855,968 downwards.
ATAGGCAAGTGTTACCAAGCCCGGTATCAAGAAATCAAAATCGATTCTTCCCTATTTTCCCAATTCGCTGCCTATCTCGCCTGCTGTTCGTTTCTTGCTGTCTCGCCAAGTCAGTCGCCTGGTCTCACTCTCGCCAATCGCCATCGCCTAATGCCCAAATCCCTATTCACACTTCACAGAAATCAGGTATGTAATCCCGAGACCCATATCCTGTTCAGCTGTTCTTTCTTTTCTGATTGTAAGATTGTTGATTGTTGGTGTTGGCGTATTGCACTGCTGCTGCTGTTTTCAGTCAATCCGTTGCCTATTTATGCGTTACTACTGTCTTACTGAGTTTCTTTTTAATTTGGCTGTCATTTGTGATTTGGCGACTTTCCAATTTGATTTATAAGTTATGAACTTATAGATTTGGTTATTGTTAAATGAGTTATTGGTTATTGTTCAAATTTTGATTTTGATTTTTTTTTTTGTTAATTTCAGTTTATAATATTTTCGGCCCCCCTCCCCCAAGTTAATTGTTCAAGCTCCGCTACTGATAGATTCACTGGTAAAAACCTTGAGTTTTTACATAGATGATAAGACTTATTTAGGTTTTGCCGTGTTCCCAAGATTCATGGTTTATAGACTTGAATAGATGCTAGTTTTAGTAATAAAAAGAAATTTAGAATTTAAATGTCGATGTTAGATGCTTGTACTGATATTTAGGGGGTTAAAAAAAATAAAGTTTTATTAGTTACCTATAGCGACACTCAAGTCATAATTTGCATGTGTGAAGACTTGGAGTACTTTCTAATGAAAAGTGTGCTACTGGGGAAATTCGAAACTGGTACGTAGCTTCAAAGTCAAGAATATGCAGTAGGCATGTGATGCATTAAATGCATGAGGCACAAAAGTCCTAATTTGCAGCAACATATACGTATATGTGTGTGAATTGAAGAAGAAGGTTACGGCTCAAAGACCATTCATTTCCTCTTTATTTTTTATTTATTACTCCTCCCACTTACCTTATATAAATCATCACAGAAGAAGGTAACGGCTCAAAGACCATTCATTTCCTCTTTATTTGTTATTTATTACTTCTCCCACTTCCCTTATATAAATCATCACAGAATAAGGTTACGGCTCAAAGACCATTCATTTCCTCTTTATTTGTTATTCGTTACTTCTCCCACTTCCCTTATATAAATCAGCACATTCTTACCGCGACTCTTTAACTTCTCCCTCACAAATGGATCCGCCTGCAGATCATCAAAACCCCATAGATGACCTTGATCGGTTTCAGTACTTTGATCATCAGGATCTATTCAGGTATATATAAATGTCACTCATTACACCATCTTTCGCACAGAAAAGTGATTTTGTTTATATTGATCAAAACATGGTTTGATTTTTTTTTGCAGTGGTGACCTGCTCAACCATCAGGATTTCGAGTTGTCGGAAAAATCGCATGAAGTGCTCGATCAGAATGTTTCCACAGTACTTAACAAAGATCAAAACATCATTTCTAGAAATGAGTTTCATGATCTTGATCCCGTTGAAGACATAAGCTTATGGGATTGTTGGGAGGATGGTAATTTACCATTGGTTAGTTTCAGTGAAGACTGTAAATCCTGTGGTGAGGCTACAGGTAGTTCTAGTGCTGCCACCACTGATCACGGTGACCGGAAGGTGGCAAATAGATTGAGACCATTGGAGTTTGAAGAGATAGCGAAGTACTTTGAGATGCCGATAATCATGGCAGCAAAGGAATTAGGGATAGGGTCAACATTGTTGAAGAAAAGATGCAGAGAGCTAAACATAAACAGATGGCCTCATAGAAAACTTAAGAGCCTTCAATCCCTCATTCAAAATGCCAAGGTAAACTATGATAATAACCTTCTATCCATTACTCATGCATGTATGCATGCACTTGGTAACCAAAGTAGTTTTGGTATTTTCTAAAATTTTAATTATTAGTTTCTTTATAACATAAACATAGGCCCTAGGCATATGCCACATCGAATCAATTGTTTTACTACGATTTCTGATTTATATTTACATAAACTTAACTCATTGTAAATTTTGTGAACTCACACGAAAAATATATTGCATCTACCTAAAAAAAACTAGGAGTTGGGATTAAAGGAGGAGGTAGAGACGTTAGCAGGGCACAAGAAGATGATGGAGAAATTGCCAGGTATGGAATTGACAGAACGAACAAAGAAGCTTAGGCAAGCTTGCTTCAAAGCTATTTATAAGAAGAGAGGACTTAACAATCCTTAGTCCTTACCTTTTCTTTTAGCCATTTTGTTATAATTAGTGGATTTTAATCTACATTGTATGTGTTTTTCTCTTGATAGATTGATACCCTTTTTAGTTTCATTGTGTTTGTCTATTGATTTTTTATGCAGAAAATTTTGTATAATTTGGGTATTATAGTTTGTATTATGTATTTAGCTATATTCTAGATTGCCGACACGACTACGCTGACGACTCTATACCAGAGGTCTATATAAATAGACTTATGAATTTAGTAGGAATAACTTGATTATAATCTTGTGATTTGTTCCATGTCTGATCCACTCCTAAGATTCACTCGACATGCCCCCAGTTATGTGTAATTAAAATTTTATTAGACTGTTGATCATAATGAGTCTACCCTAAGTCCACAACCAAACAAGGAACATGTCAACTATGAGAAACACGCATATGGACTTGTGAGTTATTTGTAAATTGATTATGGAAATAAAGTTTTTTTTTTTAGACATTGTTGGGTAAAATAATTGTAAAACACTTGTTGGGCCATGGTTAGGAGTGTTGGGCACCTTTTGGGCTTTCCATGGTTACTAAATGTGAAACATGTAGCACTTGCGTGGGCCCCCACAAAACTAGGTTTTCACATTTCTTTCCCACTTCTAGGCCCATTAGGGAACTTAATAGTCCAATGAGTTGGCCATTTTGGAGTGTATCCTTTCGGATACGTTTGATAAGGTCGGGTATTTTGATGGCTCAAAAGTAATGTGAATGACGCGCTTTGGCCTATAGGTTTGGGAACTCTCGCCTTTGGTCCCCAGATAAGCAAACCGGTCCCTCGGTTGATTGGGATGTATACGAATGCTTACCTAGTCAGGACTTTCAGGCTACCGGCACCTCCCCCTTCCAGTTACTACGCGTCCATTACTATGATCCTACCCAACTAGAGTGGATGAATTTGAATTTCCTATGAGCTCTAAGGAATACATATATGTATATACATTTTGTTAAACAACTTGAGTATGTGTGTGATTTTCAGAGAAAGTGGAGAATATTCACAAGTGTATGCACACATATAAGTGCCAGGAGTAATACGTATGCACATAAGGGAGCAATTAACACACAAAGGTATTCCTAGGATTTTCTAAGTGCGAATTGCATGCAGTTGTGTGTGCATTTTATAAACTAGCATACGAGAGGACCCTAGAGGCTATAGACTAGGTCAAGGCAATTAACCTAATTCCCTATAGTCAAGGGCTCTGATACCAATCTGTCACACCCCGATCCTTGTCGGAATCGATCGAGGCGTGATATATTGTTCAAAGTCTCATGACAACTATGTTATAATATGACTATATTCAATTAAGTACTAAGTATGCAAACAAGATCCACAACATACAAATACAAATCCAAATATGAACAACATTTATTACATCAAATTTAAATAGTCTTGTGGATTTCTAAGGCACAACCTATTTTTCATCAACTTCATTCTTCAAATCTGCATCATGGGTAAAAACAGGTCAACTACGAGAGTTGGTGAGTAATCAAATTTTAGTAGAGAAAATTGTGAAGTTGAAACCTTTATAATTGGAAATTTGTTTTCTTTTGAAGTCGGCAAACAATTGTATTTGAGATAACGGTTTATAAATCAAAAATTGATTAACAAATGATAACAACAACAATAAGTCCTCACCCTATATATACATATGTATATATATATAAATATATATAGGATGGAGTATCTAATCATCATACACACTCAACCACGTGCGATCAATCACCTTAGCGTCCCAAGGCGGGGTGGTCAACCCAATAGCGCTATTATTGTCCATAACGTACCTCAAGAATACGGGCATAGTCATGGAGATTAGACTAAAAATGGTAATGCACTACAAGTACATGTAGCGTAAACAAACAGTAGTTATACAATTAATGACTCACGTATAAATGTCCCAACAATGTCTCAATTGTGATAAAACAATAAAATGAAGTTGGAATATATTAGAACCACATGATACACCCCAAAAGTATTGAAAATTATAAAGTATGGGGTAGATTACTCACTTTAGTCCCAAAACGAAATGCGTATGTCGTACGATAGACGATTCGAGTCAAAATGGCGTAGAACCTAATATAATTAATAGTTTTGGTTTAGGAACTGCTAAACAAGAATGGAGTATTAATACAAATAATTAGACACGTATTCTTATATTAGATGAATTAACAATAATTCATTTTGATTATAATATTAAGGTATTTATTTGTTAAATGAATTTTAAATTGAATTACTTACTTTGCATAATTAATTTATATTTTCAATTTAGGCCATATTTTAATAATTTCTTATTAAAATAATAACTTGCCCAATTATAATTATTTACATATTTTAACAATTATTTATATGAAATAATCATTAAAATGCATTTTTTACATGCTTAAATACTTAGGAAAATAGTTTTAAATAGTAAACAGTATTGAAAAATTATGAAATTATTAGGAAATCATTATTTCATACAATATGAATTACTGTAAAATTTGTATATTTTTCTGAACTGTTTTAGTATTTATTTAATATTTTAATGATTAAACAACACAAAATTTGGGAAAAATAGTAAATGATTCTCAAAAAATATGTAAAATTAACCATAGTTTTATAACATGATGTAGAGCTCAATGTATAAGTTTCAGATATTTATGACTATGGGAAGTATTTTTTATATATTTCATTATTAATTAATCAATAAAATCATAAATCATAGTAAACAGTAATATAAATGCATGAAACTTCATATATCATGTTTAATCAGTATACATGTCATACCAGAATTTTCTTAGAATTTATTGAATGCAACAAGTATTTTATGTGAATTATTGCCCTACTTTATTGAAATAATTATGATAATTCAATAAAAATAAGTTATTTTCTGAAAATTTCCAGAACTTCTTATTTTATTGATGGTACTCTGAGAAAAATCAGGTTTATGAAAAAAATGAGTTTTAGATATTTTGGTGGATTTAATTTGTTTCTTGTATGAATTTGAAACTTTTAACAACATACCTTGATGAATGCTTCAAGAGGGATGAAGATTTGAGTATAATAGATTGTTCTTGGATGGAATATGAGTATTCTTGGAGGAAATTTCGAGATTGAGAGTGAGAGAAAGAATAGAGAAGGTTTAAGTGGTGAAGAGAATAATGTGTTGGGAGAAAAATGAAAGGAAAGTGGATGAGAGGTGTGAGTGGGAGACCATGGGAATAATCTTTTTGCTTTTGGTGGTCTTCATAATTTCCCACTAACACAAGCATCTTTTACATAATTAATATAAGAGTTTTATAAAATTTAAAGTAAAGTTTATAAAAATAGAGTTTTATAAAATTTAATGTAAAGTTTATAAAAATGGAGTTTTATAAAAGATAGGTTATGATTTGATTATAACAATCTACTTTGATTTGAAGTTTAATTATAGCATTCAAGTTTGATTCTTTTAATTTAATTAGAGCATTATACTTTGATTTGATTTTAATATGGTATCATAATTTAATTTGATTATAGTTATAACGTTGTACTATACTATGTTGCTATTAACGTCAATTTATATCGTAGTGTATGGGTTTTGATCCTATTAGCGTCAAGTAATCTTGAGTAGGGTTTGAATGAGATTGAGAGAGGTTTCGTTTGTGATCTTTTTGAGTGTCCCGCTTCGCAACGTAAGGTCCATAGACCCCGTTAAGCCATGATTTAGTGTCCTACACAATCCCGATGATTGTGCAATAGTGTTTTATCGCTTTCGTTCATTGTTTAGCACTGTTAAGGCTAAGGAAAATCAAACACATGAACTTTCCAAATGATGTTTTCTCATTAAAATAGCGAATTGTACAGTGATTACATAATGTAAACCCTATCATACAAGGGTTAATGGAGTTGACCAGTTTGACTAGTTGACTTTGTTTGACTTTGACTTGACCGAAATTTGATGGTTGTCACATCATCCCCCGTTAGAGGGAATTTCGTCCCGAAATTTGCATTTTGATTGGGACTTCAAGAGTTTGGAAAAAGATGTGGAAAACTTTGCGTAGTACAAGAAATTGATTATGGTGAGGAACAACCCTCCTGATGTCACATGACGACCTTGGAAATTTCTTATTGTAACTTGAACTGAGTCAATTTAAAAGGAGTTTATTATTTTGGGATGATAGAGTATTCTATGTGTGCTTTTATACTCCCTGTTTTATCCTTGGTATTACCACTATGAATATTTTATAACGTAGTTAGCGAGTTCCATCATTACGAATGTTTCAACAAATTTTGACGAAATTTGCATTATAAGTCCTACAAGTTCTTTTATAGTCGATTGACGTAAACTAGTCGTATATCATTAAGATTGCAAGGGCATTTTGGATGGGTGACCCTGCCTTAAGCCCACAACTAAACAAGGAACAGAGAATGAGGCGGAATCACACATTCTAAGTCTATAGAATCTTAATGATATATGACCATAATGTTTACACTAGCCCTCATAGATTCCAGGGGAGTAGTATTATTGGGCTAGAAGTAGGAATTGTAGTTCAAAATAAAATAGTTATAAGCCTGCTATCTTCAAACTTGGGCTTTGGCCCCTCCCGATTCCTAATCAGAATGGTCCAGTACTCTTGCCCGATCCAAGTCGAGAGTTGATTCATGTGGCTTGAGCTTAGGCTTGGGTCTTAGAGAAAGAGGCAATGCGTCAGGCTGGCTTCACAGAGCTGCAAAAACTCTTCTCTCTCGACAGTGGATAGATAACATGCCTCGGCTCTTCAGGCCCACATTGCCTACTGGGCCAACTCAATTGAACATCCACTTTGTTACCCCACATGGGTTATAGGCAAGTGTTACCAAGCCCGGTATCAAGAAATCAAAATCGATTCTTCCCTATTTTCCCAATTCGCTGCCTATCTCGCCTGCTGTTCGTTTCTTGCTGTCTCGCCAAGTCAGTCGCCTGGTCTCACTCTCGCCAATCGCCATCGCCTAATGCCCAAATCCCTATTCACACTTCACAGAAATCAGGTATGTAATCCCGAGACCCATATCCTGTTCAGCTGTTCTTTCTTTTCTGATTGTAAGATTGTTGATTGTTGGTGTTGGCGTATTGCACTGCTGCTGCTGTTTTCAGTCAATCCGTTGCCTATTTATGCGTTACTACTGTCTTACTGAGTTTCTTTTTAATTTGGTTGTCATTTGTGATTTGGCGATTTTCCAATTTGATTTATAAGTTATGAACTTATAGATTTGGTTATTGTTAAATGAGTTATTGGTTATTGTTCAAATTTTGATTTTGATTTTTTTTTTGTTAATTTCAGTTTATAATATTTTCGGCCCCCCTCCCCCAAGTTAATTGTTCAAGCTCCGCTACTGATAGATTCACTGGTAAAAACCCTGAGTTTTTACATAGATGATAAGACTTATTTAGGTTTTGCCGTGTTCCCAAGATTCATGGTTTATAGACTTGAATAGATGCTAGTTTTAGTAATAAAAAGAAATTTAGAATTTAAATGTCGATGTTAGATGCTTGTACTGATATTTAGGGGGTTAAAAAAAATAAAGTTTTATTAGTTACCTATAGCGACACTCAAGTCATAATTTGCATGTGTGAAGACTTGGAGTACTTTCTAATGAAAAGTGTGCTACTGGGGAAATTCGAAACTGGTACGTAGCTTCAAAGTCAAGAATATGCAGTAGGCATGTGATGCATTAAATGCATGAGGCACAAAAGTCCTAATTTGCAGCAACATATACGTATATGTGTGTGAATTGAAGAAGAAGGTTACGGCTCAAAGACCATTCATTTCCTCTTTATTTTTTATTTATTACTCCTCCCACTTACCTTATATAAATCATCACAGAAGAAGGTAACGGCTCAAAGACCATTCATTTCCTCTTTATTTGTTATTTATTACTTCTCCCACTTCCCTTATATAAATCATCACAGAATAAGGTTACGGCTCAAAGACCATTCATTTCCTCTTTATTTGTTATTCGTTACTTCTCCCACTTCCCTTATATAAATCAGCACATTCTTACCGCGACTCTTTAACTTCTCCCTCACAAATGGATCCGCCTGCAGATCATCAAAACCCCATAGATGACCTTGATCGGTTTCAGTACTTTGATCATCAGGATCTATTCAGGTATATATAAATGTCACTCATTACACCATCTTTCGCACAGAAAAGTGATTTTGTTTATATTGATCAAAACATGGTTTGATTTTTTTTTGCAGTGGTGACCTGCTCAACCATCAGGATTTCGAGTTGTCGGAAAAATCGCATGAAGTGCTCGATCAGAATGTTTCCACAGTACTTAACAAAGATCAAAACATCATTTCTAGAAATGAGTTTCATGATCTTGATCCCGTTGAAGACATAAGCTTATGGGATTGTTGGGAGGATGGTAATTTACCATTGGTTAGTTTCAGTGAAGACTGTAAATCCTGTGGTGAGGCTACAGGTAGTTCTAGTGCTGCCACCACTGATCACGGTGACCAGAAGGTGGCAAATAGATTGAGACCATTGGAGTTTGAAGAGATAGCGAAGTACTTTGAGATGCCGATAATCATGGCAGCAAAGGAATTAGGGATAGGGTCAACATTGTTGAAGAAAAGATGCAGAGAGCTAAACATAAACAGATGGCCTCATAGAAAACTTAAGAGCCTTCAATCCCTCATTCAAAATGCCAAGGTAAACTATGATAATAACCTTCTATCCATTACTCATGCATGTATGCATGCACTTGGTAACCAAAGTAGTTTTGGTATTTTCTAAAATTTTAATTATTAGTTTCTTTATAACATAAACATAGGCCCTAGGCATATGCCACATCGAATCAATTGTTTTACTACGATTTCTGATTTATATTTACATAAACTTAACTCATTGTAAATTTTGTGAACTCACACGAAAAATATATTGCATCTACCTAAAAAAAACTAGGAGTTGGGATTAAAGGAGGAGGTAGAGACGTTAGCAGGGCACAAGAAGATGATGGAGAAATTGCCAGGTATGGAATTGACAGAACGAACAAAGAAGCTTAGGCAAGCTTGCTTCAAAGCTATTTATAAGAAGAGAGGACTTAACAATCCTTAGTCCTTACCTTTTCTTTTAGCCATTTTGTTATAATTAGTGGATTTTAATCTACATTGTATGTGTTTTTCTCTTGATAGATTGATACCCTTTTTAGTTTCATTGTGTTTGTCTATTGATTTTTTATGCAGAAAATTTTGTATAATTTGGGTATTATAGTTTGTATTATGTATTTAGCTATATTCTAGATTGCCGACACGACTACGCTGACGACTCTATACCAGAGGTCTATATAAATAGACTTATGAATTTAGTAGGAATAACTTGATTATAATCTTGTGATTTGTTCCATGTCTGATCCACTCCTAAGATTCACTCGACATGCCCCCAGTTATGTGTAATTAAAATTTTATTAGACTGTTGATCATAATGAGTCTACCCTAAGTCCACAACCAAACAAGGAACATGTCAACTATGAGAAACACGCATATGGACTTGTGAGTTATTTGTAAATTGATTATGGAAATAAAGTTTTTTTTTTTAGACATTGTTGGGTAAAATAATTGTAAAACACTTGTTGGGCCATGGTTAGGAGTGTTGCGCACCTTTTGGGCTTTCCATGGTTACTAAATGTGAAACATGTAGCACTTGCGTGGGCCCCCACAAAACTAGGTTTTCACATTTCTTTCCCACTTCTAGGCCCATTAGGGAACTTAATAGTCCAATGAGTTGGCCATTTTGGAGTGTATCCTTTTGGATACGTTTGATAAGGTCGGGTATTTTGATGGCTCAAAAGTAATGTGAATGACGCGCTTTGGCCTATAGGTTTGGGAACTCTCGCCTTTGGTCCCCAGATAAGCAAACCGGTCCCTCGGTTGATTGGGATGTATACGAATGCTTACCTAGTCAGGACTTTCGGGCTACCGGCACCTCCCCCTTCCAGTTACTACGCGTCCATTACTATGATCCTACCCAACTAGAGTGGATGAATTTGAATTTCCTATGAGCTCTAAGGAATACATATATGTATATACATTTTGTTAAACAACTTGAGTATGTGTGTGATTTTCAGAGAAGGTGGAGAATATTCACAAGTGTATGCACACATATAAGTGCCAGGAGTAATACGTATGCACATAAGGGAGAAATTAACACACAAAGGTATTCCTAGGATTTTCTAAGTGCGAATTGCATGCAGTTGTGTGTGCATTTTATAAACTAGCATACGAGAGGACCCTAGAGGCTATAGACTAGGTCAAGGCAATTAACCTAATTCCCTATAGTCAAGGGCTCTGATACCAATCTGTCACACCCCGATCCTTGTCGGAATCGATCGAGGCGTGATATATTGTTCAAAGTCTCATGACAACTATGTTATAATATGACTATATTAAATTAAGTACTAAGTATGCAAACAAGATCCACAACATACAAATACAAATCCAAATATGAACAACATTTATTACATCAAATTTAAATAGTCTTGTGGATTTCTAAGGCACAACCTATTTTTCATCAACTTCATTCTTCAAATCTGCATCATGGGTAAAAACAGGTCAACTACGAGAGTTGGTGAGTAATCAAATTTTAGTAGAGAAAATTGTGAAGTTGAAACCTTTATAATTGGAAATTTGTTTTCTTTTGAAGTCGGCAAACAATTGTATTTGAGATAACGGTTTATAAATCAAAAATTGATTAACAAATGATAACAACAACAATAAGTCCTCACCCTATATATACATATGTATATATATATAAATATATATAGGATGGAGTATCTAATCATCATACACACTCAACCACGTGCGATCAATCACCTTAGCGTCCCAAGGCGGGGTGGTCAACCCAATAGCGCTATTATTGTCCATAACGTACCTCAAGAATACGGGCATAGTCATGGAGATTAGACTAAAAATGGTAATGCACTACAAGTACATGTAGCGTAAACAAACAATAGTTATACAATTAATGACTCACGTATAAATGTCCCAACAATGTCTCAATTGTGATAAAACAATAAAATGAAGTTGGAATATATTAGAACCACATGATACACCCCAAAAGTATTGAAAATTATAAAGTATGGGGTAGATTACTCACTTTAGTCCCAAAACGAAATGCGTGTGTCGTACGATAGACGATTCGAGTCAAAATGGCGTAGAACCTAATATAATTAATAGTTTTGGTTTAGGAACTGCTAAACAAGAATGGAGTATTAATACAAATAATTAGACACGTATTCTTATATTAGATGAATTAACAATAATTCATTTTGATTATAATATTAAGGTATTTATTTGTTAAATGAATTTTAAATTGAATTACTTACTTTGCATAATTAATTTATATTTTCAATTTAGGCCATATTTTAATAATTTCTTATTAAAATAATAACTTGCCCAATTATAATTATTTACATATTTTAACAATTATTTATATGAAATAATCATTAAAATGCATTTTTTACATGCTTAAATACTTAGGAAAATAGTTTTAAATAGTAAACAGTATTGAAAAATTATGAAATTATTAGGAAATCATTATTTCATACAATATGAATTACTGTAAAATTTGTATATTTTTCTGAACTGTTTTAGTATTTATTTAATATTTTAATGATTAAACAACACAAAATTTGGGAAAAATAGTAAATGATTCTCAAAAAATATGTAAAATTAACCATAGTTTTATAACATGATGTAGAGCTCAATGTATAAGTTTCAGATATTTATGACTATGAGAAGTATTTTTTATATATTTCATTATTAATTAATCAATAAAATCATAAATCATAGTAAACAGTAATATAAATGCATGAAACTTCATATATCATGTTTAATCAGTATACATGTCATCCCAGAATTTTCTCAGAATTTATTGAATGCAACAAGTATTTTATGTGAATTATTGCCCTACTTTATTGAAATAATTATGATAATTCAATAAAAATAAGTTATTTTCTGAAAATTTCCAGAACTTCTTATTTTATTGATGGTATTCTGAGAAAAATCAGGTTTATGAAAAAAATGAGTTTTAGATATTTTGGTGGATTTAATTTGTTTCTTGTATGAATTTGAAACTTTTAACAACATACCTTGATGAATGCTTCAAGAGGGATGAAGATTTGAGTATAATAGATTGTTCTTGGATGGAATATGAGTATTCTTGGAGGAAATTTCGAGATTGAGAGTGAGAGAAAGAATAGAGAAGGTTTAAGTGGTGAAGAGAATAATGTGTTGGGAGAAAAATGAAAGGAAAGTGGATGAGAGGTGTGAGTGGGAGACCATGGGAATAATCTTTTTGCTTTTGGTGGTCTTCATAATTTCCCACTAACACAAGCATCTTTTACATAATTAATATAAGAGTTTTATAAAATTTAAAGTAAAGTTTATAAAAATAGAGTTTTATAAAATTTAATGTAAAGTTTATAAAAATGGAGTTTTATAAAAGATAGGTTATGATTTGATTATAACAATCTACTTTGATTTGAAGTTTAATTATAGCATTCAAGTTTGATTCTTTTAATTTAATTAGAGCATTATACTTTGATTTGATTTTAATATGGTATCATAATTTAATTTGATTATAGTTATAACGTTGTACTATACTATGTTGCTATTAACGTCAATTTATATCGTAGTGTATGGGTTTTGATCCTATTAGCATCAAGTAATCTTGAGTAGGGTTTGAATGAGATTGAGAGAGGTTTCGTTTGTGATCTTTTTGAGTGTCCGGCTTCGCAACGTAAGGTCCATAGACCCCGTTAAGCCATGATTTAGTGTCCTACACAATCCCGATGATTGTGCAATAGTGTTTTATCGCTTTGGTTCATTGTTTAGCACTGTTAAGGCTAAGGAAAATCAAACACATGAACTTTCCAAATGATGTTTTCTCATTAAAATAGCGAATTGTACAGTGATTACATAATGTAAACCCTATCATACAAGGGTTAATGGAGTTGACCAGTTTGACTAGTTGACTTTGTTTGACTTTGACTTGACCGAAATTTGATGGTTGTCACATTAGCTGCTCAAGAGAGCTATGCTGACAAGAAAAGATAACCGATATCATTCGAAGTTGGAGATTCGGTTTTACTTAAAGTCTCGCCGTGGAAGGGACTTATAAAATTTAGTAGAAGGGGAAAATTGAGTCCAAGGTTTATTGGACCATTTAAAGTTCTTCAGAGGATCGGGAATCAAGTTTACAAGCTAGAATTACCAGAAGAACTGGAGGGTATTCATAATACCTTTCATGTGTGTTAATTTACAAAGTTCACGGGAGATGTGCCCGACATAATTCCCATTTCTGAATTAAAGTTGGATGAAAACAAGAGGTTAATGGAAGAACCTGAGGCAATCGTTGACCGTAAGACTAAAAAGTTGTGACGCAAGATGGTCGATTTAATGCTTGTGCGTTGGATACATACGAATGGGCCAAATCTCACCTGGGGAAAAACAGAGAGTGACATGATGAGTCGCTACCCGTATTTGTTTGCCAATGTGTGATTCCGGGGACATAATCATTCTAAGGAGGAGAGAATTGTAATGCCCGTGTTTCTAGGCTAGGCATTAATGTTGACATAATAGTCTTGGTTAACCTTTGTGACTCATTTTGAAGAAATGAAAAGGAATTATGTGAATTTTATGTGAATTATGTGTTTTATGCTTATTATTAGGGTTTACTAATTAAGAATAAAAATGAGCGTCGAAAATAAATATTAGATAAAGCTGATATCTATTAAGAAACTTGTAGTGGGCGTGACAAGGATTACGGATATATAAAGAATGCCGAAATCCGAGTTATAACGAAGAAGTTATGACATGTCGAAGTTTCGCGACAAACCGGCACGGTGCCGAATGTCTTAAAAAGTGAGTTTTTGATAAACTACTTTTTTTGTCTTAGTGATCTAAACAAAACTCGTAGTGTTCGTTAAACCGAGAGTAGGTATAAAAATAACGCCCAACTCTGACTTCGTATGAGGAAGTTACGATTTTTGGAAGTTTCAGCTTAGCAGTAGACAGCTAAAACTCGAATTTTAGATCGAGTGATTTTTAGCCGACACGACCTAAACGAGAATCGAAGGTCTCGTAAATAATAATACAACGGTAAAAAGTCTGACGAAAACGGACGTCGGATGAAAAAGTTATGAATTTTTAACGGATTTCCTGTCCCGGTCTGTTAAAAATAATAATATAAAAATTAAATTCAAAATTAGCCGACAAAGTCTAAATGAAAGTTGTAGAGCGTAATTTACCTACGCATGCATATAAAGAACATCAAAAACGGAGGTCGTATGCGAACGTTATGGATTTTAGAAGTTTTGGCGCGAAAATCGAGAAATTATTTCAATATCCGAGAAATTTCGCATAGGCCACGTCACCTTCGTTGTATGAGTACCACGTGTCCGAAATTGGTGAGTCATGCGAGCCACGTGTCCGAAATGTTGCTGAGTCATCCGAACCGGAGAGCTGATCCGAAGCGGTCCAATGCGTGTCCGATGCGTGCCCTTTATCACGTGTCCGAGCCTCGCAGTGACCCACGGACCCCCCTACTTCGGACCCTAGACCTCAGTCCACTTAGAAGATGCCACCAAGCCCTCGTATGCGCAGCCCACGTGCGAGCAGGTCCTGTGAGCTTTCGGATCTGCTGCCACCTGGGAGCTTCTCAGCCATCCGATCAGAAGCCTCCCCCTATAAACAGAAGGCTACGAGCCTTCTTGGATATTTTTAAGAAATTGTCCATTTTAGCCCCTCTTTCCATATTTCTTTCATTTTAACATCCCCCAAAGCCCCGGTATCGATTATAACCCCCGGAATACGTCCCGAAGTACCCGAAGGCCCGAAAAATTTATCTTTTCGGTTTTGAAACCCGACCCTTCGTAGAGCCCGGTTTCTCAATAAAACTCCCGGTTTTATTAGAAACGGTCGTTTTAGGAAACGAATTGCTGCCCGATTTTCATTAAATCAGGTGAGTGTGTAGTTACTTTCACCTTACACATAGATATGAAGTATTTTACATAAAATACGTGTTGTGTGAATATATATTGTTTTTTTATTTCAGATGGGTGTTGAAGGAATGATTTATACAGGTTTTTAAATAATTTAAATTGTATATGTATTCTTATCTACAAAAAATGTTGGGTAAAACATGGGTAGATGAAATAGTGGGTGTGATGAAAGGTGAGTTGGATAAATGAGATGATCAATAATATTGGTCAAGAGTTAAGAGTGAATGGTGAAATTAGATTATGAGTTGAGAGTGAGGGGTGAAATATGAGAAAAACCCTTACCCAAACGGTGGCGTGAGTGGTGCAATATGAGAAAAGCCCTTACCCAAACGTAGGCCCCCGTCATTCAGCAGAGTATGGATGACAACCATGGACTATGCTAGATGGTCTGTGGAACACTAGCAGGCCCGCAACATGTAGGTGTATGAACTATATGTTCATTTGTTGTACTCTAAAAACCCATTGACATGTATTGCAGGGGGGGAATACCTGTAAATAATACTGTCAATAAATGAGAGCTATGGACTTAGCACATGTTGAATAAACCTTGGCAGCTATGGACTTAGTGCCCGTGGTATAAACCCCAGTGATGATGTGACTTCGTGTCTATTCCTTAGGATGAATCCTTAGGAAGGAGTGATAGTTGATTCTTAGGGTAAATCCTTAAGAAATAAATAAGATAATGGGGTTGGGGTAATTTGATTGACTGATTGATGTTTAAGCATATTAAATTTATGTATTGTGGGTTGAAAACCCTATATGCTCACCAGGCTTCCAAGCCTGACCCACTCAGCTGTTTATATTATAGGTAGAGGACCCCGAGCATAGTCGGATGATGATGATGAGTGATTTTTGGATTATAGGCCAGTAGTTATAAATAACTGTTGTAAGGCTTATAATTTCTTGTTTATGCTTTTGATCTGTATCAGAACATGACATCCCGAGGTTTTGATATAAAAGGAAATTATATATTTCTTAAAGAAAGGTTTTGACAAACTTTTATCATGTATTGTTTTGGGGACCAATTCCGCAACATCTTTTAAAAAGATTTCTCTGATTTTATTTTAAAAAGCATAAATTAAATCGATCTTTTCTGGCCTAGAAATTAGGGGATGTCACATGGGAGGGACCAGTTCTGTCGTTTTCTCTAAGTTTTGCATGGAGTCGGGGTATTTAACTGTAACCATTCTCGTCACTTGCAACCCTAACCTTAAAATGAATACAACCGCCACCTCCATGAGTTCAGCCCTCTCCCAGCCTTATACCTCCCTTCCGGCATCGTTACCTTCCTCCGTCGAGTTGCACACCACCTTAGTTGGAGCCCAAACCACAAGAACAACCACCTCTTGCTCGCCCTAGCACCGGGGAAATAAAGTTGTGAGCAAAGCTGCCGCCGTTCGTTGTTTGACTGCCTTCCAGACTTCGCCGCCTCTATTTTATTGAAGACGAAGTTGCTGCCGCCACTTCAATCGTCACCGAGAACCATGAGCGGGCATTTCTCCGCTGCTGCAACTATTTTTCCTTGGAGATGCCACCGATAGCGTCGGCGGTGGACGTTGCTGATACTCACGGCTCGTCGCTACCACTGTCGAACGTCATGAAGAGAGAACGACTTCATGTGGGACGCCGAAGACCATGAGACGGGAGTAGAGCTAGTGCTATGGTCGTGGGGAGAACTGATCGAACTGGTTGCTGTTAGGACCCGTCGACTGTCGTCGTCGCCGCCATGCGGCTATTTTGCCTTGGATGTTGAGCGCCGACCATTTCATTCCACCAGGTGGGTGGTTACGTTCGTTGGGTGCTGCTGTTGCTAATTGTTTGTCGGCCGGAAATGTAAGAGACCACCATGGCTGCCAGCCATGGTGGCTGCCACCATATACCACCACCGACCACCACAAGGTGGTTGTGTGTGTGTGTGTAATTTTATTATTGTGTGTGTAGCTTAGTGTGTGGGTGTTATTGAAAATTGCATTGTAAAACTATAATAGAGTAGGAATAATGAAAAGAAAAGCTCAAACCACCACCGTAGGGTGGTGGCTGTCGCCTCCTGCCACCACCAGCCGCCCTGTCGGGTGGCGGTGTGCTTTGATTGCGTTTGGACCTCGTTTGGGGGATGTTTGGACAATGTGGGATCAATGAAACCCTAGTAGGCCCAATGGAACCCTAATGGGACCAATAAGGCCCATTGTGACCTAAAAGCCCAACCAATGGACTAATGGGCTAGTATTGGGTTGGAAAACCTTAATTAGGGTTTGGAAAACCCTAATGGCATAAAACCCTAATTGTTGAGAATTAATCGGGACACACACGAGATTATTTAATAACTTGAAATATTAAATAATAAACATTGGCAAATTAACCTAAGTCAATATTAGACTTAATGGATTAAGCCCTTAATGGGTTAAGTAGAAACACTTAACCCTAATTGTCATTTTTTGTGAAACCCTAATTTAACTTGGGCTTTGTGTTGGGCCTTTTATTTGGCTTTGGTAATTGGATTATTAATGGACCATCCAAGAATGATCATATAGACTAGAATATGTTAATAGGCTTTAGGGTAAGGGTCATATGAGGGGTTAGGCCCAATTTGGAAAATTGGGCCATAGATGGGCCATAGTTTGGGCCTTTATGATTATGTGATATTGGGCCATGGGAATTAGATTGGAATAATTGGATGGGCCTTAAGGAAAGACCATGAAGAGGTCTGGGCCCAATTTGGAAGATTGGGCCATATGTTGGGCCTTGACCCAATAGTGGACTTTTGGGCTTTTGTAGTGTGAGTTGGACCTTGGGCTTGGAACCCAATTATTAATTGGGTGTTGTTTGATGTTGACAATTCAGGAACCTGTCAACCAGCAGCTGGAGCTTTATCTGCGGGACTTCAGTAATGCCAGGTGTGTTATCCTCATTATATCAACAGGGTCTAAGGCACCAAGGCCGGCCCTTTATGGATTGTATTCAGATTATTTCATGTTATGCTTATTGATTTACATCCTGGTAGTTAGGATGGTGACATGCTATGCTTTAGTGACCCGGTTAGGTCAGTATCCTGGTATATAGGATGATGTTATGTTAGTGACCTGTTAGGTCGATATCATGGTGATGGATTGTTGCTATGCTTTGTGATCGGTTTGACTGTTATATATATACATGCTAGTGTTATATGATATCTATGTGCACGTGATTGTCCTGGTTATAGGATAATGCTATGTTAGTGATCGGTTAGGTCTGTATCCCGGTTATTGGGATGTTTTAATGATTAGTGATCTGTTAGATCGGTTCGACTATTATATGATATGTGCTAGCATATGATTTTTATGTGCACATGTTTGTTTAATTGGGGGGCTGGGTTGAGGCGGTCCTGCTTTGTGTTGTACGCCAACACACCAGGTGAGGGGTCCGGATAGGCTGTAGGCCCTGCAAGGCGGTCCAGTCAGGCCGAAGGCTCGGGAGCGGTCCAGATAGGCTGTAGGCCCTGCGAGGCGGTCCAGTCAGGATGAAGGCTCATTATGCATTGGTGAATCATAAAAGTGACCCTCTTGAACTTGATTCACCGCAGCCGTTAAAGAACCGCAGTCAGCAATACCATCCGAAGTCATCATTCATCCGCAGTCTCATTATCGAGTTTCTTAGTTTAATGTTTTATCTACTTAGTTAGAATACTCTCTATTGTCCAGTATGCCTTGCATGGCTACTCTTAGAGATGTGATCCAATGTAATTCTTGAGACATTATATATAGAGCTCAACCTTACTTATTCTATTACAATCTGATTACGCATCTTGAATCTATATCTTATGTCGTCACTCTCTTACTCTCAAAGTTCACTTGAATACAACTGAATGCTATCTCCCTTCGGAGCAAGTCACTTGTGACTTAATCACTAAGTTTGATCTCACTTACTAACTTGGTCTGAATGCATTCCTCATTATGAATCAACTTATGTGTATACTTGATATAACAACTGTTGTCATTTACATTTCCTTACTTTTCCGCAACTAACTCTCTAACTATCTAACTCTAACTTATTAATATTATTGTTGAGCTTTAAGATCCTTCGAGATAAACTATTCCGCAACTATACTTGTTCTAACGTCTGTTCAAGTGTGTCTCAAGTTTTTCTCTCAACAATTGGTATCAGAGCCATAGTGGTTGCTTTTTGAAAACGAAACTCTGATTTTCAAAGGGCCTTCTATACCACTGAAGCTCATTTCTTATAAAAAAAACTTAAAAAAAAACAAGGAAAAATGGCACAATCGTTATCTCTGAATGTTTCCAACAGTGTTGGTGGTTCGAATCGAGCCCCAATATTGGTGGCAAATGAATATCATCACCGGTCTCAGAGAATGGAAAGATACTTAAGAAGACTTGGTAGAGATGTATGGCGACCCGTAGAAGAAGGACCACATGTCCCAGTTCTTACACCAATCCAAACTGACGGCGCTACCGCCAGACTAGGAGGAGGTCAACCAGTCATGAACCGTCCCACCAAAGATGATCTCGATAAAATGGAAAATGATGTTGTTGCCTTTTATGAAATCTCTTGTGGAGTTGCTCTTGACAACTTCGATATTATCATAAATTGCAAATCAGCAAAAGAGATCTGGGAAGTTCTCAACAATTTATATGAGGGCTCAGAACAAGCACAAGATAAGAAGCTTACAATTTCACTCAATGAGTTCAACAATTTGAAAGCTCATACTGGCGAAAGTTTGGAAGACTCCTTCAAAAGATTCAACTTAATAGTCACGAAGTTATCCAATGCTGGAACCATCCGCAGTAACCATGAAACAAATCTTCATTTTCTTAATGGTTTGGGAAGACATTGGACTATGGCTAAGATGATAGTCCAAGGAGATAGAAAGATTCACTCTTTGTCTCTCTACAAGCTCTATGGAGAACTGCAAGCACAAGAATCCACCGTACTCAAAGATTGTGCTGACTTCGGAGGACCACTTGCTCTCATAGCACAAGCTCCACACAATCAATCCTACTCTCCCTCGTATGACACCCCTCAGCAGTCATATGAAGCTGAATCAGAGTATGATGATGAAGAAGAATTTCAGAAGGCTATTGCTCTTGTTAGCGAATAGTTCAATCGACTACCACCACCTTCCTTTCGCAAGATTCATCAGTTCAATAAACCTCCATTCAACCGTGAATTCAACCCGCAGTGGTTGCTTTTTGAAAACAAAACTCTGATTTTCAAAGGGCCTTCTATACCACTGAAGCTCATTTCTTATAAAAAAAACTTAAAAAAACAAGGAAAATGGCACAATCGTTATCTCTGAATGTTTCCAACAGTGTTGGTGGTTCGAATCGAGCCCCAATATTGGTGGCAAATGAATATCATCACTGGTCTCAGAGAATGGAAAGATACTTAAGGAGACTTGGTAGAGATGAATGGTGATCCGTAGAAGAAGGACCACATGTCCCAATTCTTACACCAGTCCAAACTGACGGCGCTACAGCCAGACTAGGTGGAGGTCAACCAGTCATGAACCATCCCACCAAAGATGATCTCCATAAAATGGAAAATGATGTTGTTGCTTTTATGAAATCTCTTGTGGAATTGCTCCTGACAACTTCGATATTATCATAACTTGAAAATTAGCAAAAGAGATCTGGGAAGTTCTCAATAATTTGTATGAGGGCTTAGAACAAGCACAAGATAAGAAGCTTACAACTGTACTCAATGAGTTCAACAATTTGAAAGCTCATACTGGCGAAAGTTTGGAAGACTCCTTTAAAAGATTCAACTTAATAGTCATGAAGTTATCCAATGCTGGCACCATCCGCAGTAACCACGAAACAAATCTTCAGTTTCTTAATGGTTTGGGAAGACATTGGACTACGGCTAAGATGATATTCCAAGGAGATAGAAAGATTCACTCTTTGTCTCTCTACAAGCTCTACGGAGAACTGCAAGCACAAGAATCCACTGTACTCAAAGACTGTGCTGACTTCGGAGGACCACTTGCTCTCATAGCACAAGCTCCACACAATCAACCCTACTCTCCCTCGTATGACACCCCTCAGCAGTCATACGAAGCTGACTCAGAGTATGATGATGAAGAAGAATTTCAGAAGACTATTGCTCTTGTTAGCCAACAGTTCAATCGACTAATACCACCTTCCTTTCGCAAGAATCAGCAGTTCAACAAACCTCCATTCAACCGTAACTTCAACCCGCAGAATAACCATCCTCGATATCCCAAAAGCTCTCATCCACTACAGCAAACTCAAAATACTCAACCAAAGGAGGCACCGCAGTCCATCCAAACCACTGACTCCGGTACTCTGTCAGAAGACAAAAGTGATGTTGTGATTTGTCACAAGTGCAACAAAGAGAATCATTTTGCAAAAGATTTCAAGGCAAATGTAGTGAAAGACAGAGCATTCTAACTTAGAATGGCTCAAGAATTGGAAGATAAGGAAAAGGCAAGGGCATACGTAGCCCATGTCAAAAGAGACCATCAAGTTTGGTCATCCGGAGATGAAGAAGAAGCCATCAGTAATGTTAAAGGAAAGGGAAAAATCTGCATGCTGGCAACTGCGGATGATGATGGGTCTACAAAATTGGAAAAGAAATACTGCTACATGGCAAAGGATGGAACTCTAAGCATCGTCGAACAGGTAAAACTTATGATTCAAACTCTAAACTATAGCATGCATGACTGTCAACCTTTCATAGATAATCTTAATGACACATGTGTTGTCGTCCTTACAGACTATAACAAAGCCTTAGATGAGAAGAACATTGCGTCCCAAGAGATGTTCCATGTAAGAGGACGACTGGATAACAAAAGACTCAAAATGGCTATGTTAGAAAAGGATTAGAGTTAGAAAAAGATGCAAGAATGTTGAGTGAAACACAACTAGAGATAGCTTTGAACCAAAGAGATTTAGCTCAGAGTGAGATTGTATGCTTAAATCTTTTAATAGCAAAACTGTTCAATGAAAGTGAAGCTATTGAAAATTTGGTAAATACTGGAACCGTGGACAATACATATAATTGGGGTTGGTCCAATGGATATCCTACCACAAAGGATTCCTCACCCTGGTTTAACAAAGAACGACTGTATGTCCCTCCGGACCGAGAATTTCATTTCCCAGTAAATGACAAGACTTTTCCCGAAGACATCAGAACACACTTCGGTAGACTTCATAATCTAAGTAATAACTGTGTCATTGAGGAAATCGTGCCTGAGGTTTCGGGTCACACAAGTGATCAAATTCCTGTATGTGGCACAACCTACCCAAATTCTCAAACCTCATCCGTAGTTGATGAAGAAATTGTCATTGAGAGCCTAGAAGTCTCAAAATACTTCCCATCTTTGTCCTCAAACCGCAGTGTCTCTCACCGTAGTCATGAGCAGCAGATGTCCCACACAAGTCCCACTGAAGTCCCAATTCAATCTTACTCTACGGTAGTCAAATCATCCCTACCGCAGTCCTCAAACAAATGCCACGTAACTCTTTAGCCAATTCATCATGAATTATCCTTAGAAAACTTTGAAGTGGGTCAATGCTCTCAAACCCCTGAATCCTTCAGTTCGGATGATTCAAGCCCTCGTTTTCATAAATTTTCAAAGGTTTCCAGGAAACCGCATCTGAACACTAATGACTGCAGTTCTCCAAAAACCTTACCAAAAAAGGCTTTCAAATAGGAAATTCGATACCGAGGCACAAATAGACAAAATTCTTCGAAAAACAAAAGATATATCAGATTTCCAAAATCTAAGTGTCCAGAAAACATTGTTTTCTCACACTATTTTTAAAAAAACTCTCCCATCAAGAAATCATGCAAAAAGAAATGTACAATTTCATCAGTCATTCCAAACTCATCTAACACAACCCAAAAGAAAGAAAGGTCTTTTCGTAGCAATGGTTTTCAAATCTATTTCTTAGATGATCCAAAATGGAAGGGTATCTTACCTACTCCAACACTTTTGAAATCACATCAGAAATTTAACAAGTGGAAGGGCATTTTACCAAATCCAACAAAAATGTCCCAAAGATCTACACGTGCTAAATCTTTTTAGAAACAAACTTTTGCAAATTCCAACAGCACCAACGTCAGATATTACCAACCTCAGACTGGTCACAAGCCCAACTCATCTTTTAGACCGTTGACCAAACAAAGTATTAGAGCAAAAGACAAAATTTCAGCTTGTCAGTGTCAATGTAGTTGTCCAAATGGTTCATCTCTTGTCAAATCTGGATCTGTTCAGAAACCTCGTAACTTTTCTAAAAAACGCGACACTCCAAAAACTCACAAACATCCAGGACTAAGATTAAAAGTTGGCATGAAACCAGTCCCTGCAACCTCGGTTCATGCATCCCTTAGAAACTCATCTTTTGTCCCAGGATCTAAACTAGTTTGGATACCTAAACTAACCATGTAATTCTCAGGCCTTGTGCAAGGAGGAACAAGAAGAAAAATGGTTAATCGACAGTGCCTGCTCCTTGTACATGACCGGAAGGTTAGAATACCTTCGGGACTTCAGGCCAATTTGCAACGGTGGAAATGTCACATTCGGCAACAATGCGAATGGGATAATCCGAGGTTATGCTGTTCTTACTACGGGAAACTTCTCTATTCAAAAGGTTGCTTATGTAGAAAGCCTTAAACACAATCTCATCAGTGTTGGCCAACTATGTAAGGCAGGCCATCGAGTTGAATTCGATGATCAATTTTGCTATGTAATGACAAGTGATAGGAGCACGTGTCTGATCAAGTCCCGATCCGAAGGTACTATGTATCCTCTGGACGTATCTCTGATCATAGGCAAACCACAGTTATGCTTCCTATTCAAAGCAGTATCCGAAGTCTGCTAGCTATGGCACCACAAGCTAGCTCATCTCAACTACAGATACATCAACAATTTGGTCACTGGAGAACTAGTTAGAGGTCTCCCAATCCTCAAGTTCAATAATGATACTCTCTGTCCTGCATGTGAATGTGGAAAGCAATCCAAAGCATGTCACCCCATGGTAATTGACTCCTCAATTTCTGAACCATTGGAACTCTTGCACATTGATCTCTGCGGCCCATCCACCGTAGCCAGTCTCCATCACAAGAAATACATATTTGTTATAGTAGATGACTTCACACGCTTCACATGGGTTTTCTTTCTTAGACTCAAGTCAGAAACACCACAGATTCTCATCAATTTCATCAAGGAGATATAACTTCAGATCAAGTTACCAGTACGACGTATCCGAAGTGATAATGGAACCGAGTTTACTAATCATCCCCTAAATAGTTTCTTGGTTTCAAAGGGCAACACTCACAACTTCTCCGCTCCCTACACACCGCAACAAAATGGGGTAGTAGAGCGAAGGAACCGCACTCTAGTAGAAGCAGCCAGATCCATGCTCAACTTCGCACACCTTCCTCTCTACTTTTGGGCCGAAGCAGTGGCCACCACTTGCTTTGTATAGAATCGAAGCATTATGTGCAAACGTCTCAGCAAAACACCTTATGAGGGCCTTAACAATCGCAAGCCAAATGTTCGATTCTTCCATATATTTGGGTATAGATGTTTCGTCATCAACAACAGAGACCACCTTAACAAGTTCGCACCGAAGTCTGATGAAGGCATCTTCCTTGGCTACTCCACTAACAAAGTTGCTTATAGGGTTCTCATTAGACGCATAAGGCTGATAATCGAAAGCTTCAATGTGAAATTTGATGACTATCACATCCGCAAGACCGCTCCATCCACTAAAACCACAACAATCCTAGAAAGTGATAGTCCTGCATCTTCCGGTCCACTAAACCTAGTTGAAATACACTATGACGATCTCTTCGACCCTATAGAAACAACCAAGTTATCTGAAGTTCTTGTGTCCCTGGAAGCTCAGCAACAGCATGCTGACGTATCTGGTCCTACACCGTCCGATGAGGTATCACTAAATACTTCCACCTCGCCGGTTGAGGGGGAAAACTCAACTCCAGACCATACAACAACCATCGAGGTTCTAGTACTAGAAGATGCTGCTACAATCCCTATCTATAGAAACTTTCAACCATCAAACGTTTCTTCAGACTCGGATGATGAAAACATAGAGAACATTGACACAAGAACAGACTCAAGAATTATCACTCTCCCATCCGCAATCCAGGGGGAACCTTCTCAGGTTCACGGGTAACTCCCTTCTGCACTCCAGGGGGAACCTTCACCATCTGCCAAAGAAAACTTTGATCCCACCTTCCCAGTTCAAGACAATTCAGCAGGATGTTCTCAAGTCCAGGGGGAACTGCCATCTCCAACCGCAGAGTCTTCCGATATTGAAGACATTCCCTCTACCGCAGCTGCTGATTATCTGCAACCCCGTCTACACGTATGGATGAAGGACCACCCACCAGGTCAAATCATCGGCAACCCATCCGCAGGTATCCAGACTTGATCTTCCAAGGATTTGTCTCATCATTGTCACTACGTAGCATTTATGTCCTCGGTTGAGCCCCGAACGGTCAAAGAAGCATTACTAGAACCAGACTGGATATCCGTAATGCAAGAAGAGCTAGAAGAATTCAAAAGAATCAAAGTATGGCAGCTCGTCCCGAAGCCACAAGGTCACACCATTGTTGGTACTAGATGGGTGTACAAGAATAAGTTGGATGAATCTGGTGCGGTCGTCAGAAACAAGGCAAGGCTAGTTGCCAAGGGATATAGTCAACTTGAAGGTATTGACTATGATGAAACGTATGCTCCGGTAGCATGAATGGAAGCTATCCGAATCTTCTTAGCATACGCAGCTCACAAGAACATCAAGGTTCATTAAATGGATGTGAAAAGTGTTTTTCTCAATGGGGAATTAAAAGAGGAGGTCTATCTACAGCAACCTCTGGGCTTTGAAAGTCTTAAATTCCCAGACCACTACTACAAGCTTGAAAAAGCAGTCTACGGTCTAAAGCAAGCCCCGAGAGCATGGTACGAGACTCTCTCTGAATTTCTTGTCTCGTCCGGATACAAAAGAGGAGTGATTGATCCCACTTTATTTAGAAAAGCAAATGGTGATCACCTTATGCTTGTATAAATATATGTGGATGATATCATCTTCGGATAAATTAATCAAAAAATGGTGAATGAATTCGCTAAGCTCATGACCAACTGTTGGGTTTTAAGCATTCTAACACTTCCTAAGTGTACATGCAACCCTATTAAACCTTGGATCTATGTTTGTCTAAGATACATGCAAAATATTATTTTCCAAGGTTTATAACCTATCTAGCATGGCATGGGGTACTTTTAACCATAAAAGAACTAGATGAATTACATACCTTTTGTTGATTGTTGATTCCTTGGAGTTTGAGAGCCAAGCACCAATAATGTGAATGCCTCAAATGGAAATCACAAATCACCACAAACTTGGAAAATGTATGAGAGAGTATACCAACTCTTGATTTTGGCCACCACACTTACACACACCTTAAGGTTTTTTTCATGCAACATAAGCTTGTTTATATAGTGTACATGGTTAGGGTGAAACCCTAATAACCCATGTATTTTCCTCTTCCAAGGATCCATGGGTAAAAGCTCCATGGATCATCCATGGACTTCCATATAAGCTTAGCCCATTCCCAAATGAGTGTTAGCCCACACCATATAAATATAATAGCCCATGATTTAATTAGTCTTCATTTTAATCACTAAATTAATTCATAATTAATTCAAGATTAAAACTAATTAAGTAACATGACTTTATATTAATATATTATAACTTATAATATATTAATAAATCGTAAGTATACAACTCTCATAAAATTATCCATAACTAGTTTGGGTGAAGTGCAACCCAAATGGACCATGTCGGGTCGAGTCAAGTATATACCAAATAAGTTATGGACTTAAACACCTTATCCAACAGACTCCCACTTGGATAAGTCTAATAACTGTATTTGCCTATATTACTTCAGGAACCAACCGGCAATCGTAGCTCTCGAAAACTCTTGTGAACTATGAAGCGCCATTTTAGATAAGTGACCGTATAATCCTCTGCTCTCATGATATCAGCCGGACAAATACATGGAACAATGTCTTACTTATTGTCTAGCAGTTGTTTCTCGATTTCCGATTTGTTTGACAAAGAACTTAACTGAACACATCAATTTAGTTCTGACCGGCCCCGGTACATGGGTCAACACAAAATCATCGAGGGGCCCAGATATCGCTTCTATTTCTAGAAGGAACAGATAAACTTCGACTCATATGCTTGTTCTACTACTTATTGAATTGCACACCAAGGCACGTTTTATAACATCAAGTTACTGATGCGTTTACGTGCAATCAATGCACAACCAACTCATAGGTAACAACTCATATCTCTAGGTTTGAAGACTTATATGATATTACCGTCTCACGATCACTCGAGATAAATTCCATGAAGTGATACAAGTGAGCGTGGGTTTATTCCAATAATCATAACTTATGAGTACTCATGAATGTATTAGCAACCATTGCTATGGCTAAACACCTTTAGTCATCTACAATCCCAATTCATGACAGTCTTGATTCATACCTACTTCCGACATATGACCGACTGTGGAGAGTTTGAATAAATTAATTATTTTGGAAGTCAAAACATGCAAAGTTGAAACAATAGTAAACAATTGACAATGATAGCAACACCTTACTCATGAATAAATCACAACTTTTATTCATCATCAAACGTCGATTACATTTTACAAGTTTCAGTAATAACTATCTAATCTGTAAAACTAATATCGTCCCTTAGCCCGATGCGTCTCGTATGCTGCAAATGTTTCACCCTCGTCAGTCCCTTCGTAAGGGGACCCGCAGGGTTCTCATCTGACGATACCTTCTTTGCCACGAGGAGTCCTTCTTCTATCTTGTGTCTTATGAAGTAATATTTTCTGTCAATATGTCGGGATCTGCCATGATCTCTTGGTTCCTTGGCTAAGGCAACCGCACTATTGCAGTCACAGAAAATCTCCATAGGCTCCTTAATAGCTGGTACAACTCCAAGGTCTCCGATGAAGTTCCTCAGCCATATCGCCTCCTTTGCCGCTTCACTCGCTGCTATGTACTCTGATTCACAAGTCGAATCAGCTACAGTCTCCTGTTTGGAACTCTTCCAAGTGATTGCCCCTCCATTTAGGGTAAAGACCCAGCCCGACTGAGAGCGGAAGTTATCCCTATTAGTCTGAAAGCTAGCATCACTATACCCTACTACTCTCAAGTCATCACTCCCACCAAGGTTAAGGATCCAATCCTTAGTCCTCCGCAGGTACTTGAGAATATTCTTTACCGCAGTCCAATGAGCCTTGCCAGGGTTCCCCTGATATCTGCTGACCATGCTCAAAGCGAAGGCCACATCAGGATGGGTACAATTCATAATATACATGATCGAACCAACAGCGGAAGCATAAGGTAATCGACTCATCTCAGCTATCTCATCTTCTGTACTCGGGCTCTGAGCCTTGCTCAGTTTGGCATTGCTTTGGATCGGTAATTCTCCTTTCTTGGAATTCTGCATGTTGAACATTTTCAACACCTTATCCAAGTAGATACTCTGACTAAGTCCAATTAGTCTTTTACTCCTTTCTCTTAATATCCTTATCCCTAGGATATAGGTAGCTTCTCCAAGGTCCTTCATAGCAAAGCACTTCCCAAGCCAGGACTTAACCTCCTGCAAGGTTGGGATGTCATTTCCTATGAGTAGTATGTCATCCACATACAGTACCAAAAAGCTAACTATACTCCCACTAGCTCTGACATACACGCAGGACTCATCTTCACTTCTTGAGAAACCAAACTATTTGACCTTCTCATCGAAACAAAGATTCCAACTTCGAGATGCTTGTTTCAATCCATAAATGGATTTCTCAAGCTTGCACACTCTATTGGGGTACTTTGCACTGACAAAACCTTCTGGCTGATTCATGTAAACATCCTCAGCCAACTTTCCGTTAAGGAAAGCGGTTTTGACATCCATTTGCCATATTTCATGATCATGAAATGCAGCAATGGCTAGCATAACCCTAATAGACTTAATCTTTGCTACTGGTGAAAAGGTTTCATCATAATCAATACCCTGAGTCTGAGTAAACCCCTTCGCAACCAGTCGAGCCTTATAAGTGTGCACCTTCCCATCCATGTCGGTCTTCTTCTTGAAGATCCATTTGCACCCGACTGTCTTACGGCCTGGTACATTGTCAACCAAGTTCCAAACTTGATTGTCATACATGGACTGTATCTCGCTGTCCATAGCCTCCTTCCATTTAGCAGACTCCGGGCCTACCATGGCTTCCTTAACACTGTTAGGTTCATCCAGATTTACCAGTGTACTGTCACTGATAAATGTATCACCTTCCGTAGTAATATGAAATCCATAATAAAACTCAGGTGTGTTCCTAACCCTTGTGGAACGCCTTGGAGGTACAGACTCGTCAGCTGGATCAACAGGAGTTTCCTCAGGTTGCTTGCTAGTGTCTGAGGTTCCTTCACCAATTGACTCTTGAATTTCTTCAAGGTCAATTTGCCTCCAACTGTCTCCTTGGCTTATAAATTCTCTCTCTCGAAAGACCCCTCTCCTAGCCATAAAGACCACATTCTCACTGGGTCTGTAGAAGAGGTAATCAAAGGATTTTTGTGGGTAGCCGATGTAAATACACCTTTCACTTCGAGGTTCGATCTTGTCATGAGTTTCGCGCCTCACGAAAGCCTCGCAACCCCAAATCATGATATGGTCCAAATTGGGAACTTTCCCAGTCCACATCTCATGGGGTGTTTTGGCAACCTTTTTTGTAGGGACTAGATTAAGGATGTGGTCGGCAGTCTCTAAGGCATACCCCCAAAAAGAGATTGGTAGTGAAGCTCGACTCATCATAGAGCGAACCATGTCCAACAAAGTTCGATTGCGCCTCTCAGCCACACCATTCGGCTGTGGTGTCCTGGGAGGTGTTAATTGTGAGACAATCCCACACTCCTTAAGATAGTCGAAGAACTCAGTACTAAGATACTCACCACCTCGGTCGGATCGAAGCATCTTAATGTTCCTGCCCAATTGATTTTCTACTTCCTGTTTAAACTCTTTAAACCTTTCAAAAGTTTATGACTTATGTTTGATTAAATAGACATAACCATATCTACTAAAACCATCAATAAAAGTCACATAATAGTGATTAGCATCCCTAGTGGCGGTTTTGAATGGTCCACATACATTAGTATGTATAAGGTCCAACAAACCCTCACCCCTTGCACAAGTACCAGTGAAGGGTGATTTTGTCATTTTTCCAAGTAGACAAGACTCACAACTATCATCCGACTTGAGGTCGAACGACTCCAAGACTCCATCCTTTTGGAGCTGGCCTATGCGTTTCTTGCTTACATGTCCAAGACGACAATGCCACAAAGATGCTTTATCCAAGCTAGTAGAAGAATCAATACATAATACATTATTTCCTAAATTATCTACAACCGATACAGCTTCATACACACCATCACAAGGTAATGCTTAAAATAAAGAACATTATTAAAGAAAGCATTAATACTACTAACTTCATTATCAAAAGAAAAGGTAAAACCTTGT
The DNA here is from genome assembly GCF_052849685.1 of Lactuca virosa. Classification (NCBI taxonomy): domain Eukaryota; kingdom Viridiplantae; phylum Streptophyta; class Magnoliopsida; order Asterales; family Asteraceae; genus Lactuca; species Lactuca virosa. The sequence goes on along the minus strand of NC_136428.1, from coordinate 89,825,107 downwards.
TTGTACAAAGCATGAAAGGAAATAATATTCCTCGCCATTTCAGACGAGTACACACATTTATTCAAATCTAACTTTAACCCACTATCTAGCAACAAAGTATAAACTCCAATCTTGGTAACAGGTGCAACCTTCTTGTTCCCCATGATTAAGTTTATCTTTCCGTGCTCCACATCCTTACTTCTTCTTAGGCCCTGCAAGTCACAACAGATGTGAATACCACAACCTGTATCAAGAACCCAATAATTAGAATATGGTGAGTTATTAGACAATATAGTGTAAATACCTGCATGGGATGGTTTCACTTTCCCATCCTTGACATCCTGCAAGTACTTTGGGCAGTTTCGCTTCCAGTGCCCCTTATTTTGACAGTAGAAGCATTCAGTATCCTTAGGGATGGCAGAAGGAGTGATAGAACCATCTTTGGTTCCAGATGAGGAGCCTTCAAGGGACTTTCCCTTGGTACCTTTCGAAGGGTGCTTCCTCTTCTTCCCTTTGCCTTGCCCGATAGCCAAAACAGGGGTAGTAGTAGGAGTAGGAGTAGCAACCGACTTACTCTTAAGACCACTTTCGGCAGTCTTCAGAAGTCCTTGAAGCTTACTGAGTGTGACTTCCTCCTTGTTCATGTGGTATGTCATACGAAATTGATCATAACACGATGGCAAGGAGTGCAAAATGATATCAATTGCCAACTCCTCAAGGAAGTTCACATTCAGTTTCATTAGACGGTCCACATACCTTTGCATTTTCTGCATGTGGCTCGTGATTAGTTTGCTATCCTTCATACGGGTAGTGATCATGGAGGAGATTATTTCATACCACTCTTGACGAGCACTCTGATGGTACCTTTCCATCAGATCCTGATGCATCTCAAAAGGGTAATAGTCCTCATAGGACTTTTGGAGTTCAGCTGTCATGGTGGCCATCATGATGCATGCCACCTTGGTGGCATCTCTTTCATGTGCCTGATACTCAGCGACCTCCTCAGGAGTAGCAGTGGACTCATCAAGCTCCTTTAGCTCCTTATCGAGGACATATTCCTTGTCCTCGTAACGAGCAACCATCCTGATGTTCCGGATCCAATCCATGAAGTTGGAACCATCAAAGATGACCCTCCCACAAAGTTTCATGAGGGAAAAGGAGCCAGTAGGGTTAGAGCCTGAAGCATTGTTGTTGGAAGACATCTAAAAAGAAGAAAACAAGTTTAGATTAGATATATGTCGAATCCTTAATAATACACCCAAATGTAATATTAAGGATAGGATCCAACACAATATATTATAACTTAGAAGAGGGATGCCGTAATCTAAGCTATAATATATTTGAAGGTAGGTGAATGACGATTCACCAATTTCCACCATGAAAACGAAATGAATTATTAGGTTTAATTGGTTTTGAAATTCCTAGATTCTTTTGAGATTCATTGAACTTTTCAATGGCATGTTTCAATCTCGATTGTGACCTTCAAGTTTTGTGACTGGGATGCCGAGGATCACAAAACAAGGTGTGAATAACCATGCAAATTCACTTGGTACCCTTAATATTATCACCTAATCAATGTGCCGGTTAAACACACACGCTCCACCGATCTATGATAAACATTAAGTCACCCTTCGTGATCCTTACTAGTCCAAGTTAGTGTGCCGGTTAACCACACACGCTCTACCAACGACTTGGTAAGGTACAAAGTGTGAATTTCATGGGTTAGCACCATATTCACATTTTCCTAAAGTAACTAAGATTGGGAATTTATAAAAGGTTTAGTTACTTTATAATATTCATCATACTTTTAATGAGAATTTATAAGTCCTTGTCCTACCCGTTCGGCTAACGACCCTCCACCAGTCAAGGAAGCGGTGGGTGAGAGTGGACACCCATTAAGTTGCCATTTTATAGGCAACAACCTTATTCCCACCTTATAGACTGGCTTCGTGAATGAGGCGTACTAGCGGTAAGACGACTTTGATCTTATACATATATATAATAATTAACCATTAATGTTATAAATAGTATAAGGGTTGAATTTTAACTTTTAAAACTCTAAGGGTTTGGAATTAAACTATATTAAAGTGTGTGTAACTTTCCAAATTCCAAAACTTGAGGACAAGTTTTGAAACTATTCAAAACCTTTCATTTCATAACTTATGAATTAAAGGTTCATAAAAATGAAGACTCTTCATTTCCATGTAACTTATCTGTTTTAAGTGTGTGTTTAAAAGAAGTGACCTTTGGATATCCATAACTTGAGGACAAATTATGGACTCCATTAAAACACATAAATGATCAAGAATTAATCATAAACAATTCAGCAAATAATTCATATCATCTTCTAAATTCATAAGAACATGAACATGATTATCAATGTTTCAAAAATTATATGAACACATACAAAGCATGAAATTTTGATATATGCTATTGTAAATGGATTAGAACAACCATTACACCAACCAAAAACAAGTTTTAAAACACCAAAACAGTTTGGGGTAATGTTTCTAGTCCATTTCCAGCAGCAAAAGTCGAAAATATGCATTCTGAGGCTCCTACTCGCCGAGTGCACGAACCTACTCGCCGAGTAGGATAAATTTACTCATGAACTCGGCGAGTCCCCCCATGGACTCGGCGAGTTCATCAGTCAGACAGCAAAAAATTGACTTTTTATCACTATTTTGCATCAAGTATCAAACAAACAAGCCTACGCTCTGATACCACTGTTGGGTTTTGAGCATTCTAACACTTCCTAAGTGTACATGCAACCCTATTAAACCTTGGATCTATGTTTGTCTAAGATACATGAAAAATATTATTTTCCAAGGTTTATAACCTATCTAGCATGGCATGGGGTACTTTTAACCATAAAAGAACTAGATGAATTACATACCTTTTGTTGATTGTTGATTCCTTGGAGTTTGAGAGCCAAGCACCAATAATGTGAATGCCTCAAATGGAAATCAAAAATCACCACAAACTTGGAAAATGTATGAGAGAGTATACTAACTCTTGATTTTGGCCACCACACTTACACACACCTTAAGGTTTTTTTCATGCAACATAAGCTTGTTTATATAGTGTACATGGTTAGGGTGAAACCCTAATAACCCATGTCTTTTCCTCTTCCAAGGATCCATGGGTAAAAGCTCCATGGACTTCCATATAAGCTTAGCCCATTCCCAAATGAGTGTTAGCCCACACCATATAAATATAATAGCCCATGATTTAATTAGTCTTCCTTTTAATCACTAAATTAATTCATAATTAATTCAAGATTAAAACTAATTAAGTAACATGACTTTATATTAATATATTATAACTTATAATATATTAATAAATCGTAAGTATACAACTCTCATAAAATTATCCATAACTAGTTTGGGTGAAGTGCAACCCAAATGGACCATGTCGGGTCGGGTCAAGTATATACCAAATAAGTTATGGACTTAGACACCTTATCCAACACCAACAAGTTCCAAATGAGCATGAATAGAGAGATTAAGTTCTTTCTAGGACTGCAAGTGAAACAAGTTCCTCAAGGGATATTCATTAATTAGGAGAAATACACCACTAAACTGTTAAAGAAATATTCAATGGACAACTGTTCTTCGGCTAAGGTCCCCATGGCCTTCGGATATAAGATATCTGCTGATCCCTCAGGAGAATCAGTGGATCACAAGACTTATAGAGGTATCATTGGCTCATTGATGTAACTCACCGCAAGCCGAACAGACATCGTCTTTGCAACAGGTGTATGCGCAAGGTACCAGGCTGACCCAAAAGTGTCACACATGACCGCAGCCAAACAGATTCTAAGATACCTGAAAGGAAGCAAGACTCTTGGTTTATGGTACCCCACAGGGAATGACTTCAGCCTACAAGCATTCACAGATGCAGATCATACCGGATGCAGACTAGATCGAAAAATCACCTTAGGTGGATGTCAATTTTTGGGAGGAAGACTCGTCAGCTGGTCATCAAGAAAACAAAGTTGTGTATCACTATCTACCGCAGAAGCTGAATATGTGGCCGCAGCTAGCTGTTGTTCACAAGTCTTATGGATGAAAACACAACTTATGGACTACGGATACAGAATGTTGCAGATACCAATTTATTGTGACTCTGAAAGTGCTATAGCGATTTCTCACAATCCAATTCAGCACTCCAAGACAAAGCATATTGAACTACGATATCACTTCATCAAAGACCACATCCTGAAAGGTAACATTGAACTCATTTTTGTCCATACTCATGAAGAGATTACTGATGTGTTCACAAAGGCACTTGACTCTACAAAACTCAACAGTTTCTTACAAATGTTAGGAATGATGAATCCGGACCCACAATTCTTCTTGAATTGATAGGTACCGCAGACCATCCTTTGTCTCTGTTGTGGTCCTAACTGAAGTTACTTATGATAGATGGTTTTAGTATATCCTGTGTACCGCAGTATATGTACCGCAACCATATATCATCTTTATCCTTCAATGGTCCTTATTATTTGTTGTTACTAATTTTTGTTCAAGTATTCTCCTCAGTTCTTCTACTGCAGTCATCCAACCGTCCATCCGCAATAACAATTGATCCATCCGCAATGAAGTCTCAATCCGCAACCACATTGATAGTTTTCTCAACTGTTTCATTAATACTTGATTCATTGTGTGCTATTTAATTATCCTTCATTAAGTAAGAAAAACATTAAAAAAATATTCCTTGTGTAACTGTCCCATTTCCCTTTTTGAATAAACCTTGTGTCAGACCTATTTTAGGTATGATGACAAAAAGAACGTTTTTCCATAAACAAATCCTTTTAACCTGTCCCTTCCTATTACCCCCAACATGTCCAATCTGTCACATCTTCCCCTTTTACACAACGGATTAAACCCACCCTCACCACACGTTCTTCAGACGTGATGTTTTAGACTGACACTTCATTAAATGCTACCCCCTTTTGGTAAATCTCGAAAAATAAATTAAACCTTTTTCTTAATCTGTGGCTGAGATTTCCTCCCCCAATCAAAGAAAACACCCAAACGTTTTTACCATATCTAATTTCACTTAGGGTAAAATCAATTACCGTTTCAAATCCACCACTATAAAACCCCTTCTTCTTCCCCAAGAAAGTTTTACGCTTTCTGAACATCGAACTTATTCTCCATCTTCTTGCACTCTGTTTCTGCAACCTTCTTCAAACTCTCAAAAATGGTGAAATCCGGCATTTTGAAAAAACATTCCAAAGCATCTGCCTCAGCAAACCCTACTGGTTCAGAATCTGCATCAAGGAACCAAATGCCAACGATTGCTTCAAGCAATTTTAGGGCTGTGTTCGAAGAGCATTCCTCCTACAATGCTCCGATCAAGCTAATGATCAAGTTTCCGACCAATCACCCCCTGTTTGGCCCCTTCGATTCATTCACAGATGTAGTTCCTCTTTCAACTCTGTTCAAATGTGCCTTCTCTGCATATCGACCCCTCGAAAATCTTCAAGAGGTGCATCTAAATCTGGTGAACGATTCTTTCGTCATTTTGACCAAGGAAAAATTCCTCAATGCCATCAATCTGCTAGTTCATCCTTCAACCAAGGTTTTTAATCCAAGCATGGAGGACATTCTTTCTGCACTCTACCAAATGGGTTACCAGAAGAAGATCAAAGGCATAGGAGAATTCAAGAAAAATCAGCTGCCTGCGGTGTGGCAATTCGTTTGTCACTTTGTGATCTGCAGCCTGTCAGGCCGAACCGGAGGCACTGATAATATGGGTCTCAAGCTATTGGAGTTGGTATGGAGTATCTTCACTGGCCATGATGTCAACTACGGTCATATTTTGTGGGATGACTTCTTGCAGTACATTCCCAAGGAGAGTCCAAGAGAAAACCCTACCGAACTCACATTTGCTAGGTTCTGGTCTCTATGCATCTCAGATCTTCACGCGGATGCAGGACTTAGCATGGGCAACGATACCAACCTCTTCATCACCAAAGATCTCAAAAGGTACAATCCCTCTACTGATCAATCTGCTTTTGGACCCATCAGACGGTTACCAGTCCATATTCTATCTACCCTTGGTCTTGAAACCACTGATGTCACAGACCATATAGAGGCTACTGAAGGTATTAGCCCATATCTTCCTACCCCGCCTCTACAAGCCACATCCCCACTCACCATCCCTGGTAGTACCGCAGTCCCATCCTCCACCACTTTATCCAACTTGTCTTTATCAAAAAGACGCAAGAAGTTAGCCTCAGCCCATCAAGGCCCCCGCAATGTCTCCAAGAAACATGGAACCCCAAAGAAGAAAGATGCTCCCAAACTAGCTGAACCCTCAAAGAAACGAAAAATCATACAAACTGTGCCCTCATATGACGAATCAACTGAAAATCGATCTCACTCTCCCTCTACGAGTGATTCTGATGAGGATGCACAACCCATATCTATCCGAAAGAAAAGAAAAACCGATCCCACTGGCCAAATGCATGACCGGACTGATACCGCAGCCTCTCAAAAGGCTCTGGTAGTCCTTGGGGTGGCCGCAGACCCATTCAATACCACAATCGAATTCCACTCAGACACAGAAAGTGTGTCTGTTTCAACTCAACGTGGAGACTCACCCCCAGCTCACTCCCAAGGGGATGGAACTGGTTCTCGCCCTAAGATCTCCAGGGCTTCCCGTCTACACTTCTTTTCCCCTGAGGAGTTGAACTCCATCCTTTTATCTGTAACCCAAACACTGCAAACACCTTCCCAACCGCAGGGCAATTCTTCCGCCTTTTCCAGAACTGAGCCGAGGCCATACTTGACCACTAGTCAAGGAGACCGAGGAAGCGCAGGAAATCCTACTCTACTTACATCTTTTACAGGTGGTTTAGGCACGGTGAGCACCAATGTGTAAGGATCCGTGGACCCGAGGGACACCTCGGTGCGATTCCAAGGATTTGACGGTGATGAATCGAATGATTCATGGTTACATTACACTCCGGTTTCTGAATCCGATATCAAGAAATATGCCGCTTTCCGTAGGGAATTTCAAGCAAGGAAAGATCAGCAAATCAAGCAACTTCAACAGAAACAACAGGAGATTCAATCCGTAGCCAAATATTGGGCGGACGCAATCAACAATGCCAATACCGTAGCCACCATTCTAAAAGTACAAGAGTGGATGACCGCAATGGCTGAGACGATCCGCAAGGCTCGGTCCACTCTTGGTGGTGAAGGTACATCTAAGGTCCCTCCAGCTCCAACTCCAACTGTTAGAGACTCTCAAGACGAGCGAACCGCAATCGAAGTTAGCTCAGCTCCTACCTTCGGATTCGACGATTTTGATCTTAATGAGGTAAATCAGCCTAACCCTTCTGATGATGATTTGATGATATTTGATGAGGAAGAAGAATCTAGTGGCTCTCAACACTCCACCTCCAAACCAAAAACAAAGAAGAAGAAGAACAAGAAGAAGAAGAAGAAGAAGAAGAAGAAGAAGAAGAAGAAGAATAAGAATGTTGTGACCAGAAAAGAATTTCTAAGTCTGCAAGCCAAAGTCGACCAAATTCTTGCTGTGGTAAAGCCCACTCAACCGCAACCTGAAGACATTCCAGGACCGCAGTCCTTAATTGAAAGAATCGAAAGACTGGAAACCCGTGAACGACTGGCTGCTGAGCGCATTTCTCTGAAAGTTGAAATGAGAATCCAATCCCTGGATACAAGCCGCCAGGCTGATCATAAGCAATTCATGGCTGCTACGGAGCGCCTCATCTCTGAGGTATCAGCAATCTAGGCAGATTTACAAACAGCCATTGCGGACCAGTCAACTCACTCACAAAAGCTGATAGCTGAGACTCACACTTCTTATGAGTCCACCATCTCAGTCCTTCAATCTACCATCAATAGACTTCAACGATCTTTATCGTCCAATTTTCATGGCCCCGAGATTCTTCAACTTACAAAGGAGATTCATCGCCTACTCTTCAACACCGCCATCCCAGACAATCAGCAACTGGCTGATGTTCTGAAAGCTCAATTCCAGGAGGTGTATGCCAAAGTCGATGGTCTCAAACAATGGCTTCAGGATGCCCCGGTGTTGCATTCCTCAAGAGGGGGAAGCGATGAAGACCATCATTCCAACAGCATTTCTCATCATCAAAGTCCCCCCATCATAACTAAAAAAGTTTCCTCACCGCAACCATCTCATCACTCTGATCCTAGCCATCAGACACCACCACAACATAAGTCTCCACCGCAAAAGGAAATCACTCAAAAACCTCCCTCACCTGAGCGACAAGAGACCCCTCCCCACTTCAAAAATCTAGCATCAAACATGTCATCCGAACATTCAAATGACTCCCCCGCAATGCAACAGAAGAAGAAAGACTGGAAAGCATCCAAATGTGTGGAGCTCATCTGGAGAGAAAACGGATTCGACATTACCATGGATGAGTCCTTAGTAAACTCTTGGATCAATCCTCACCGCAGACTGCTGGATGATGACTATAAACCTTACCTCACTTATGTTGAACCTCCATCTGACGGATACTGGGATGTCCCAATCTCTCCTAATGCTAAATACTTCACTGTATTTGAGCCATTTGACCGCAACCTGCCTGACCAAAAGAGACTGCCCATGGAATTCGAAAGACTCAATCGATTATATGCCCAACATGCTTTTTTCATAGAGAAAATCCGGTCTAATGATAGACCATCCGCAGTCAAGAACTATAAGCCCCGGAAATTCATGAAAGCTGACTTTATCCAATACACTCTCACAAGAACGAATCAGGACTATGTCCGCACCCAAGCTGACTTCCCATGTATGAACCCTGAAGAAGTCTTTCTGATAGCAAATGTGTTCCAAAACAAATCCGAAAAGCATCCGAAGATGAAGATAACACTTGATAGGGCAAGCATTTTCTTAAGGGAAACTGTCTGTGACTTCGCAAAAATTGATGCAGACATTCACCCTGTCCTAGCCAAAAAGTTTGATCTTCCACCAGTTGACCCAGCACCAATGATTGCTGAAGGATTTCAAGAAAGATCTCTAGGTGCAACAAACTTCCCAGATCTTGGAGTCATCTTTAAACGGAAACTCAATGATACCAAATACTTCATTCCAATTACTGCCATGAATCGTCTCACAAGAAAGCAGATTGAAGTTTGTCGAACTGCAGTTGAAAAGTCAAAACACACAACTGCCGAAGTCAAGTTCGAAATTTTAAGAAGGATCACTTGGTTGGAAAATGTCAGGAAGTTTTGGTAGATACTGATCAAGTTTCTACAACTTGATAACTTAAGAAAAGTTAAAGAGGTCACTTAGGGGGAAATTGTTGAATCATAAAAGTGACCCTCTTGAACTTGATCCACCGCAACCGTCAAAGAACCGCAGTTAGCAATACCATCCGAAGTCATCATTCATCCGCAGTCTCATTATATAGTTTCTTAGTTTAATGTTTTATCTACTTAGTTAGAATACTTTCTATTGTCCAGTATGACTTGCATGGCTACTCTTAGAGATGTGATCCAATGTAATTCTTGAGACTCTATATATAGAGATCAACCTTACTTATTCTATAACAATCTGATTACGCATCTTGAATCTCTATCTTATGTCTTCACTCTCTTACTCTCAAAGTTCACTTGAATACAGCTGAATGCTATCTCTCTTCAGAGCAAGTCATACTTGATTCTCTATCTTATGTCTTCACTCTCTTACTAACTTGGTCTGAATGCATTCCTCGTTATGAATCAACTTATGTGTATACTTGATATAACAACTGTTGTCATTTACATTTCCTTACTTTTCCGCAACTAACTCTCTAACTATCTAACTCTAACTTATTAATATTATTGTTGAGCTTTAAGATCCTTCGAGATAAACTATTCCACAACTATACTTGTTCTAATGTCTGTTCAAGTGTGTCTCAAGTTTTTCTCTCAACATGCATGATGTTCTGTATTTGTTATATGATATGGTTATATTTGTATGGCATTGGTATTTTGGGGGTAACTCACTAAGCTTCAGGATTACAGTTGTTGATTATGTTTCAGGTACATCAGATGATCGCTCGCAGGAAGGCAAACGCGTGATCGTACAGCTCCTCCTATTTCATGGTTTTATGAATTGGTTATGGGAATACTCTGATGTTTAAACTATTTTGAAAACAAACTATAATCACGCAATGGTTTTTAAATGCATTAAAAAGTTTTAAATTGGCTTGAATTTTATGGGTGTTACATATGCTATTCTAACATATCATAATATCAAATAATAGCATGGTATTATGGGGCTGCTTACAGGCTCTGGCTGATCGTACACATCGCATCCTCCTTTAGTATTTTGAAAACCGTTTCAAAATCATTTTGTAAATCTTTTTCCTTAGTTTGAGACTGGATTCACACGAGTGTTCTTCCAATTCACTCAAACCAAGGCTCCGATACCAACTTGTAACATTCATAAAATGGGACAAGATAGCATTTTTATGACCTAAACACCCTAAATCTTCTGAAAGGACGAATCCTTTGGTCTTAGAGTAGCTCAACTCATCAAGACCAAGAAAGGGGACTTAAGCACACACCAAACTTTCGATGCAAGATCTTAGGGAAAATACAAGTAAAGGTAAAAGATTTTTACCTTCTGAAGCTTCCCAAGGAGATGAAGATCTCTGATCCATAGCTTGAATCCACACCAAGGTTCTTCAAGGAATCTCTTCTTCTTCTTCTTCTTAACACAAAGCACCCTCACACACACTCAAACTCACACACACAAGGCTAGCGTCTTGTAAAATGTCCCAAGGATATGGAGGCGGAAAATGTTAGGAGAAACAATAAATAAAGACACTTATATACCACCCAAACCCTAAATATTAGCATTTTCATCCAAACATGAGTACGCCCAGCGTACTAAGGCAAGCCCTAGTATGCTCAGCGTACCCTTATGTACACTTAGCGTACTCCTCCTGACCAAAATTACAAAATTGCCATTAGGGCATCCCATGGCTACAACCTTCTATTCCCAAGGACTAAAATGACAAAGATAATAACCAAGGAAGGATTTGAAAATACCTGAAAACCCAGGATGTTACATGTTCTTTAATATTGTCTTTTTTTCTTTTCTGCCATTAAATACCACCTCAACACCAACAACAAAAACATAAGATCTTGTTTCTTTGGAACTAAAATGGTATTGTATGCAATGGAAATGGTTTGGTCTCTAGGATTCATCTCTTTATTTAAAAACTCCAATAGTGTCATTGTGTGTATCTGGGCAATTACAACTTGCAACTTTCAGGGCCACAAAATGATGGCGTGGATCTGTTTCATTTGTATCTCTACAAAAAGTTATAGTGTCTTTGTTTTCCCTGTATATCTATTTCATTCACATATATACTATAATAGTTATTAAAATCGTTATGTGTGTGCATCATTTCATTCGTATCTCAACTATATTCTCTGCTCTTACTATAAACAATGGTTGAAAGTGTTCTTTCTGCCAATTGTCACTCCTGAAAGCATTGATAATCCAAAACCAAGAATATAACTCTATCAAACTTGTATTCATTTCAAATGACTTTGATGGAGAATTGGTAAGATTGATAGCAATGTACTTTCGTGGGGCAAAAACATATTTTTTTATACTTTTAACCATCTTTTTTTCTTTTTATATTTTGTCTAGTTTCCATGAACCTAAGTTTTGTGAAAGGTGTTTTCAACTCCAATGATCTTCCCTCGAATTTAAAACGTGTAATCCTGCAAGAAAGTCATGTTGTAAGTGCATTTAACATTATTTTTTCTTTAGATTTATTTGGAAATAACTCGATTAATGAATTTAATTTTTCCAAAAAAGGTAAGGATAACGAGGAAACGATCGGTCTGAAAGGCGTTTGACTTGAATCTTGGCATATCCATGATTGGGAACCGAGAGGTAATATTTTTTATAAAGTTCATATTTTTGTTTACTTTATAAATTTTAATATTTTTTTTTATTTTTTTCATTTAAGGATTATGAAAAATTCAAAGACAATTTCAGGAAGCATTTGAAATTGGTCTATAAATATGGAAAAGTGTATTTTTATTGTTCTTTTATAAAAATAGTAACCACCAAGCACAGTGACAATTATCATGTTTTTTGTCACACTTTCAAATGTTTGATGCCTCCCACATGTAATCTACATACACAAAGCTATAAAAATTGTGATTAACCTATATTTTGTGGAATTTCTTCATAAAAATACATGATCACATTTTAGGTTGGATATTCTAATGGGGTTGTCTTTATCATTCTAATTAACATTTGTATCTTGATGGTAGCTTGATACATATATAGAGACTCATATACACTTCAAGGATGATGGGCCTAAAATAAGGTTAGCAACTATGCAATTTATGTTAGAGTAACTTTTCAAATACCATAATATAAAAATAAAATAAAATAACTATTTTTTTTCACATTTTCTCTTGTTTCATAGATTGCTTCTATAGATTTTTAAGATAATGCCTAATGTTAATATTACTATGGAATTAGCAGAAACTGATACTAAAGTATGTTAGTTTTTTTCCGTTAATGTTATTTCTGTAAATATGTAGAAAATAAAAGGAGCATTTAGCCACTTTCTATACTTTGTTTATGGTAAAGGAGTTGATTGCCAAATATAAATTTCATGTTAGCTACAGAGGGGAAGCTTTAAACATTTTTTTTGTCTCAGGTAACCAAAATGGTTTCATTCCTTTTGGAGTAAACGTGAAATTACTTTTATACACTTTGTAAATTGTTCAAGTGGGCTGGTGATGACAAATTACCTTACGCTATTACCTACGAAAGTTAGAAACCGATGAAGACATTTTCTAAGGAAGAATTTCTAGTTCAAAACATCTTCCATGTATGTTATTTCTAAAATTACACATATCTCCATGTGCTTGCTTTTATTCATATTTAAGAATCATGAACGTATTCTAGAAAATAACAATTTCTATAAATAAAAACTATCCTACTATGACTAGTTTCTTTTTCACTAAAATATTCAAAAATTACATATTAGATTACTATAAATATTATTATTTTGGAAGGCCAAGATTATTGATATTAATGAGGGGTCTAGCAAGAAGGTAGAATGTGTTTAAAAGGAGGGTGAATGGGTTATAACAATTTTTAAATCAAATAAACATTTAATGGCATAAAATATGTGCAACAAAAAGTAGCATCAGTTTTTAAATCAAATAAGCATTCAATGGCATAAAATATATGCTACAAAAAACTTTTCTTCTATTGTGACAAATAAAAAAGTATCACTAAAAGTCGAAAAACTGCAGCGGCAAACAAAAAGTGTAACTAAAAGGTTTTAGTGAGAGTATTTGTAGTGACACTTATTATGTGTGTCGTCCATTCTCTGAGAAGCCTTTAGTTGCATTTTTTGGGATTTTATTGGCACTTTTTGTGTGCCACTAAAAGATATTTTTTGTAGTGATTTATCATTTTTTTTTAATTTAAAAAATCATTTTATTTTTCTTATACCATATGATTCATACGAATTCATTCATTAATGAATGAAAAATAATTTTTTTTATAACTTCTAGGTTTTTGTTTTTTAACTATGCTTTATTTAGATTAAAAAAATATTTTTATGTTAAATTCATTAATAATTGAAGTGTACGTAAAAATAAACTTTTAAATAATTTTTTAGAATCTCATTTGATTGGGTTATGTTAATCATGAATAATTATAAATAACAACAAATACTTTAATTAATAACACACAATAGGATAGATAAAAAAACTTAAAACAATTATAATCACAAATGAAAAAAGAATAACACAAAGGTAAAAAAAATTGAATACATGTGTAATGATAAATGAATAAAGGATAATGTGAAGTTAAAAAAAATCAGTTGAAATCACTAAAGAATGAAACTTATAATAAATATCAAATACATTTACAATCATAAAAAACGATGTTGCGCTCATGGTCATTAATCTTGATGCTACCATCACACCCAAAAACAATGGCACATGTGAACATTGTTATTCTTAAAGTCATACCTGTAACAAACAAAGGGCAATTAATTAGAAATATTTGAGTAATTTTCATGTATGATTATAGCTATATTCATGTATGATTATTCCAGAAAACAATTCACAAACTATAATAATGTATATATGTATCTTCACTTATTCACAAACGCTTGTATATATGGTTATAGTTACATTCATGTATGATTATAGTTATATTCATGTATGATTATTCTAGAAAAGGACAAAAAAAAGGGCAAACAATTAGAAATATTTGAGTAATTTTGTTTGCATCAATACAGAGAAATTTGAATGTTCTATTGGTTTTGGTTGTCATTGAGGGTGTAGCAAAAGGATAGCATTGATTTTCTTTCATTGAATATCGTCGGAAAAAGGAAATCAAAGAAAAGATTGAGAAAGAATCGAGCAAGTATTTAAATTCCAGTTTTCTAAATTCGGGCATTTCATCGAACACCTTATGTGCATAGCTTCTCTTCTACCCCTTTTGGCCAATTTAAATGAGTAAAGTACCGTACCTGATAAACATACACAAGAAAAAGAATTTCGCCTCTTGAATCTAGATGTAATTCTGGAGTATTTGTAACCAAACCGATATGCAATCAAGTATTTAATCGAATAGGAGGCATGTCTGTACGTGCCGATCAATTTTAATTTGACATCCAAGTTATCTATCGAATTACCTGTATGAGATTCAAATGACACATTGGAAATCACGATTCAGTTTGGTAGAAAACGATGGCACAATTCTCGTCGATCGATTTGGAGTAGATCAAGAACTGAGAACACAAACAAATTTTTACTTCTCCTTCTCAATTTCTGTCACACCCCCAAACCAGACGACGGAAATGTCCGGGGGTGGAGGACTTCATTTGTAGTATCACAACACATGCATTATAGTAATCAGAGTACAAACAACCATTGTATTTAAAAAGTATAAATATTTACATGTGTTTCAACCTTGTATTATGAAACTAAATAGTTGTACAAAAGAAGAAGACAAGACATAAACAACTCCATCTTCTCAAAAGCTCGGGGTGTACCTGTCTACTGGTTCCCTGAGAATACAAGTAATTTGAAAAGAGAGTATCAACATAAAGTTAAGTGAGTGCATAAGTACTTATGTTTTGAAAGAATGTCTTTTGTTTCTTGAATATGAAATTGTTTCTAGAAAATCCTATATTTTCTGCTGTATATGAAAAGTAGTTTTTGTTGTATAAAACTGTTCTATTTGTAAACCAATGTTTTGTATTTGTAATCCTTTTGTAAACTTGTATCTAAGAGTATGTCTGAATTCATCAACTGTATTATAAATTGTAATGTAATACTGTAAACAGTATCTGGTAAACTAGTACTTTGAAACAGTACATAAGTTTAGTTAACTATACACTAACGTATTGTTAATATCTTTTAATGAGTTATTATAACCATACTGACTAGATGGTCTGACCCAATGCTATGAGTGCGCTGAAAAACATGTTGATAACAATTTTTCACTCACAGGCGTGTATGTCTGACTGTAGCTAGCAGTCCGAGTGCGGGGTTGTCAATCCCAATATAGATCTATACATATATTGTTTCAATTCCTGGCTGGAGATTCTGGTTATAATGTCAGGACTTTACTATATTGTTTAAATGAATTAAACAACCTATATTACTTGACTCATAAAAGCATATAAACATTACATGTATAATAATAATGAAAACTTAATCATTCTGAAATAAATGATTGATAGTATTTTCTTGAATTAGTACTCTTAACATGTATCTGAAAGAATGTATACCTTTGAATAGTTTTGAATTTATCTTTGTTCTTGTAAAACAATGGAATCTATTATACTTGAATCATGAATTAAAGTTCTTTGAATCATAAATTATACCTATTATAATTTATATGTACTTTCTGTATTGATACTTAGTATTCATGAATGCAACCCCTTGCTCAACTTGTTACAAAGGGTAATTGAAACTAAATGAACAACTTTTATACTTGTGTACATATACAAATATATATAAGTAAAATTTAAATAACATTCGGAAAAATAATTGATACTTGTAATCCCACATCCAAACAAGGAAAAGGAACCAAAGTGGTTTATTAGTCCTAAGCCTTTTAAATCTTATTTATATTAATATATGTATACTAGTATGATTTTTGGGGAAAATATAAGTTTATGAGAACATTTAAAAGAAATTAGATATTTTGAAATCCATTTTGGGTGACTTGATGTCATTTTGAAACTATCATTTAAAACTATTTCATTTGAGAATAATTTGAAATCCATATGATAGGATATTTGAAAATCACTTGTTTATAACACAAAAACTTTGTGTTAGACTTGTATTCCCCCCTTAAAACAGTAAAAACTATGAAAATGTGGGGGTATGAACTCACATGTTATAAGTTATTCAAATGTAGGATTGGTGTAGGAGGCTAAGTGTCAAGTGAAGACTTGAGTACACACGGATCCTATTTAGCATATAATGACACATATATGAACACAATTAGTGCTTACAACAACTAATCATGCAATGGAACAACCTTAGGGACTAGGAAACACTTGTAATGAAGTCTTAAACCACATAGGATTGCATATAAGGGGTGTAGGGCCTCACATTGAAGTTTACGGCCCAAATGGTAAGACTCCCATGAGTTCACGGCCCATGGGTTTACGGCCCTATGATTTTACGACGGTAAACTCATGGTATTTTGTACCAAAGGTGTTTTAAAGTCCATTCAAGCATCTAGGAAGTGTTATAGTTTCAATACTTTAGCTTAAGGGAGTTTAGGGCCAACAAATGCCCCTTTATTTAGGGTTTACGGCCAAGGGAGGTCCTCATTGCCGTAAACTCCTATTGATCTTGTATAATGCTTGTTTTCAATGAGCAAATCAAGTGTTCCTAGTATATAACAAGCTAAGGAGAGTATACTTACGTATTAGAAGCTTTTAAGGGTGTTTAAGGTCCAAAAACACTAGTGTGTGTTCTTGGTGTTTCATGAAGATCTAACCAAAATAGATGATTTCATGGATGAAATCATAGGGTTGTACTAGATAAAGCTTTGTATCAACAAATCAAATGGAAAGAATTGTTACACTTTTGGAAGATCAAGATGAAGATCCTATGATACTTTACAGAGAAATCGGGTTTCAATACTTGAAATGGAAGAGAAATGATGAAAAGTGATGAAAACTCATGTATATAGCATGATTTTTGCGGCCCACATGAGTTTACGGCCATAAAATCATGGTGGTGTAGCCGTAAACTCCATATGATGGGGTTTAAAGCTTGATTAATGCATAAAGGGCTCAAGTAGATACTTCCTAACACCCGATCCTTGAATGTACTAAGCTTAGAACACTCGAACAGACTCTAAACAGTGCTCAATGATAGCAAAAACAAGTCTAACTTTGATTGACTGTACAAGATATAAATTTCGGGTTGTCACAATTTCTCTTTGAATCCAATCGTGCTATTCACCACTAACAACCAACATCGACGTACATTTTTTCCTTCTCGATATTTCTTTTTCTTTCTCTGAATCCTATTGCAGGTGATGGTGTTTAGACCAAGGGAAGGTTGAATTTGGTTGCGACAGTCGATGATTATGTCCTTAAGAAGAAGGCGCCTCATCTGGTCTTATCGATGCATCTTCTGGTGTTACCAGGGTACGACGATGGTGGTTGCATCTTATGAAACCCTAGAGAGAGAGAGAGAGAGAGAAGACATAGATACGAGAATAAGAAAAGTAAGAGGTGAGAGGGTGAGAAATTATAGGAAATAGGTAAAGTTATAATTCCTATTATGCCCTTTTGACCATTTAAAATTTACACTTAAATGCCAGTAGTTTTAGAATTTTTAATAATTCGCTCGTTTAATAGTAACCATAGATCTTAGTATTTAGGTAGTCCAGATCTGTTCTCGCATTTATATATATATATATATATATATATATATATATATATATATATATATATATATATATATATATATATATATATATATATATATATATATATATATATATTGAACATAAAATATAATATAATCCAAAACTACTCATAAATCCACCTATGTCTCAGACGATACTTGAACCCTCAACCTCAAAGAGGGGGTGCAACACCTGATACCGCTGGGATTGAAGCCCTTTGGTTATATATATATATATATATATATATATATATATATATATATATATATATATATATATATATATATATATGCAAAAGTTCAGCAAGGAACCATTTTAAGCAATGGAACCAATGAACCCTTTTTAACCCTTTATCCTCATTTAATCACGTCCAACTCTATTAATTAGTCACCCAAGGGTATTTTTGGTATTGCATAGTAATCTAACTGAAGATCGTTATCTGTAATTATGTAAAGCATATATCTTTTCTTTCTTATATTATCTTTATCGACTATCAGAAGTTTTGAATCAAGAAGTGACCCTCTTGAACCTCACATCCGAAGTCCTCCTCAATATTGCGGATTCAGCTACTGCAACATGAATTGATGTCATCCGTAGCCTACCACAACTGGAATGAAGACTTAGTTTTATCTTATTTCTTTACATTGTAATGTCCAGTGTACCTTGCATGGAAACTTATTTTGTTAGTCTTTATTCAGACCCTGTATTGTTCTCGGACCTCTATAAATAGAGTGTTTCGCTTCTATGTCAATACACATCTCTCTTGAATCTCATATCATATATTGTCTCTCTTTGCTCTCAAATATCTTACTGAACTCAAACTCTTAGATTAAGATCGTAATATCTCCTCCGAAGCAAGTCTCTCTTGACTTAATCACTTTGAGTTGATCACACTTACTAACTTGGTTTGATTGCATTCCTTGTTACGAATCAGCTTAAGTGTTTACTTGATATAATACTTGTTGTCATTTACATTTCCTTATATTTCCGCACCTAACTATCTAACTATCTAATTCTAACTTATTATTGTTGAGCTTTATAATCCTTTGAGTTAAACTTTATTTCGCAATATTACTTGTACTAACGTTTGTTCAAGTGTGTTACTCAAGCTTTTCTCTCAACAATTGGTATTAGAGCCAGAGTGGTTGCTTTTTGAACAAAAACTCTGATTTTAAAAGGCCTTCTATACCACTGAAGCTCATTTATTTCAAAAAAACAACAAAATCTTTTCAAAAAACAAGGAAATATGGCATAATCATTATCACTCAATGTTTCCAACAGTGTTGGAGGTTCGAATAGAGCTCCAATATTGGTGGCAAATGAATATCATCACTTGTCTCAAAGAATGGAGAGATATCTTAGAAGGATTTGGACGAGATGTATGGAGATCCGTATAAAAAGTACCTCATGTCCCTGTTCTTACTCTAGTTCAAACTGATGGCACTCAAGCTAGACTGTGAGGAGGTCAACCAACCATGAATCGTCCCACTAAGTATGATCTTGATAAGATGGAAAATCATGTTGTTGCTCTTTATGAGATCTCTTGCGGAGTTGCTCCTGACAACATCGATATCATCATCAATTGCAAGTCAGCCAAAGAAATATGGGATGTTCTTAAGAACTTGTGTGAAGGTACAGAACAAGCTCAAGATAAAAAGCTCACAACCGCACTCAACGAGTTCAACAACTTCAAAGCTCATGCTGGTGAAAGTCTTGAAGACTCCTTCAAAAGGTTCAATCTGATTGTCACAAAATTATCAAATGTTGGCACTGTCCGAAGTAACCATGAGACAAACCTTCAGATTCTCAATGGTTTGGCTAGACACTAGACTACGGCTAAGATGATAGTCCAAGGGGATAGCAAGATTCACTCTTTATCTCTCTACAAACTGTATGGTGAACTTCAACCACAAGAATCAACTATACTCAAAGACTGTGCATACTTCGGAGGCCCACTCGCTCTCATATCTCAACCTCCTCACACCCAATCTGCAATTTAGTCTCCCTCGTATGACAACCCACCGCAGTCATACGAAGCTGATTCAGAATACGATGATGGAGAATAGTTCCAAAACGCTATAGCTCTTGTTAGCCATCAGTTCAACAGACTACAACCCTCATCCTTCCGCCAAAATCAACAATTTACCAAACCTCCCTTCAACCACAACTTCAATCCTCAAAATAATCACTCTCGATATCCTAAAAACCCTCACCAATCTCCACAACCGATAAACCCTCATCAAGCCAAGGAAATACCACAACCTACTAAACCAACTGACTCCGATCCCTCAACCAAAGTTAAAGAAGATGTCATCATTTGTCATAAGCGCAATAAAGAGAATCATTTTGCTAAGGACTGTAAAGCAAATGTTGTGAAGGACAAAGCCTTTTATCTCCGAATGGCTCAGGAGATAGATGAAAAAGAAAAAGGAAGGGCATATGTGGCCCAGGTAAAGAGAGATCATCAAGTGTGGTCTTCGTGTGATGATGATGAAGATTTCAACATCAAGGGCAAAGGTAAAATTTGCATGTTGGCAACTCCGGACGAGGATGGATCGATCAATAACTACTGCTATATGGCCAAGGATGGAACTCTGAGCATTGTCGAACAGGTAAAACTTATGATTCAAACTCTCAATTATAGCATGCATGATTGTCAACCATTTCTTGACAATCTTAATGACACATGTATTGCCGTCCTTTCAGACTCTAACAAAGCCCTAGATGAGAAGAACATAGCGTCCCAAGAAATGTTCCATATTAGAGGATGTCTAGAAGACAAAAGACTCAAAATTACCATGCTAGAAAAAGACTTAGGATTAGAGAAGCATGCAAAAATGTTATGTGAAACCCAATTAGGCATAGCATTAGATCGGAGGGATTTAGAACAAAAGGAAATTATACGTTTGAACTTATTATTCGAAAATTTGTTTAATGAAAGCGAGACCATTGAAAATCTTGTGAACAATGGAACAGTTGACAATACATACAATTGGGGTTTGTCCAATGGGTATTCCACTGCAAAGGATTCATCACCCCGATTTAACAAAGACCGTCCCTATATCCCTACGGACTGAGAGTTCCATTTCCCTGTCAATGACAAAACCTTTCCCGAAGACATCAGAGCTCACTTCGGACGAGTTCATAATCTGAGTAATAATTGTGTTATTGAGGAAATTCTTCCTGAATTTCCAAGTCACTCAAGTGATCAAATACCTATCTTTAACGCAATTTATCCCAACTCTCAGACTTCATCTGTTGTTGATGAAGAAATTCTTATGGACGGTCCCGAAGTTCTTGTGAATTATCCATCCATGCCTTTGAACCGCAGTCTCTCTCACTGTAGTTCCAATTCGCAACTGCCTTCTATTAAGTGTCCTACAAAAGAATCAACTTTGACTTACTCTACGGTAGTTCAATCTTCCTTACCGCAGACTGCAGTCAAGAGCTCAGCAACCATTCAACCAATTCATCATGAGTTGCCCATAGAAAATTTCAAATATGGTCAATGCTCTCAGAGTCTTGAACCTTCTAGTTCAGACGACTCAAGTCCATGTTTTCAAAAACAATCAAAGGTTTCTAGGAAACCGCAGTTAAATACCCATGATTGCGGTTCTCCAAAAACACAGGCGAAACTGGAACTCAAAGAAGAACTTAGATCTCGTAATAAAAAGCGGGAAACATTTTCAAAAAACAAAAGACAAATCAGAATTTTAAAACATAAGAGTCCAGAAAAACTTATTTTCTCAAATTACTTTTCGAAAAAATTTTGAGTCAAGAAATCAAACAAAAAGGACTGTACAGTTTCAAAAAACTTTTCAAACTCTTCTGAAAAAATCCAAAAGCGTGTCAAGTCTTTTCAATATAATGGTTTTCAGATCTATTCCTTAGACAACCCAAAATGGAAAGGGATTTTACCAACTCCAACACATTTCGAGTCACCTCAATCTTTCAGAAAGACACAACCTAGGAAATTTGCACGTACTCACACTCTTTCAAATCGTACTTTTTCAAATCCCAAGGGTATCAATGTCAAATCTCAGTCTCAGACTGGTCATAAGACTCACCTTACACCCTCCGGACCGCTGACCAATCATAGTGTCTAAACGAATGAAAGAAATCTCTCATTTGGATCTTATCGTCAAAAGGGGTCATCTCAAGTCCAGTCTTGCACCTGTCAAAAACCTCATAACTTTACAAAATTCCACAACATTCCAAAGGTTCACAAACACCCAGGTCTAGGTCTTAAGATTGACATAAAACCTGTCCCTGCAACCTCGGTTCATGCATCTTTGAAAAACCCCACCAGTCACCTCGGGCTCCAAACTTGTTTGGGTGTCCAAACTAACCGTGTAATTTTCAGGCAATGTGCAAGGAGGATCAAGAAGAGGAGAGGTTAATAAATAGTGCCTGCTCCTTGCACATGACCGGAAGGTATGAATACCTTCATGATTTCAGGCCTATATGCAATGGTGGAAACGTCACATTCAGCAACAATGCAAATGGAATAATCCGAGGTTCCGGTGTGCTTACTACAGGGAACTTCTTTATCCAAAAGGTTGCTTACGTAGAAGATCTCAAACACAATCTCATCAGTGTAGGCCAACTATGTAAAGCAGGCCATCGGGTTGAATTTGATAATGAATACTACTACATTATGACAAGTGATAGAAGCACATGTTTGATCAAATTTAAGTCCGAATGTACCATGTATCCATAGGACGTCTCTCTGATCATTGGGAAACCGCAGTTGTGTTTTTTGTCCAAAGCGGTATCCGAAGTCAGCTGGTTATGGAATCGCAAACTAGCTCATCTAAACTTCCAATATATCAACAACCTTGTCACTGGAGAACTCGTTCGAGATCTCCCCATTTCGGGAAGTACAACAATGACACTCTATGCCCAGCCTGCTAGTGTGGAAAACAGTCTAAAGGAAGCCATCCTATAGTGATTGACTCATCCATTTCTGAACCCTTAGAACTCTTACATATTGATCTCTGCGGTCTATCTACCGTAGCCAGTCTCCATCACAAAAAATACATACAGGTTATAGTTGATGACTTCACTCGTTTCACTTGGGTCTTCTTCCTGAGACTCAAATCGGAAACACCGCAGGTTCTGATCAACTTCATTAAAGAGATTGAACTTCAAATCAAATTACCAGTGCGCCGATCCGAAGTGATAATGGCACTGAGTTCACGAATCATCTCTTAAACAACTTCCTGGTGTCAAAAGGTATCAGTCACAACTTCTCAGCTCCCTACACACCGCAGCAGAATGGAGTAGTAGAGCGAAGAAACCGTACTCTGGTGGAAGCAGCCAGATCTATGCTCAACTTCGCAAACCTTCCTCTCTATTTCTGGGCCGAAGCAGTGGCAACAACATGCTTTTTGTCCAAAACCGAAGCATTTTCTGCAAGCGTCTCAACAAAACACCTTATGAGGGCCTCAACAATCGAAAACCGAATGTCCGATTCGTCCACATATTTGGGTGTAGATGTTTTGTGATCAACAACAAGGATCATCTTAACAAATTTTCACCTAAGTCAGATGAAGGGATATTCCTTGGCTACTCAACAAACAAGGTGGCATACAGAGTCCTTATCAGATACACACTACTAATAGTTGAAAGTTTTGATGTCAAATTCGATGACTATTACGTCCGCAACACTGCTCCTTCGAGTGAAACAAAAGTAATCTTGTAAAGTGATATCCCATCCTCTTCGGGTCCTCTCAACATCGTTGAAGTCAACTATGACGACCTCTTCGATCCCGTAGAGACTGCTCAACTGTCCAAAATTCTTGTGTCCCCGGAAGCTTAGCAACAACATGCAGAAGTATCTGGACCTTCCATCTCTGATGACTTGTCTCATGGAACTTCCACCTCGTTGGTTGATGGGGAAAGCAATACTCCGGTTCTTACGACAACCATCGAGGTTCCAGTGATTGAAGATGCAGCTCCTGTTTCCATCCGCAGAGGCTCTAAACCATCACATGCTTCCTCTGACTCGGATGAAGAACAAAATATTGACACAAGAACTGACCTGAGGGTTATCACACATTCTCTATCCCAGGGGGAACCATCTTCTGTTCATGAGGAACTCCCATCCGCAATCCAGGGGGAACCTCATTCTGATCCTACTCCTTCAGTCCAAGTCCAAGATACTTCTGGCGGCTGTTTGCAAGTTAAGGGGGAACTGCCCTCTCCCACCACATAATCCTCTGACGTTATTGACATCCCTTCCACCGCAGCTGTTGATCATCAACAATCACGTTTACATATCTGGACAAAAGAACATCCTTCGGGTCAAATCATCGAAAATCCATCCACAGTTATTCAAACCCAATGATCTAAAGATTTAACTGATCACTGTCACTATGCAGTGTTTATGTCCTCAATCGAGCCCCGAACCATCAAATAAGCTTTATTGGAACCCGACTGGATATCCGCAATGCAAGAGAAACTGGAAGAGTTTGAAAGAAACAAAGTGTGGCAACTTGTTCCGAAGCCAAAAGGTCACACTATTGTTGGTACAAGATGGGTATTCAAGAACAAATTAGATGAATTAGGTGCGGTTGTTAGAAACAAAGCAAGACTAGTTGCTAAGGGCTATAGTCAACTTGAAGGTGTTGATTATGATGAAACTTATGCCCCTGTAGCCAGGATAGAAGCCATACGCATCTTGTTAGCGTATGTTCTACACAAAAATATCAAAGTACATCAAATGGATGTAAAGAGTTCCTTCCTGAATGATGAACTGAAAGAAGAGGTCTATCTCCAACAACCTCCAGGCTTCGAATGTCAAGATTTCCCAGATCACTGTTGGAAGCTTGAGAAAGCAGTTTATGGTCTTAAGCAAGCACCAAGGGCATGGTATGAGACTCTCTCAGAGTTTCTTGTCACGTCCGAATACAAAAGAGGAGTGATTGATCCCACATTATTTAGAAAGGCAAACAGTAATCACCTTATGTTTGTACAAATCTATGTGGATGATATCATTTTCGGATCAACAGATCAGAGGATGGTGGATGAATTTGCAAAGCTAAAACCAACAAGTTCCAAATGAGCGTGAATAGAGAGATCAACTTCTTTCTAGGACTTCAAGTCAAACAATTCCCTCAAGAGATATTCATTCATCAGGAAAAATACACCTCTGAACTGCTGAAGAGATACGCAATGGACAACTGTTCCTCTGCCAAGGTCCCTATGGCCTTCGGATATAAGATTTCTACTGATCCTTCCAGAGAATGAGTAGACCACAAAACTTATAGAGGAATGATTAGTTCCTTGATGTACCACACTGAAAGCAGGCCATATATTGTCTTCACAACAGGCTTATGCGCAAGATACCAAGTCGATCTGAAAGTATCACATATGACCGCAGTTAAGCAAATTCTCAGATACTTGAAAGGAAGCAAAGACTTAGGTCTCTGGTATCCTGCAGGGAACGACTTCAGTTTTCAAGCATTCACTGATGTTGATCATGCCGTATTCAGATTGGATAGAAAAAGTACTTCCGGTGGCTGCCAATTTCTGGGAGGAAGACTACTTAGCTAGTCTTCACGAAAACAAAATTATGTTTCTGTGTCCACCGCAAAAGTCGAGTACGTGGATGCAGCAAGCTGCTGTTCTCAAGTCCTATGGATGAAAACCCAATTGATGGACGGATACCGACTTACTGTGATTCATAGAGTGCTATACTGATTTCTCATAATCCTATTCATGATTCGAAGACGAAGCATATTGAACTTCGGTGCCATTTCGTCACACCCCCAAACCAGAACGACGGAAACGTTCGGGGACGGAGGACGTCATGTATGT
This sequence comes from Lactuca virosa, assembly GCF_052849685.1. NCBI lineage: Eukaryota > Viridiplantae > Streptophyta > Magnoliopsida > Asterales > Asteraceae > Lactuca > Lactuca virosa. Next base: position 89,799,367 of record NC_136428.1, on the reverse strand, counting down.
ATCACAACACATGCATTATAGTAATCAAAGTACAAACAACCATTGCATTAATAAGTATAAGTTTTACATAAGTGTTTAAACATTACGTATTCAAACATCAAAGTAGATACAGTAGAAGACAAGAGTCGCAGTATGGTATTAGGCAGTCTTCTCAAAATCTTCGGGAGTGTACCTGTCTACTCGATTCCTAAGAATACAAGTTATTTTGAAAGAGTATATCAGCATTTAAGTTGGTGACATCATAAGTATTTTAGTTATATGAAGTATACTCTAAGTTCTTTAGAAAAGTTCGCAGGTTCTTCCAGAAAATCCTATATTTTCTGCTGAGATAAAATGATAGCCATTATAGTTCCCTCGACAATTACTTAGTTTAAACTTGTTATATATAACCTAATATCGAATGGACAGTTAAATGGGTGAATCTGCCCTAAGCCCACAACCAAACAAGGAGCAGGAAGTAAGGCGGAAGCCACACATTTCACTGTCAATCGGATGTTACTTATATATAACTCTGATGTATAAACTAACGAATTATAGAATTAACCATTAAAGGTCCTTATTGTTATACTAGTTTAAAGAGAGTGAGTGACTAAGTTCTATCTGATAAGTAGTTTTAAATCCCCATAAAACCGTTCTGATAAGTAGTTTTAAATTCCCATAAAACTGTTCTGAAAAGTAGTTTTAAATCCCCATAAAACCGTTCTGAATAGTAGTTTTAAATCACCATAAAACCGTTTCTGAATAGTAGTTTTAAATCCCATAAAACCATTCTGATAAGTAGTTTTAAATCCCCATAAAACCATTTCTGAATAGTAGTTTTAAATCCCATAAAACCGTTCCGTTTTGATTATGGAAAGTGATTACTACAGTAGTATTTCTTAAAAAGAATAAACTACTGGTGAATAACTACCCTAATATTAACCTGGTTAATTAGGGTTTAAATGTGATAAAGTTGTAACCATGTTGGACTAGAATAAACATGACGACCTACTGGTGTCGAAACTGAATATGTGACATTTGTCACCCCATGGCTGGTCTGTCGGACTGTAGCTAGCAGTCGGGATGTGGGATTGTCGGTCCCGTATAAATCTATAAACACAATGTCCGTTCTCCCTCCAAGAGACTCTGGTTAGAAGAATGTAACATAGCAAGTATTGATATGTCCTGAAGACGTACCATCACATTTTAGTTTGAGTAAGGATTGAATTATACCCTTTTCTTGACAAAGTAGTTTAGACCTCATATACTTATCTAGAAAATAGGTTTCTCGTTGGTTTCATAAATTATACCTATTATAATTTATACGTTCTATCTGATTAGCATAATATATCCTGAAAGTACCCCTTTGCTCAGCATGATACAAAGGAAATGATACCGACTGAAGTCACCTTTTATATTCCCATATGTATAATATATATATATATATATATATATATATATATATATATATATATATATATATATATATATATATATATATATATATGTATATATATATATATATATATATATATATATGTATATTTAAGAAGGAAACGACCTTCATACAAATAAGCCCACCTCAAACCCACATCCAGACAAGGAAAAGGAAATAAGGCAACCCATTAGTCCTAAGTCTTTTAAGTCTTAGTTATATACTTATAGATATATGAACATGCTTTTGACAATTTATAAGTTTAAAGAGTTATAAACATATTTAAAAGAGTTTATCGGCATCTAAATAGAGTTTATGTGATTTTGAAAAGAGTATACATGACTTTAAGTCATCATGGAAGTATTTGGTAATCTTTTATTCTAAAAACAATAATTAAAGGCATAAGAAAACCTTTTATGTGATTGACATCACATGTAATTATTAACACATTATAATTGTGTTCAACTTGCATTCCCCCCCCCCCCCCTAAAAAGCATTTAAAACCATTACAAAGGTAGATTATAGGGGTATGAACTCACTTGGTGAAAGTGACGATTTAATGAAAATATGGGCTTTATGTGGGCAGCACTTCGACTGGAAAGATGTTATTTTCGCGAGAACTTCGGGGCTCGGGCCTTCGTCTGAGTTTGGATATGATATCGGGGTGTCGGGGTAGTATAGAGGGGCTTAAAAGTGAGTTTAGAATGAAAGAGAGTTGAATTTTGTAACACAATCCAGGAGACCTCGCATCTTATTTATAGGGGTGGGCTGGTCCTCGGTATGCAGGGCGTTCCTACGAGGAGCGCTGAGCGTTCCGTTACACGGGGCGTTCCCTTCGTACGCGGGGCGTAAGTGGCACGCGTCAGGTTCTCAGATACGTGGCTCGGACGTGTCATGGTGCGAGGAAACGTGTCAATCATGCGAAGAAGAGGGTGACGTGGCTGGCTCCGAACCATGTGTATACGAACGCGGGGCGTAACCCTCTACGCAGCGCGTTCCCCTTCAGACCAATCTCGATATTTGGGCCATAAATTTCCAAAACACATAACTTTCGCCTACGAGCCGTTTTTTACGGTCTTTATATCCACGCATAGGTGAGATCAAGCTCTACAACTTTCATTTAGACCTCGTTGGCTAATTTTGACTTTATTTTTTAAGTTATATTTTTAACAGGCCGGGATAGGAAAAATCCGTTAAAAATTTATAACTTCTTCATCCGATGTCCGTTTTCGTCTGTCTTTTTACCGTTGGATTTCTTTTGATAAGATCTCCGATTCTCATTTAGGTTGTTTTGGCCAAAAGTTGTTCGATCTAAATTTCGAGTTTTTAGTTGTCTACTGCTAAACCGAAACTTAGAAAAATCATAACTTCCTCATACCAAGTCAGATTTGGACGGTTCTTTTTATGTAAACTCACTTTTTACGTCGCACAGAGTTGTGTCGGTTCTATCGCGGATCTTCGGTTGGTCATAAATTCTTCATTATAACTCGGATTTCGGCGTTCTTTATACGTACGGAAACCTAGGTACGATCTCTACTCCTAATTAAGATTTTTGAACAAATTTTTTTTTTGACCTAAATTTGACTGGTGTTGCACATTTCATAAAGGACCATATACTCAAAGGTAACATTGAACTAATCTTTGTCCTATCTCATGAAGAGATTGCGGATGTGTTTACAAAGGCACTTGACACAAAAAAAAACTTAACAGTTTTCTGCAAATGTTAGGGATGATGAATTCGGATCCACAATTCTTTTTGAATTGATAGGTATCGCAGACCACCTCTAGTCTCCGTTGCGGTCCTAGTCAGATATGTCTATTATAGATGGTTTCAGTATACTCTGTGTATCGCAACCATATATCATACATGTATCTCTTGGGTCCTTATTTCTTGTTATTTCTGATATTTTGTCAAGTGTTCCTCAGTTTGTACTACCGCAGTCGCATATCTATCAATCCGCAATGGAGGATCAATCTGCAGTCACACTTAATGATTTCTCAACTACTACTTCATAAATTCCCATAACATTGTTTGCTATTAAATGGTTCTCATTAAATAAAAAACATTCTAAAAAACATTCGTTTATAGCATACAACGTTTCAGTTACTTTTCAAATAGTCTTTTGGTGTCAGATCCAATGTTTTAAAAACCGGTTTTTTAGTTGAACCAGTATGGTGACCGGTTCCCGGTTCAACCGGTTCGACCGCCGGGTGAACCGGTTTCTATACTTTTCATGTTTTTTTTTCTATTTTCCTACACATACATACATATATAAATTATGAATTTGATGTTTACAAGTTCAAACATTAAAAATACACATAAAAATAAGTTGTAGATGAATCCAAATACATTAAAATACCACATACCCATAAGTTTTAATGTTTTACATCAATCCATATACGTCAAAATGAAAATAAAGTATAATACCGAAACAAAATATAGTTTTAGATGAATACAAACATATCAAAAAATTTATAAAGTTTATCATATGTTTTTATTTAGAGAAAACTAAATAGATTTGAAAAAAATCACCAAAGTTTATTATGTAAATGGTTCTTTTTCATGTGGTTTTATTAGGTTTAACCGGTTCAACCGGTTTATTTTGACCGGTTCAACCGGATTTTTCTAAAAACCGGCCGGTTCAATCCGGTTCAGAAATCAATATAAAAGTGGTGATAGTCGAACCGCTCCCTCTCCCGGTTCCCGGTCCAACCGGTTCGACCGGCCGGTTCAAACCGGTTTTTAAAACATTGGTCAGATCTATTTTAGGTATCATGACAAATAAAACAGTTTTCCATAACAGAAATCTTTTTAGAAATCTTTTCCTTAAACTGTCAAATCCCTTTATCCCCAAGATGTTAAATCTGTTCCAAATTCCACCTTTATTCAATGGACTCTTGCCCCTCACCACACGTTCTCCAAACGTGTGATAATGAGCCTGGCATATCATTAAATGCCCCATATTTGAAAATTAAAAAAAAAATTTCTTTTATTTATTTTATTTGTGATTGAAAATGGTTAAAACCCAAGGGTTTTTACCATTAACAACTGTAAATAGGGTAAATCCAATAAACTTTTTAGTTCTGGAGCTATATAAATCCTTTTCCCTCCCAAGAAAGCTTTACGCTTTCTGAACTCTTAAAGACGATCTTCATCTTCTTCATCTCCTTGCACTCAAAAATTTTCTGCAAGTTCTTCAAACGTTTTCAACAATGGTGAAGTCTGGTGTATGAAAGAAACAATCAAAAGCTTCTGGATCAGCCCAAACCACTGGTTCTAAATCCACGACGAGAAACCAATCGCAATCGATTGCCTCAAGCAATTTTAGGGCAATCTTTGAAGATCATCAATCTTACAATGAATCCATCTGTCTGGTAATCAAGTTCATCTCAACTCATCCCCTGTTTGGAGCCTTTGACTCATTCACAGATGTTGTTCCACTGTCTACTCTCTGGAAATGTGCATTCTCGGCATTTTGACCCCTCAACAATCTTGAAGAAGTTAACCTGAACCTAGTTGATGATTCCTTGGTCATCTTGACCAAAGAGAAGTTTCTAAATGCGATCAACTTACTTGTTCTTCCTACTACGAAGTTCTTCTCCCCAAGTGCAAATGACATCATCTCAACTCTCTGCCAAATGGGATATTAGAAGAAACTCAGGGGTATCGGTGAGTTCAAGAAAACTCATTTGCCTGCGGTTTGGCAATTTGTGTGCCACTTTATCATCCAAAGTCTCTCTGGGAGAACCGGAGGCACAGACATATGGGCCTTAAACTACTGGAACTGATGTGGAGCATCTTCACTACCCACGACGTCAACTATGGGCAGATCTTGTGGGATGACTTTCTCTAGTACATTCTCAAGGAGAATCCGAGGGCAACCCCGACAGAGCTCACATTCACACACTTTTGGTCCCTATGCATCTCAGGTATGAAAGTGATTCTTCTTCTGATGATGATGAAATGTTTATTTCTGAGGTGCCAGATGAAATGAAGCCAAAAGAGAAAGATGTTTATAATTCTTTAAAGGATGATGCTGAATTTTACTTGCAGTATGCTAAATAAGCTAAATTTGATGCTAGTCTGCCAACAATAAAGTGTTCTAAAGGAAAATTTTCACTTAGATATGTGATATGTAGCAGATCAGGTTTTTTGAATGTGTTAATCATGATTCTAACAATGAAAATCAGCCAAATCGTAAAAGGAAAACATCATCAAAGAAGATGGGATGTCCATCTCTTATAACTTTCAAGCGTGTTGCTTTTGGTTCATTTCAATTTTGGGGTATATAAGTTTGTGGAAAAACATAACCATGTACTGGTTTCAAAAGAAAATCCTTATTTGTTACGTGTTACTCAGAAGTTTGATGTTGTTGAACAATCGTTCATTCACAAACTCGGAGCTTATAACATTGGTGCCACTAGAGCTTATACATTGTTAAGTACAATTAATGGTGGTTATAATATTATTGGTGGTACTGTAACTGATTTCAAGAACTTTAAAAGGGATTTAAATGTTTCAGTTGGTAAAAGTGATGCACAAATGCTTATTGACATAATGGAAGCTAGAGTAAAGTATATTCAAAACTTCTTTTTTGATCACAAGATTGATAAAGGTCATGTTACTAGTCTCTTTTGGGCTGATGAGGCATCAAGAAGAAACTACAAAGAATTTGGAGATATTGTATCTTTTGATGTCACCTATAGTACCAAAAAGTAATATTCTTATTATTATCTTGTTAATTTAATGTTCATTTTAATTAACATTATCATTCACATTCTTATCTTGATAATTTAATGTTCATTTCCATTCTCATTATCATTCACATTGTGAATGATCACATTTTTGTAAATTTTATATCACATTATCATTCACATTGTGAATGTTTTTCCTACATTACATATAAATGATTAGAATTTGTTATTAAACTTCATTTTTATTGTCATTGTTTACATTTAATTAATTGTTTCAGATATTGTATGGTATTTGTTCCATTCATCGGAATTGATAACCATAGGCGATGTGTAACTTTTGGGGATGGATTACTAGCTAATGAGTCAACTGAATCATATATATGGCTCCTTAAAACATTTCTAAAAGCTTTTGGTAGTCAGCCAAGTATAATTGTAATTGATCAAGATGTTGCAATGAAGAATGCCATTAATATTGTACTTTCTCAGTCTAGACATAGAGTATGTATGTGGCACATCAACAAAAAACTTTCTGATAAGGTATCTTATTTCTATTCTAAGTTTAATTTTCTCTAAGTTATTTCAGTCAGAATATATAATTTTTTTCATTATATGAATTCACTTGTCTATTCTAAAATTTGAATTTTATGCATTTTAGATTCACTGTGAATTAAATAAAGCTAAGTGTTTTTATTTTATTTTAAGGTTCCTTTTAGAGTTTTTAACCATCCAAAGTTCAAGAAACCTTTTCACAAAACTGTTTGGGATTCTAAAATTTATCCAGAAGAATTTGAGGCTTCATGGTCTTCATTGATTCAAAATTTTGATCTTCAAAGTAACAATTGCTTATCTGTTATGTGTTATGTTTGACATGAGGATTTCATGGAGTCCATCTTATTTGAGAGATTTCCAACTTTCTGGTTTGATGCGAACAACTTCAAGATCGGAGTGTGAAAATTATGTTTTCTCAAAATTTCTTCATCCGGAAGCAAACTTTCTTGATTTTATTGTTCATTTGAGAATGCTATGGAAAAAGCAAAGGCATAATCAATGTTTACTTTATCATCAATCTTTAACTACCAATCCTATATACAGAACATTTATTCCCATTGCAAAATTCGCAGCTGATGTTTATACCCGTTCTAATTTCAGTATTGTTCAAAAGGAGATTTTTAATTCCATCTCGTCTTGCTTCCACTTGCCTGTTATTATGGAAAATGAAGTTGAAGTGTACTTAATCAAAGATAAAAAGAAGTCCCCGTGGAAAGATGTTAAACATAAAAGAGGTAATGATGGTGAAAACTATTATTCAGATTATCCATAGTCTATTTCTGATCTTTCTCCTTCTACTTATTTCAAGGTATGTTCATATCTTAATTTTACAAATAAAATTTTATTTCTACTTTTAAACTTTTGAAAGTAGTTTTATATCTAGAATTCACATGTAAATTTTTGAATTATAATTATAGCAATTAAAATTTATTTTTATTCAAGTCTAAATTGTTATTAATTGTTATTTTGTAGGTTATGTGTAATCAAAAAGAAGATTCTATCGCATGTAGTTGCATGCTTTACATTCAACAAAGATTCTTATGTTGCCATATTTTGTATGTTTTTAATATCAATGAGATTGATATAATACCATCAAAGTACATATTGAGGCATTGACGAAAAGATATCATTCCTCCTGAAATCTTGAGACAGACATTTTCAAATTCTGGAAACAAAAGTAAAATGATTCAAGATGCTTTTGTTACCTTTGGTTCAATTGTTGACAAATTAGCAAAAGAGGAGGATGGGTTGAGAAATTTTCTAAGTAATCTTCAAGAATATATGAGTGAAATTAATAAATGAGGTTCATCAATGTCATCATGTAGTAAAGATGCACGCATGACATCTTTACGTGGAGCTTCAGTACCTAACATTATTAATGTTAAAAATGTAGAAGGTATTACAAACAAGGGTATTGGGAAAAGATTCATCACGAATAAAGAAAAGTCAATTGAGGCGTCGAAGAAGCGATTAAGGGAATGCACTTTATGTCATAAGTCGTATCATGATGCGAGAACCCATCCTTTAAAGGAAAAAAAGGAAAGGTTTTCTCTTAAAATTGAATATTAGGCTTTTAATGATTTGTTTTTACTATATTGTAATAGAATAAATAAACTTTGAATGTTTTTATAATAAAATTTTCATGTTAAAAATTGACTTTATGTACTATAATTCTAATTGTGAATCTCACATATTAAATATTCTAAAGAAACTACATGTAATGTAATTCACATTGTGAATATCACATAAAATCTTTTATGTTAAATATTGACTTTATTTAATTTAACTCATATTGTGAATCTCATTTATTAATTATCAATGTTCTAAAATTCTATATATACTGTAATTCACATTGTGATCCTGAGATATAAAATATACATGTTATAAAGAACTATATATACTGTAATTTACCATGTGAATGTCACATACAAATTTTCATGTTATAGATTGACTTTATGTAATGTAAATCACATTGTGAATCTCACCATTTCAAAAGATTTACTTTATGTAATGTAATTCAAATTGTTAATCTCACTTATTTAAAATAGAAATTTATCCACTCCTCCTCCTCCCCCACCCCACCACCTCCCCCAAACACCACCAACACACCAATATTGACATTCACATGAAAATGTTAACATATTTGAAGTATTAGTAAAGTGCATTATATTGGAGATAAAAGTTCAAATCAAAATGTAACAAAACAAGCGTTTATATTTTCTAAAAGAAATTAAAGTGCATCTAAAATGATACTAATCAAAATACCGTTATATTTAATAGAAAACTAAAGTTTAAAATTTCTCATCCTTGAACTTCTAAATCCTTTCTCCCCTTATTTCCCATCCCTTTTTTTTATCAAAGCTTGTATTTCTTCATTAGACTTTTGTGCAAACTTCTCAGTTTGTGAAATATCTTTTGACCTCAATATGTTTGCGTCACTCAAAAGTATCTCTGTCAAATACTTAATACGCAAATTATTTAACACATTTTGTTGTTCTTTTGATTCTTTTGGCAACCCACAATCCCAATTTACTTTTTTATCTCCCATATACGTCTCCATATGACACATGCAAAAAACTCCGCAGTCAACATGATTATCCCTTGTACGCCATTTCATTATCACCCTATCTGGTTCAACACCCTCCAAACTTAAAGCTGATTTGTTGTTGACAGTCATCAAGTACCTACTAAAAAGTAGTTTCTGCAAAAAAGAAATTGTTATTTATTGTAATAATTATTTTATTAAATTTTAAATGTAAATTTTCTATTCTTACCAATTCTTCAGGTGCATCACGATAAGCTCTTTTAAGCATTGCAACTGAATTCATGTTGTCAATGGCATCAACTGATGGTTCCTCTAAGTTTATGCATGTCAGGTAAAAGTGATTTTTTGATGAACTGAAAAAAACCTGTTTTAGAATTTTAAATTGTTAATATTTCTTGAAAAGACGTAATATATTCAATATCATTTGTTTTAATGAAAAAGAATAATTTTATTACCAATTGAACTTTTTCGAATGTTAGAAGTTCTTTGTCTTTTTTTATTGCATCTTTGATATTTGACTCAAATTTGTCATATCTTTCAATGAAAGGATGTTTTTTGTCATATATGAACTGTCTCTGCAAAAAAAATATAAATATACATCAAACGTTAAGAATTATTAAATACACAATAAGGTACAATTTAATTTTATAATTATTCACACAATGAATCATAATAGGATTCATTGTGTGAATTTTATAACTTATTCAGAATTGTTATAACTTACTATCATTCATGTATTAAAGAAATACTGCTTCACTGTAGAGTTTGAATTATTCTTTTCTTCATAGTTCAAAACATCAGTCCAAGTATCAATAACATGTGCATGTACCCATAATCATGCTTTCATTGTTTCAATCATTCCTCTTCCAAGCACATATCTTCTCTTAGTTTGAAATACCTTCTCACTTAATTTGTAATCAAATAAAACGAAAAACAATTAATAGAAAATAAACTTATATTTGTATTTATACTATTGTATTTACAGAAAAAAATAATATAAATTATTACCTACTATTACCAATCCTGGAAAATATTTTATCAGATACTCTTACTTCATCCCTTTCTATAAACTTTCTTGCACAAACCTCTTTTTGATTATAAGGAGAACATACATACATTGATGGTTTTTTAAGCGCTTTCCTCCATTTACCTCTTGACCATCTTCAATTCCCAAGATATTAATGTTATCTTCTATTACTTCTGAATCATAACTTGGTTCATCTCTTTCCTGAAACTCTTATGTTAGACCAACACCAAGTCCAAGTGAAAAACTAGGCATTGATGATTTTTTTTTCTTTATCATCTATTATTGTTTTCTTAATTTTTTTGTTTTGTAAATTTTTGTACATCAAAAAAATCATCATCATTATCAAAATTTAAAATACATTGAAAATAATCAACAATCTCATGAACTTTTGGATCATTATACAAATTTCCTGGTGTTACCTTTAATATGAGTGGTTGATTCTTTATTTTGTTTTCTGTTGTATTTTGCCCATTCGGATCTTTATGTATATCACCCTCATTCCCATCCACTTCATTCACATCTTTAGTTTTTCAACTTCATTCCCATCTTGAGGTTTTTCAGCTTCATCCCCAATCACCTCATTCCCATCTTGAAGTTTTTCAGTTTCATCCCCAATCACCTCATTCCCATCTTCAGGTATTTCATCTTCATTCTTATCATTATCACTTTCATATTCTTTCCCATCTACTTTTTTCTTCATCTTCACCTTCTTTTTGACTTTTATAATTGAATTCTTGTTCAAAGATTTCCTTCATTTCTTTCAGCTCATCACTTTCTTTGAACTTCGTTTTTGAAAACTCAATTAACTTTCCAAACTTCATTTTATCATTCACTAGTTTTTTATAAATCTTTTTCACTTTAAAAACCAATTCCTGCAAAAAGAAATAAAAAAATATTAAAACATCAAAGATTCACAATTTCAATGCTTCTGAATATATTTGGTATTCACTATGTGAATTTATTATATCAAAAATAATAAAATACAAAAAGTGATGCACATTAGATATTTACTCTGTGAATTTGTATAAATTCACAATGTGAATTATAATAAATTCACAATGTGAATTTGCATGTCATTCGAAATTCAGTTATGATTCACCATATTCACTCTGTGAATTTGTATAAATTTACTCTGTGAGTTTGTATAAATTTAGTCTGTGAATTTTGTATAAATTCATGATGTGAATTTTGTATTTCATAGCAAATTTAGTTAAGATATGAACCACATCAAAGATTCACAATGTGAATTTGCATGTCATTCCAAATTATAGTTAAAATTCACCATGTGATGCATTTATAGTCATTTCTTTCATTGTTCAAATACACATGGTGAATCTTAACATATTGTGTATGTCTAGATTTAGAAGAATAAGAAGCTTAAAAAACCATTTTGTAGAAATTCAGAAAATTAATCTATGAGACTATGAACAACATCAAAGATTCATAATGTTAATTCTAAAATTCTAAAATGAAAATTTATTAAATATATAAATTATAAACTTACATCGAGTTTCATATCTTCATTTTCATCACTATCGTATTCTTCATCAATCTCTATAATATCATCATTCCATTCCAAGGTTCCAAAGTCACCACTCTTTAACTCATCTTTTTCCTTTTTCATCATCATGTTATAATCCCAAAAATGTATTGCATGTATTTGTCATTTTTCATTCTTATCGTTTCTCATAAACTGCAAATAAGCTAGCTATTTTTATGTAAACAAAAAGATAATTAATTAATACTCTTATAATAATATAAATTAAAGTGTTAATTTCAAAAAAAAATCCTTACCAGTAAAATAAGAAGTGGCCCACAATAGTAGTTTCTTCTATCTGTTTCATCTCATGTCATCTTTAACATTTTCAAGCAATTCGTTATAAATCCACACCAATCAATTTCTCTAATACGTGTTTTTTCTAACAAATTTGGCAATACTATTGTTTTGCAAGTTCCAGGCTTATTTTGTTCACACGTCGTATTTACAAACAGTATAAGAAAATTGTTCTAAATATAATCCCTAAATTTGTAGATTCTTTAATCGTCTCTTCAACATCTGATGGTCTCATAACCTTATAGTTGTATTGTTGCTTCCAATCCATTAATTCTTTTCCTTCACATTGATTAGTGTTGTACATATCTTTTCCACCTAGAGGAATTCCTAGCAAATCATGAACAAGAGCTGGTGTTATATCTATGTTTCCTTTGGGTAGATGCATCTTCATATCTTCTGGATTAAATGAGTTAACAGCAAATCGTGCCATTTTCCCAGTTATTCCGTTAGCTGCAATTCTAAGCAACGATCCCAATCCCATATCTCTAACAACTTTTTTGTTCTTTGTTTAAAGATTTAACAATATCATAAAATTTCTTCGGGCTCATTCTTGTTCTCAAAGATACTTTCTCATTTGGATTTATTGGAACTTTTGCCTTTTTTTCTTTGAATACTTCCAAAGTATCCTTTTGTTGGCATGTGTCTTTCAGATTTCTTTTTCTTTTACCTGTTAGGTACTAATTTTTGTAAGCTTCTTACAATAATATATATTATAAAATAATTAAACATTTGAATAGTGATAAACAAACCTGTTACTTTTTTATCAGATTCTTTCTTTACAAGGCTATCATCAGATTTAACAGGAGTCACAAAATTTGAATATTCAACCATTTTAAGTCTTGGACTCCTTATGATTTATGTTAATGTTTTAAAAAAAATTAATAAGAGTTGATTATATAATATTAAATTCAATTATAATTGTATAAATACTAACCTTGTGCTGATTTCTTTTCTGGTGTCTTAAAAGCAGCCTTATCTTCCTTCATCAACTTTTTTGTTTTCTTTTTGTGAATCTTCTCATCTTTTGAAGTCTTTTCTTCTTTTTTTCTTAACTTATCAACAATTTCCTCTACAATTCTTTTTTGCTTTTTTTTGTATACTTTCTTGAACATTCAACTACACAATATGAATTTTCACGTCATTCCAAATTCAGTTAAGGTTCACCAAGTGAATTTGCATTTTCCATCAATCAAATTAGAGTGATTTGAGCAAATTCACAATGTGAATCTGTGTGGCTATTATCCACATCAAAGATTCACCATGTGAATTTGTGTCTCATCCAAAATTCAGTTAAGGTTCACCATGTGAATTTGTTTTTTTGTATTTCAAGGCATTATGATATCACCAACCAAATTTTATAAATGAAACACATGGTCAAACATAGCATGTGTTTGTGATCATAGTGTATCAAGTGAGAGTGATAAGAAGCTTTGAAAAACCACTTTGAGCAAATTCACAATGTAAATCTGTGTGGCTATTATCCACATCAAAGATTCACCATGTGAATTTGTGTCTCATTCCAAATTCAGTTAAGGTTCACCATGTGAATTTGATTTTTTTCATTTCAAGGCATTATGATATCACCAACCAAATTTTATAAAAGAAACACATGGTGAAACATAGCATGTGCTTGTGTGCATAGTGTATCAAGTGAGAGTGATAAGAAGCTTTACAAAACCACTTTGAAAAAATTCACAACGTGAATCTGTGTGGCTATTATCCCCATCAAGGATTCACCATGTGAATTTATGTCTCATTCCAAATTCAGTTAAGGTTCACCATGTGAATTTGCTTTTTTGCATTTCAAGGCATTATGATATCACCAACCAAATTTTATAAAAGAAACACATGGTGAAACATAGCATGTGTTTATGTGCATAGTGTATCAAGTAAGAGTGATAAGAAGATTTACAAAAGCACTTTGAGCAAATTCACAATGTGAATTTGTCTAGCTATTATCCACATCAAAGATTCACCATGTGAATTTGCATTCAATTAGGTTTGTAGTATATTACTAGATACTTTCAATGTGAATGTTCTAACCTGTTTTTTTTATCTTGCATATCTTCACTTGTAGTTGTAGGTTGAACATCTTTAACATTTCTTGTCATTTTCACTCTTTTCTTCACTCTTTTCTGATTATCCTTTTCTTCATTCTTCTTTTCTTCATTTTCTGTTTAAAAAATTAAGTTAAACATGTGTTTTCATGATATGAAAGTTATGATTTATACATATAGTTTCCAAATTAATGATTACTTGATGCATCTAAATATAAATATTAAGAAAACTATCATAATTTGTTAAATATAGCAATCATAATGTTTTAAACATATCAATCACATATTCTCAATGTGATTTTGCGATTCTATGATCTACGATAGTGATTTCAGAATATGAAATTAGGTTTTCGATTTAATGAATAAACTCATAAATGATTTCGATTCACAAATTTTAGCAAATAACTTAGATATTGACGATTTACTTAACCATTTTAAGAAATTTACCTCATTAGGTTTTCGACTTTTATAGAAATTCACTAAAGTTGATCATCCGAGGGTTTCAATTTTGTTTAAAAGTGTAAAAACGATTTCTTAAATAGAATGTTGTTCATAGATTGATCAAATATATACTGTAACAAGTAATTTAGATTTTTTGTTTTGAAATTTTAGAAATCGGACATTTTGATTTGGAATCATTAAATGAGATAATCGGAGTATGAGTGAATAGTAGTCGAATATACCTTCTAGATTCATTTTTTGAACTTTCTGGCAAGATTCACGGTTGATATCATCTTGATATCGTCTGAATCGATCGGCGATGCATTGAAATCAATTTTTCAACAGTGAAGTAAATGATCGCTTTCAATGAGGGTAAAATCAATTTGACTGAGACGATGCAGTTGAGACTAACGGTGTTAAACGACGTAAACGTTAAAATGTTTCAGTTTTACGAAATTGCCCCTGAAGTTCCGAGTACTTTTACAATCAGCTACAACTATGTTTTTATTACAGTTTACAACCTAAATCATGCCCCTTTATTTTTTTGATCCAACCATCTACAATGGTTCCTTGGTTTAAAATGGTTCCTTGTTGAACCCATCCTCTCTCTCTCTCTCTCTCTCTCTCTCTCTCTCTCTCTCTCTATATATATATATATATATATATATATATATATATATATATATATATATATATATATATATATATATATATATATATAGGAGTTAAAAGTAATGTTTCAAAATAGAAAAATAAAAATAAGTTTTTGATAAAAAGGAAAAGATGTAAAAGTCTAAATATTTGAATGAAAGATTAGTCAACACACATTACAAGGTTATGTTTTGATGGATGTCAATGGGAAAATGGTTCTAGATCAAGGCCAGTGGACGGAAGTCCGCCGGTAAAACCCAAACATACCGAAGGAGCACGTACATATAACATCCTACTATGTCTCAAAGCTACCCGATCGTGTCAAAAAGTCAAACATCAGGAAATCATTTGAGGTATTTGGGAAGATAGTTGATATTTACATAGGTGGGAAGAGAGAAAAAACAGGATCGATCTTCGCGTTTGTAAGATTTGAAGGTGTTAGGGATGTAAAGGTCTTGGAGAAAGAAATGTTCTGAGTTAGATGTGATCACTATATTCTAAATGCGAACATTGCTCGTTATCAAAAACAGATCAATACAGGGGTTAACCACAAGCCATATGCACCGCCGCCACCTCCTCCTCCCCTCCCACCAATACATCAACAAGTGGACGCAAAACCTAGGGGAACCACCAGTAGCAAAACGTTTGCAGAGATGGTCTCTGGACATCGTACGCCGAAAGTTGCGGTGAAGCCGACATCCAACTATTTAGATCAGAACAATTGCATTCTGACCGGGGAAGTCATGAGTGCACAACATATAGAAAATATCCCTACTCTACTAAAACTTGACAACAAGTTCATTGGCAGTATTTACTACACTGGTGGTCTTAAAATGATGTTTAAATTCATTAACCCTTCGAACGCCGACACATTTCTAGCTATGACTCCAATTGGAACTGGTGGTTCGGGGCTTAGAAAAGGTTTTGCAGATAACATGGACTGTGATAGATTAACTTGGGTAAACATTTTTGGAGTTCCAGTCAGATTCCGTTCAGACGAGAATTATTCCAAGATTGTTGGTGTATTTGGTAAAGTAGTCAACACATACAACAACGGGGATACTTTGGATATTTCCACAGGACACGTTTGTGTACTCACCAAGTCTATAAAAATGATAAACGAGGTGATTTAAATTGTAAATGGTAACACATCATATAGAGTGGGAGTAGTTGAATTCGATAGGGACTGGTCACCGTTCGATGCCATGCTTGGTGATCATCATTTGTTCAAGAAATCTGTTGGGTCACCGATTGACGTCGATGATGAAACATGTTCGTTGAATTCGATTGATTCTGAAGATAAGGAAGACGAAGACGAGGCGGTATCGACAAGATGGGGGAATCCTAAAAATACGGATGAAGTCCCGGAGGAGGGTGAAATCGTTGAAGAACCAGAGGCCGGTGATGAAGAAATCCAATCTTCGATAGCTACGACGATGGTGTTGCTGATCATCAAAAAATTGTACTGACGCATTTATAGAAGAAGTTAAATCGTCCCCATCCATTAACTCCCTAAATATTCCCAAGGTGAATAAAACCTCTGTTGACCCAGAGTTTGACTCCCCAAATATGCAACGTGATGACACGAATCATTTGGTGGAGCCCATGACAGATGTATGTGTTGAGCCCAATCCAATTACATATGATGAGCCCAGTTTAAATATCCCATTACCGGGTGGCTAAGAATGGCCCAGTTCACCTGAGGAGGCTCCAATGGCCCAATTGTCCCCGTTATTTGGTAAAGGTGAATCCAACGACAAGCGTCGAAGAATTTTTAACTCATCCCTCCGTGAACTTATAGAACCAATGCAAAGATCCTTGGATTTGAAAATTTGCCTCGGTTACCTATATCGACGACCACACAGGTGAAAAGATTCCCGGCATCGGGTCTGATTCCAGATTGAAATTGCTGTGCCTCTACAAACATTGTCACTCGCGTATCTGATTCGTGTTGTGATGACAATTCTTGCAAAAAATGGGCTTTCAAGTGGATAATGAAGATCCAATTGTTTTGGATGTGGTTGGTAATGGAGATGGTGTCGACAAAACCCTCAATGAATTGATTATGCCTAAATATCAGGGGGTGTGGTGATCCACACAAAATTGACTGGATCTGAAAGCTTAAAAATTCACAAAAAGTAGATTTCATTAGATTACAAGAAACGTGGATTGAAGACTCAAATAATATTGATTTTGCTGGAGCATGGGGGAAATGAAGATTTCCAAGTTGAATTTGTTGACCCGGTTGGAAGATCAGGTGGAATTGTATGTATGTGGGATCCGTTGATCTTTGTTAAAACTCATACTTCTTCTTCAAGGCATTTCTTAGCTGTATCAGGGAACTGGAATGGCGTTTCTGGTACTACAACATTTGTTAATGTCTATGGTCCCCAATCAATATCTGATAAGAGAAAATTATGGACTGAACTATTGGACTTAAAACGAAGCACAGATGGTATTTGGATTTTCATGGGGGATTTTAATGCGGTTAGATATGAACATGAAAGATTTAACACGAGGTTTTGTCACATCATTGCACGAGCGGTACTCCAAGAATTCAACTCAAGTGGCAAGAAATTCACATATTTGCGTGACGATGGGATAAAACTGAGTAAATTGGATCAATTCCTCGTGCGCTCAAATTTCATCACACAACAATCCCTTACCACCTTAATTGTTTTACCTCGCGAGTACTCTCAAACCATCCAATCAAGACTTTGGACCACCACCATTCTGTTTCTTCAACTCATGGCTGCAAAGAGATGGCTTCGACGATGCTTTTACCCAGGCTTGGAAAGCATTTAAAGGTTTTGGGACCCCTGATATGTTTCTAAAGGCAAAAATCAAATTTGTTAGGAATGCAATTGGAAAGTGGCGTAACTTGGAGTCTGAGGCAGAATCCAAATTACTAAGTCAGTTAAAATAGGATGTGGAGGAATTGGAGACTGTGGCTGAATCAAGAAGAGTGTCGGAGGATGAAATCAATACGCGAAGATATCACAAGGAAAAAATTTACGAAATGGAAAAATTTTCCAAGCAAGATCTCCAACAAAAAGCCAAAATTCGGTGGCTCATAGATGGTGATGAGAACTCGCAATTCTTCCATGGGGCGGTAAAAAGCAAAAACAGGAAAAATCGTTTGCACGGATTAATTATAAATGGTGATTGGAATACTGAGTCGTCTTATATCAAGAAGGAGGTACATGATTTACTCTTAAGGATTTTCAACCCACAATAATATAATTATTATGTTTAATCATCGAACAATTAACCCAATTACACATCCCCATTATTTTATTTACTCTTAAGGATCTACCCATCCCCAGGGTTTACTCAACGGACACTAAATCCATAGTTGTCAGGGTTTGCTCAACAGGCACTAAATCCATAGTTGCCAGGGTTTACTCAGCAGGCACTAAATCCATAGCTGTCAGGGCTATTTCGTTTATCAACAGTATCGTTTCCGAGAATCCACTCGCAATACATATCAATGGGTTTTTTTTTAGAGTACACCGGTGAACACATCGTTCACAACACCTACAGGTTGCGAGCCTGCTAGTGTTCCACTGGACTGTCTAGAATGGTCCGTGGTTGTCATCTATACTCTGCTAGTTGACGAGGCCAGCATTTGGGTACAAGGCTTCTCACATCATCCATCTCTCACCCTCACCTCATGGTCTATTTCACCTCTCACCTCATCATCCGACTCATATTTCATCTACCCATGTTTTACCCAACATATTTTGTAGATATAAAATATATATACATTTTAAATCATTTAAATCATGTATAAAAATCTTTCACCCAATATAGACAGCAAGTATACAGACAATATGCACACATAGCACGTAATTTATATTATATACTTCATATCTATGTGTAAGATGAAAGGAACTATGCACTCACCTTAACGTTCGATAGACGATTAGTGTTCTGGAATGGATGCGAGAAGGTCGAGTAGTATTTCCGTGAATACGAATCTCCGAGAAAATTTAGTTTCGATGGGGAGAGAAGGATGGCAGCGGGCAAACAGCAACACTGGTGTAACCTTCGGTGGTGATGGAGGGTGGCCGGCAGTGGGTGGCAGTTCCGCTGCCTTCACTGTTTCTTGTGCTTGGCTATGAATGAAGAAAGGAGGAGGAACGGATGGACGATGGAAGCTAAGCAGTAGTAGAACCGAAGGTGGTGTTGGTGGGCTGATCACAACAACGACGACAGGGAGTGATGGATTTGCGTCTTGCAGCTCCGCTGCTTCGTCTTCTTTTTCTAATTTTGCAAGAACGAGTGAGAGGGACTGGAGTAGCAGGTTGGAGGAGGTGTTTGGGTGGGTTTCCTTTCCCAAAACAGTGGCTAAAATATGGTGGAGTTATGGTGATGTTGTACCCGTGAGAAGAAGAAGAAGATATAGTGAGAGGAAAGTAAGCTGAGATTGTTTGTGTGGAAAGAACGAGGCTCATGCATCCTTTTTACAGTCAAATAAGCTCACACACAATCCTTGTAAACCCATGCCTAATTAAATGTTTATGTACTCTTTGAGTGTCTTGCACACCAAGAAGAAAAGAAGAAAGAAGAAGGAACATGTGGGTTTTCGGACAGCTAATAAAAGAGTGGCTGATAAATATCTTAGACAAGCCCTTGGTGGGCCCCACATGGGGTTATATCCCCATTAATTGTCCAAAACACATAAAATCATGTGTATCGGGATCTGTGTATCGAGATGTTTTTTTTTTCGAGAATTCTATTAGAAAGTTTTTAATTCAAGGATTCCGAAACATCAAACGGATTAATTTTTGGAGTTACGGAACTCCGGAAAATCGCATTTAAAGTTTTGCGTCTAAACGGCTTGCGGTGTCCGTTTTCGCGACTTTTGTAAATATTTTCGTAAAAACTATTTCGAGTGTGAAATTAAATAATAGACTATAACCTGAGTCCAAAAACGCTCTCATAAATGCCGTTGGCAATGCGTAAGTGCCTCAACAGATCGATTCGGTTTTACGCGATTAAAGAAAACAGTGTTTTACTGTCTGATTTTCTTAAAACTGTCGTATCTTTTGCATACGAACTCCGTTTTCGACGTTCTTTATATCCACGTGTAGGCGGGAACGTACTCTACACCTTTCGTTTAGACTCCGTCGACTAATTTTGAAACTGTTTTAAAAGTTATAGTTTTAACAGGCCGGGACATGATTGGTTTGTTAAAAATTCATAACTCCTTCATCCGACGTCCGTTTTCATTTGTCTTTTTATCGTTACGCTACTATTGACGAGATATTCGATTCTTGTTTAGGTTGTGTCAGCTAAAAACCGTTCGATCTAATATTTGAATTCCAGGATGTACACTGCTAAGCCGAAACTTCGAAAAATCATAACTTCCTCATATAAAGTCAGATTTGGGCGTTCTTTTTATGGACGCTCTCGGTTTAACGAACACTACGTCTTTCGTTTAGATCGCTAAGGCTAAAAATCGCTCTATCGTAATTTCACTATTTACGTCTCCCGGTGCCGTGTCGGTTTTGCCGTAAAACTTCGACGAGCCATAACTTCTTCGTTATAACTTCTGGATTTCGGCGTTCTTTATATGTACGGAACCCTTGTAACCTATAATATAACTTGGTTAAGATTAATCCTTCTAAATAATCTTCCATCAAAAATTCATTTTTTTTATGCTCATTGTCTCTGAATTGACTAGTCCGGATCTACGGGCGTTACATAATTACAACTCCAGTCCCCTAAGTTTAATTAATCTCTTTTAGTCACAAAATTAATTCTTAATTAATTCTTGACTAATATTAATTAAACAATATGATTTCTCCTTTAATATATTATTCTCATAATATATTAATAAATCATAATTAAACATTTCTCTTCTTAATTCATCTTACATATTGCTATGGTGAAGGCAACCCAAAAGGACTATGCTCACAATCGGGTCAAGTACATACCAAAATAGTTATGGACTTAGACACTAATCAAACAGTTTTATATGGAGGGCCCTTTTAGATCGCACACCGGTGGCAACAAATCTGGAAATAAGGGGTATAAAATTACAATCAGCCACATGTCCACTTTGTAATTTGGAAAAAGAAACAGGTGGTCATCTCTTGATCAATTGCGCAGTGGCGAGAGAGGCGCGTGAATGGATATTTAAATGGTGTGGAATTAAGGTCACTCAGTTTAACAATGTCAATGACTTTGCTAATTTTGCGGCAAATTGGGGTAGCTTTCCTAAAAAGAAAGAGAATGAATGCGATAATTGTTTATGGTCTCTTATGGTTTGTATGGATGGCGAGAAACAACATGGTGTTCAAACAAATAAGGGCGGCCCCTGCAAAATCGCAGATGAAATGATCTTCCAAACATACACATCGTTTAAGTACCTAACCCAAGGTGTTAAGGCTAGATGGTTTGATCGGAGTTTATCTCCTCTTTGTTAAAAATCTATTGTACTTGTTATTTTCTCTTTATACTTGTACACAACTCATGATTTAGTTTCTTGTTAATAATATATCTTTTTATAAATATATTTGCCGTTTAAAAAAAAATCAAATAAATTTAGTATTTTCTAGATACGTTCTCAAAAACAACACCCATGTATCTTTTAACATTATTACATTACTTAACATTATTACATTACAACTAATTATAGAGTGATGGGATATCACTTGTTAACCATGTGAAATAAATGTGATTCAACATTTCACGACAGCCCTTTAAATATTACAACTAATTATGGGGAGAAGACTTGAAATAGACAAGTACTTGAATTTATATTTACCGACTTGTATGATTACGATTCCAACCGACTTTAGCAGGTTAGAGTAGATTTTTATTTTTTATTTTTATTTCTTTAATTTTTTTTGAATAATAACTGCTTCTATTTGAGCTCTAACAACTTCACGTCGAGGCTCAAATGTGGGTAGTATAAAACCTAATACTAATACTGGTAATATGTTTCCGCATATGTTTTGAATCACCTGCATCTTTACGACATCGGATGAATACGCTTATGACTTGTTAACTTGCATCTTTACGACATCGGATGACAGGGCCGCCTCAACCAGTTTGGGGGCTCTAAGTGACCAAAAATTTGGAGCCCTTTGATATTTACTATATTTAATGTTATAAACCCTCCTCCTTTATCCGGGGTTGGGACCGGCAATAATAAACTAAAAAGTTTACAAATGGCGGAGTTAAATTTTTTTTTTTTGATGTATATGTTTTTTGTGAATATATTTTATGACATAAAGTTAATTTTTCTAGCCTTTTTAGATGCAAATTCTTTAATAAAATTTTCATAATCAATTTCTTTTACTAAATGTTTTTCAATTGACAAAATAGCTAGTCCATTTAATCTTTCTTGTGACATTGTAGATCTTAACTAATTTTTTAACAATTTTAATTTAGAAAAACTTCTTTTTGCAGAGGCAACGGTTACAGGAATAGTTAACATAATCATATAGGCAACATATGCATTTGGGAAAGAATTAAACTTTTTAATGTAATTAAGTATATTAATAATTGTATCACGTTCTAAATGTACAATATGTCTTAAAAGTTTTAGTTCATTAAATAAATCTAAACCATCAATATCTAAGCTATCATCATGTTTTAAAGATTTTTCAAGATTTAAACAATGTTCTTTTAAAGTATTTTCATCAAATGATTTTAATTTTTTTATACTAAATAGAAAACCAAAAATATTTTTGAACTCGTTAAATTACTCAAATCTACTTTTAAGTGAAGTAATGGCTTTATCTACTACATATAAAAAGTAATCAGTTTTAAATAACTGAACATGAGTTTTAATAGTTTCATTAGCAACATTTTCATCATATCGTCTATTTCTTTGAATGATACGTTTTTTACGAAATTTAGGTTTTACGTTCATTTCTAAAGCCAATTCTTTTGCATAATCTAAAGCCTTTTCAAATCCGTTTTCTCTATATTCTTCAAAGAAACACAAAAGCTCATTTAGTTGATCTATAGCATCATCGATGCACATCATGTGATTGCAAGCTTTTACTAACAGTGTTAATAGCAAACAAAACATCATACCAAATAATCATTCCTAATAAAAATTCATAGTTTTGAAGTTCATATGTAGCTAAACATTTAGCTTCACTTTTAATTTTTGGATCTCCACAATTTTTGGATAATTGTAAAAGTGTTTTTCTTAATTGTGGTGCTTGAAATCTAATTGTTTTTACACTTTCTACCCTACTTTACCAACGAGTTTGCGATAATGATTTAAGTGTTAGGTTTGATATATTATCTTGTAATATTTTCCACCTTTGAGTTGATGAAGCAAATATTGAATATATACGTTGTATAACTCCAAAAAATTCACTAGCTTTATCACACGAATTAGCCATATCACAAATTACTAAATTTAAACTATGACAACCACACGGAGTGTAGAATGCTCTAGGGTTAATATCTAATAATCGTTTTTGTACACCTTGATGTTTTCCTTTCATATTTGATCCATTGTCATAACCTTGACCCCTAACATCATTTATATCTAGTCCTATATTTTTAATTTCATCAACTATTGCATCATATAAGCCTTTGCCGGTTGTATTATTTACAATTAAAAATCCTAGGAAGTACTCCTTAACTTCAATTGGAGTTGTTGAAAGATCCAAACATCGTAAGATAATCGACATTTGTTCCTTATGACTTGTATCGGGAGTACAATCAAGTATTATTGAAAAGTATTTAGCCTCTTTTACCTTTTTAATTATTTTACTTTTAACTTCTTCTCCTAATAAACTAATAAGTTCATTTTGCATATTGTGTCCAAGATAATGATTATAAATTTCTTTGTTATTAATTCTCCTAATATGTTCTTGCATAATAAGATCAAATTCTGCAATCATTTCAATTATAGTTAAAAAATTACCATTATTTTCCTCATAAATCTTTTCATTTCTTCCACGAAATGCTAAATTATTTTTTCCTAATGCTTTTACTACAACAATGATTCTTATTAATACATTTTTCCAATGTTCTTTTTCTTTATTTATTTGTTCTTGGATTTGCTTGTCAATTGTTTTATTATTTGCTAATCTAGTTTCTAAGTCAATCCATGACCTCATATTAAGAATGTGTCCGTTACTTGCTTCGTGTCTTTTTAGTATACTAGAAATATTGTTCCAATCATTATTACTTTTGTGTGCTAATGAACATGTAGATGTATTCACATTAAATAATTTACAACAAAAACAAAAAACTCTATCTACATCTATGGAATAAACCAACCATGTTCGTTTGTATTTTTCTCCATTTTGTATTTTTTGCATGTAAAGAGATGTATTAAAGCTTCTTAAATGTTGATCTTTTGGAAATTTAAAATCATAAATCGTAATAGGACCTTTTTCTACGATTAAATCTCTTAAATTATTACTAATATTATTCCATCTACTTTGATCATATATGTTTAAAGACGTTTTATTATTTTCACTATTAGTTTGTTCGTTATCAATTTCAATATTAGTTTGTTCGTTATCATTTTCACTATTAGTTTGTTCGTTATCAATTTCAATATTAGTTTGTTCGTTATCATTTTCACTATTAGTTTGTTCTTTATCAATTTCAATATTAGTTTGTTCGTTATCATTTTCTTTATTAGTTTGTTCGTTATGAACTTCAATATTAGTTTTTTCATTATCATTGTCAATATTAGTTAGTTCATTATCAATTTCAATATTAGTTGGTTCATGATCATTATTATCAACATTAGCTTGTTCTTGTTCATGATCATTATTATCAACATTAGCTTGTTCAATATTAGTTGGTTCAACATTTTTGTTTGTAGTTAAATATTTTAAAAACGACCCTTTTTGTTTATCTATAAAAGCTTCTTCTTGCATTTTTCGTTTTCTTTTTGAGGCACTGGATTCATATTTTCTCTTTGACATGATTATTAACTATTTGATTAATAATAACTATAAGTATAGAAGATATGGATTAGGATTATACCGCCATTGAGGTAATGGAAAGCTCAAAAACAATAAAATCTGCCAATCTGGAATCAGTTATTGGACATTCATTCTTGCACAGATCCACAGCTAAGGTTGAATAGATATATATAGGAAAAACCTGGAGGGTAAATAGTCTTTTATAGATTTTTATATTGTTGATGTGTTTTTCTTTTTCTAAAGCATTTTTCAAATGCATGAAATTGAAAGTTGCTTGAAACAATGTAATTGAAAGAAAAATATACAAAATTAAAATTACAAACAATTGTACTGTAATTTGGAATGATTGGAACCACCTCTTGCCAGTTTACTCTCATGCACTTTTAGGATATTTAATTTACCAAACTACATTATAAAAGCACAATAAAACTATTTAGACTTAAGCTTTCATGTCGAAACTTTAACAATTGACATCAAAGATTATTTAATACAAAAATTCTGATTGAAAGCCTATGGAAAGCTGCGATTCCAACTCAATATTATAATCAAATATTATAAATGAAAAGAGAAGATTTCAAAAGTATATTACAGTTGCTCACAAATCACAATCGGCTAACCCTAATTAATTGGCTATTAACCCCAATTAGATAATCAAAGATAATAGAAAAATCAAAATTAAAAACTGAAAATACAAAGCATATTACCGATTTACCCAGCAGATCATCAAATGAGGAGAAACAGAGAATTAAGAAGGAAGAAGAACTGAAGAACAGCACGTTGCAGCGATTCAGCGAGCCAGGAACTCAACAGAGGCATCAACTCAACAGAAGAGTAGAAGAAACGATTGGAGAAGTCAGAAGCGCTATAATCGAGAACGAGAATGGAAAATAGAACATAATTTTTATGGCCGTATCGTCGCTTGAAGATCGGTATCAAAACTTACGCCTGATTTTTTGGAAACTACTAACCTTGGATCAAAAGTAAATGGGGCCCCTTACAATTGGGGGCCCTAAGCCCTACCTTTACTCCTCAAACAATAAGGCCGGCCCTGTCTACACTTATGGCTTGTTACCTGATTGAAAACAACTTTGGTATGCTCGTCAATTGTCTAAGCCACGAAAAATCTACGACATGCTTCCCTCTTTTGGAGAGGTCCTAAAGAGTTTTAACCTCAATGAACCGTTACATTGACACATGTAAATGATAACTATCATATATCACCCTCTTTGAAAGGAAATCATATAATTTCTCCTACCATAATGTATTGAAATATCCATAAAAACTCGTCTCCATGACAAATTATATATTGGTTGCATTTCGAATAAAACAATCAACTTAAGTCTCGTAATTCTGATACATATCAAAGTTTAAGAACGAATGTATCTGAACTCTTTTGATATGTATTGTGTCAAAATTTATTTATTATTGTTATGTCGTAGCCTTTTATTATAATATAAAAGTGATTTTAATAAATTACATTAAAAAATATATAAAAAAAGAGAAATTAAATATTCTCCCACTTTTTATTTTTACAAATCTTACTACTCAATTAAACAGTGACATGTGTAACATTTAATGCTTATTTAATGGAATTTACTAATATTTTATTATACAAATTTAACACATGTTGTTGTTTAAATGGGTTGTAGTATTTGTAGGAACAAAAATTAGATTGATATTCAATTTCTAAAAAAAAATTATTTAATTAATTAACCTGTTTGTACGAATTTGAAAAAGTAAAATATTTTCTTAATCAATTCTTATTTTAATTAGAATATTTTAATATACATATGGTTTTATGGTTGTCATACTACTACCAATTTATCTATCTGTACCCTTAGTTACGTCCTACCTGTAATGATTGGGGTATCTATCCATATACCCCTATTAATCTAAGATCTTTTCAATCGAATTAAATTACATTTTTATTAAAATAGTTTTATATATTTATATGATTATAATATTAATATATTTGAAAGAGAATTAATTTTAAATGATATTACGTCTCTTATAATGATAATATATATATATATATATATATATATATATATATATATATATATATATATATATATATATATATATATGGAAAAGTTCAATAGAGAACCATAATTACTGGTTTTTCAAGGAACCAAATTTTTTTTTTCAATTTCTAGAGCTTATTCTTTATCGAAAAAAAAATCTAAAAATGTCTAAATTCATATATTAACATTGTCAATGTGAAAAATATTTTTCGGATTCACCGTGTGAATCCGGATTCACATTGCGAATTTTCAAAGATTCACATTGTGAATTTGACGTAAAAAGATCGAATTTCATATCATTGGAAAAAGGATAAAAAGTTATGAATTTCTGTATTTTTAGCTTTTTTTTTTGATAAAAAATAAGTTCTAAAAGTTGAAAAAAAGATTGGTTCCTTGGTTAATTATGGTTCTCTATTGAATCTCACCCTATATATATATATATATATATATATATATATATATATATACATATATATATATATATACATTTGAAACCATGTTAATTTGGTGAGATCGTAAGACGCAATCTAAAAATAAATTTAAAATACAAAATAAAAAGAAAAATCCGAAAATTCTTTTTTTAATTATTATTTTCTTCATTTTCTTTACCTAAAAAAATAAAAAAAACAAGAAAAATAAAAAAAAATCACCATTTTTCTTTTGTAAAAAATACGTGAAATACTAAAATATTACACTGTAATATTCCAATGTGATTTTTAAAATATTAGAATATTCTAGTATTCTAGTAAATTTATCAAATATGTAAAATATTCTAATATTCTATTAGAATATTTCACAAATATTTCAAAAAAACAGTAATATTTTTTATTTATTTTTATTGTTTTAGATAAGAAAAGTGATGAAAATAATATTTTAAAAAAATCGAAAACTTTCAATTATTTTGCATTTTAAAAATGTTTTTTTATCTATAAAATGAGTGGCTAGGATTGCGTCACCTCGTCTCACAAAATATAGTGGTCGCACATGAACATAACTCTCTCTCTCTCTCTCTGTATATATATATATATATATATATATATATATATATACATACATATATGTATGTATATATATATATATATATATATATACATATATATATATAAGATCAGGTGAGGATTTTTTTTAAAGTGAGTACTCGTGAGTACATCTTAAAAAAATTGAAGAAAAATCTAAAAAAAATACAAATCATAAAATCAAGCATAGTACTACATCGGAGAAAAAAAAATTTGGATCATTAAAATTGAAGCCATAGATTAGATTTATGATATATATATATATATATATATATATATATATATATATATATATATATATATATATATATATATATATATATATAATCTAATAAATAAAGGTTTTTTTTGCAACATGTCACACTCTCATTCAATTTGTTAAATGTCATTTTTTAGTTATTTTAAATTAATTTTTTTCCACATGTCATTTTATGAGTTTTATTATTTTATTAAATTCCACATAATATTTTAATGTAATAATTGCAATAAATGTAGTGATAAATAAATATCAATTTCATTAATGAATTTACCCTTTAATTTTAAAATTCCCAAATTAATGCTCATTAGTTTTTTTTCCTTATTTATTAAAATTATATGGTAAAGTTTAAAAGATAAAAAAACATTTCAAGTATAATAATTCATTATTTTTCTTATTTTCTTATAAATTAAAAGTTCTCAAATATTTTGACCTTTATATATATATATATATATATATATATATATATATATATATATATATATATATATATATATATATATATATATATATATATATATATATATATATAGTATGGGTCTCACAACTACTATATATATAAGAGCGTTCAATCGAGAAACATTTCTTATTACAAGAACATTTGAGAACAAATTTTGATCACATAATTTTTTAATTAAAATTATAAAATAATATTCATATAAATCAAAGAATAGTTACAAACATTTAAAAAGTCACTAACCAACACCACTCACCACCCAACCAACACCACCCACCACCATTACATACCACCTACCACTACCTCCACCACCCATCACTACACGCCACCACCCGCCTCCATCCATCACCGCCACTACTCACCACCACCCCCACCCATCACTCACCAAAACCACCACCGGCCACCACCATCACCACTACCAGCACCCAACCTGTGAAATCCACATTTTCACAGCCAGAAAAGACCGATTTTTTTGTTTGTGCTTTATTTAAAAATCAGAGTATCCTTTTGAAGAAATGTGTTGCGGAATTTGTTCCCAGAAAAGCATGATAAATACATTATCAAAGCATTTTCGAAGAAATATATTTTTTATTCATTTTAAAATATTGGGATGTCATCGTCAATACAAAAACATAAGCATAAACAGAACTTACATTCATTATCACTAGTAATTTATATCTCCTTAATCCCTCAGTGTAATGTAACCTCATATCGACACCTGTGATACAAATAAGCTGAGTGGGTCAGGTTGGGAAACGTGGTGAGTACATAGGGTCTTCAACCCACAATAATATAATTATTATGTTTAATCATCAAACAATTAACCCAATTACCCATCCCCATTATCTTCTTTACTCTTAAGGATTTACCCTAAGAATCAGTTATTCATCGTTCATTCATTCATAAGGATTATCATAAGGAATAGGCATGAAGTCCATCGTTGCCAATGACACAACTGTCAATATTATCTATTAAGCACAACTGCCAATATATCCTTTAGGCACAGCTGCCAGAATGATGACATTCTCTATTAGGCGCAGCTGCCGATATTGTACTTTGGGCGCAGCTGCCAGGGTTATGATGCTAATCTATTAGGCGCAGCTTCCGATACTATCCTTAGAGCGCAGCTGCTAGGATGTTTTGAGTAGATCAAAAACATCTACAGATTGTGGCGCAGCTGCCAATGCTCATTTATAGGGTACTAGGTTCATTGCTGCCAATGTTCACCTATAGGGCAGTATGTCCATATTGCCAATGTTCCTCTATATTTGCTTTCATCCCTCATCATTCATCTACCCATGTTTTACCCAACATATTTTGTAGATATAAAATACATATATAGTTTAAATAATTTAAAACATGTATAAAATCGTTCATCCAGCATAGATAACTAGTATACAGATAATATGCACACATAACACGTAATTTATATAAAATACTTCATATCTATGTGTAAAATGAAAGTAACTATGCACTCACTTGTTAAAGTGATGATTCCAAACTCGGACAACACTTCGCTTCTTAACAATATAATTTCCTTCGACGAAACTTACAAGGGGGTTTTAGCCAGGAGTCGGGCTCTGCAGGGGCAGAACTTCGTCGCTGAATCTTTCTAAGAAAGATTCGTGCAGCGCTTCAGCGCTCACCTTACCATACTAAAACTACAGAAAGAGAAGTCGAATGACGAGGGACCGAAATGCTCGCAGGATAAGAAGAAAAAGACTCTTGAATCAAGAGAATGGTGCAAGAAATATGAGAGCCCAAGCCTCTTATTTATAGTAATTTAATTTACAAAAACTACCCTCCATAATTACTTAATGACCTTATAGTTATATAAACGACTAAACACCCCTTCATAATATTATTT
Organism: Lactuca virosa; assembly: GCF_052849685.1. Classification (NCBI taxonomy): domain Eukaryota; kingdom Viridiplantae; phylum Streptophyta; class Magnoliopsida; order Asterales; family Asteraceae; genus Lactuca; species Lactuca virosa. Next base: position 89,768,614 of record NC_136428.1, on the reverse strand, counting down.
TAAATAGATTTAACGATATTTGTACTAAACTAATGTAGAAAGTACTCAACACTAGTCTTATAATAACCGCATCGTCGATACCTTTCTAATGATATATACATTTGTATATATATGTGTACGTATATATGATTTATACTTTATTTTAATACGTAAATATGCTATTATAATTTGTAACTCGTTCATACGAACTCCATTTTTAATGTTCTTTATATCTACGCGTTGGTATTTACGAGTACTGCAACTTTCATTTAGACGCTGTCAGATAATTCTCATTCTATCTCAGATTTACAAAACTGTATCGAATTTATCGCGCTCGAAGAGTAGGGACCAAGTTTCGTCCATATCTTTAACATATCAACTCTACTCTCGACATTCTTTATATCCACGCGTAGATTAAAAAAGTATCTACAACTTTCATTTAGACTCCGTCGGCTAATTCTTGACCGATCTTAAATTTAACAGTAGGAGGAGATTATACTGTTAAATGTCATCGTAAAATTCATAACTTCTACATACAGACTCCGTTTTCGTCTGTCTTTTTACCGTTGAGTTCCTATTAATGAGATCTTCAAATCTCATTTAGGTCGCGTAGGCCAAAGACCGCTCGAACTAAAATTCGAGTTTCGGGCCGTGCACTACTATGCCAAATCTTTGAAAATTCATAACTTCCTCATACGAAGTCAGATTTGGGCGTTCTTTTTTTTGTATGTTCTCGGTTTAACGTATACTACAAATTTTGTTTAGATCACTAAGGCTAAAAAGTCTTCTACCGTAAATTCACTATTTACGTCTCCCGGTGCCGTGCCGGTTTTGCCGTAAAACTTCGATGGGCCATAACTTCTTCGTTATAACTCGGATTTCGGCGTTCTTTATATGTACGGAACCCTTGTAACATATACTAAAACTTGGTTAAGATCAATCCTTCTAAATAATCTTCCATCAAAAACTCATTTTTGATGCTCATCGTCTCTAAATTGACTAGCCCGGATCTGCAGGCGTTACAATTATCTCCCCCTTAGGATGATTACGTCCCGAAATCATCAACGAAAAAGGGCTGTATAATGACTCCCTTTATCTCTTTATCCTAGGTAATAATCGTAACTTCTATGTTCCTTCGAATGAGTATCTAATTCTTGGACTTCTCGACTGCAGGCGGTGCTCGATCTTGCACTTGCTCCCTATCTCACGTTAGACTCCAAATTATGACCTTCAAGTCACAATCTCGATCCTCACTGGATACGAACTTAAGATAAGTTTTTTTATTACTCAATGGAACGATGTGTCATATTCTAATGACCTATCATCGTATGTTGCAACGCTTAGACTCAGGTCTCTTAGAGTCTTCCAGAACAGACTATACTTTCGTCTATGTTCTAATCTCATCTTAAAAGGTTGCATTTCTAGCTACAAGCAACTTTTCGCAATACCTCTACTGATCGCTTTTTATTTCAATCTTCCGTCTTAAGTCAGATACAACATCGAACTTGATTATCTGAACCACATAACATACTCAGCGTAGTCGGACTCAATTTGATATGACCACTAGGGTTGGAATAACAATCATCTTCTTAGTCATTACCGAAACGATGGTAACGACATACTTGAATAAAACGAAATCAATTACTAGCTCCTTGGTAACCTTGTGACTTTCCCTGATCCAAGCGTGAGTCCTATGCTTCCGGTAGTACAGGCCTCTTCTACCATTCACACCTACTCATACTCGTCCCAAGTATTCTCTCGCATCTTTCGAAGTTACTATCACAAAAACAATTTTAACACATAAAAATGTGTCCAATCAATCATAAAATTTTCCCTAGACTCTACTAGGACTTCTTCCATGCGTATCTTCAATCATCAATTCCACTTAAACTCGGTTGGCGATGGAAATGTCAGACGATGGGATAACTTCATGGATTATACCAAAAATCTTTCTTTCTGCAAATCGAAAGTTTACTTCTCCCGTACTAGACGTATTATTTATTAGATGCATTCTAAAGGCAAGATATCACTCTTATGATATCTTCCGATAAGTACCATTCAGTATCGTAATCCTTCTCATTTCCTCCATTTACTCAATTCACTACAAGTCTTCACCATGATGTTCTGTACACCAAAGCAATCGTTTGGTGTATTGAGACGAGAATAAAGATAGAGGAAGGTTTAGACGCGTATTCCTCCTTATTACCTCGAAAAATTATATGCCAGTTCTAATATCGTAATTAAACGTTTAGAAATATGAACACATAAAATTTCCAGATCCGGTCGGCAACAGACCATAGATCCGATCAAATGATATCATAAATCATCACAAGTTATTAAGCACATAAAAGCATCTTAGGCATCTTCCCTAATTAAGCTAGTGCTTATGTCTATTCAGGCGTACTTCCTAAAATATATTAGACACACTCCTCACGATCACCGCTTAGCATTCTAATTTTTAAGTCTAGAAATAAATCCTTATTCCTAGTTTGCTTAAACTAATACTCTGATACCAACTGTGACATCCCCATTTTCACAGCCAGAAAAGACCGATTTTTTTTATGCTTTATTTAAAAATCAGAGTATCCTTTTGAAGAAATGTGTTGCGGAATTTGTTCCCAGAAAAGCATGATAAATACATTATCAAAGCATTTACGAAGAAATGTATTATCATTCATTTTAAAATATTGGGATGTCATCGTCAATACAGAAACATAAGCATAAACAGAACTTACATTCATTATCACTAGTGATTTATATCTCCTTAATCCCTCAGTGTACTCTAACCTCATATCGACACCTGTGATATAAATAAACTGATTGGGTCAGGTTGGGAAACCTGGTGAGTACATAGGGCTTTCAACCCACAATAATATAATTATTATGTTTAACCATCAAACAATTAACCCAATTACCCAATTACCCATCCCCATTATCTTCTTTACTCTTAAGGATTTACCCTAAGAATCAGTTATTCATCGTTCATTCATTCCTAAGGATTATCATAAGGAATAGGCACGAAGTCCATTGTTGCCAATGACACAACTGTCAATATTATCTATTAAGCACGATTGCCAATATATCGTTTAGGCACAGCTGCCAGAATTATGACATTCTCTATTAGGCGCAGCTACCGATATTGTCCTTTGGGCGCAGCTGCCAGGGTTATGATGCTAATCTATTAGGCGCAGCTTCCGATACTATCCTTAGAGCGCAGCTGCTAGGATGTTTTGAGTAGATCAAAAACATCTATAGATTGTGGCGCAGCTGCCAATGCTCATCTATAGGGTATGAGGTTCATTGCTGCCAATGTTCACCTATAGGGCAGTATGTCCATATTGCCAATGTTCCTCTATATTAGCTTTCATCCCTCATCATTCATCTACCCATGTTTTACCCAACATATTTTGTAGATATAAAATACATATATAGTTTAAATAATTTAAAACATGTATACAATCATTCATCCAACATAGATAACTAGTATACAGATAATATGCACACATAGCACGTAATTTATATAAAATACTTCATATCTATGTGTAAAATGAAAGTAACTATGCACTCACTTGTTAAAGTGATGATTCCAAACTCGGACAACACTTCGCTTCTTAACAATATAATTTCCTTCGACGAAACTTACAAGGGGGTTTTAGCCAGGAGTCGGGCTCTGCAGGGGCAGAACTTCGTCGCTGAATCTTTCTAAGAAAGATTCGTGCAGCGCTTCAGCGCTCACCTTACCATACTAAAACTACAGAAAGAGAAGTCGAATCACGAGGGACCAAAATGCTCGCGGGATAAGAAGAAAAAGGCTCTTGAATCAAAAGAATGGTGCAAGAAATATGAGAGCCCAAGCCTCTTATTTATAGTAATTGAATTTACAAAAACTACCCTCCATAATTACTTAATGACCATATAGTTATATAAACGACTAAACACCCCTTCATAATATTATTTTAAATCGATTTAACGATATTTGTACTAAACTAAGGTCGAAAGTACTCAACACTAGTCTTATAATAACCGCATCGTCGATACCTTTCTAATGATATATACATTTGTATATATATATATATATATATATATATATATATATATATATATATATATATATATATATATATATATATATATATATATATATATATATATATATATGTGTGTGTGTGTGTGTGTGTGTACGTATATATGATTTATACTTTATTTTAATACGTAAATATGCTATTATAATTTGTAACTCGTTCATACGAACTCCATTTTTGATGTTCTTTATATCTACGCGTTGGTATTTACGAGTACTACAACTTTCATTTAGACGCTGTCAGATAATTCTCATTCTATCTCATATTTACAAAACTGTATCGAATTTATCACGCTCGAAGAGTAGGGACCAAGTTTTGTCCATATCTTTAAAATATCAGCTCTACTCTCGATATTCTTTATATCCACGCGTAGATAAAAAAAAAGTATCTAAAACTTTCATTTAGACTCCGTCGGCTAATTCTCGACCGATCTTAAATTTAACAGTAGGAGGAGATTATATTGTTGAATGTCCTCGTAAAATTCATAACTTCTACATACGGACTCCGTTTTCGTCTGTCTTTTTACCGTTGAGTTCCTATTAATGAGATCTTCAAATCTCATTTAGGTCGCTTAGGCCAAAGACCGCTCGAACTAAAATTCGAGTTTCGGGTCGTGCACTACTATGCCAAATCTTAGAAAATTCATAACTTCGTCATACGAAGTCAGATTTGGGTGTTCTTTTTTTGTATGTTCTCGGTTTAACGTATACTACAAATTTTGTTTAGATCACTAAGGCTAAAAAGTCTTCTACCGTAAATTCACTATTTACGTGTCCCGGTGCCGTGCCGGTTTTGCCGTAAAACTTCGACGAGCCATAACTTCTTCGTTATAACTCGGATTTCGGCGTTCTTTATATGTACGGAACCCTTGTAACATATACTACAACTTGGTTAAGATCAATCCTTCTAAATAATCTTCCATCAAAAACGCATTTTTGATGCTCATCGTCTCTAAATTGACTAGCCCGGATATGCCCGCGTTACACAACCAACACCACAACATACCATCACCACCACCACCACCACCACCCACCTCCGTCACCCATCTCTACCACTCGCCATCACCAATCACCACCACCTCCACCCACCACTCACCTAAACCACTACCCACCTCCACCATGACCACCTACCACATCACATCCTAACACCACCCAACCTACACCACAACGCACCATCACCACCCATCACCACCACCCGCCACCACCACCCCTACTGTAAGTCCCAAATTTGCTTGACGTATCAATCAGATCCAATTGATGGTGCGGAATCCCAATCAATTGGATGATGCAAGATCAAAATAGAGAAGAAGGAGAAAAAGAATAAGATGAATCTTCAATGTATTCAATAATATTAATGATGACCAATACATGAGATTCACACACACACTTGCACCTTCTCTACTTTCTCTCTCTAGAACCCCTTAGAGTACACACACTTAAGCTCCTTTCTAGCCGTCCACCCTCTACCACCTGACATCTATTTATATTGAACATGGGTCGTGAACAGGTTCACAGCCGTGAACCAATTCACGGCCGTAAACACCCACCTGGGCCGTGAACCCTCCTAAACGCACATACTACATGTACCGAAAACTATTAACACCTAGAAAAGTAAAGTATAAACCATAATTTTAGATCCAACAATCCCCCCCTTGGTTTATAGCTTTCTTTTCTAATTGACCCAACAAACTCCCCCTAAAAATGTAGCTGGCTTTTCTTGTCAATCTTCATTTGGAGCTTGGCCTCAACTTTAATCTTCAATTTCTTCACAACTCAAGAGAACTTGATGAATCTTCAATAAATGACTTCATCTTGAGCAGTTGGGCTTTTCTTCAAAATTTGACATTGAACGCACGTTGGGTGAAGAGGCTTCTGGAATAGATTCTTGAAAATCTGCACTTTCAGCTTGAGAATCTTCAGAGAGAACAGAGAGAACGAATCTTCTGGATCACTTCAGTAGGTTCATGGAATCTGTCACATAATCTTCAAGAACAGCTTCACCTTGCTTCTGGGGTTGAAAGATTGAATGTTGAAAGAATAATCTTCATTTCTTGTTCCTTCGAATGAGAATTCTTCGATGATCACGGATGAAGCCATTTCTCAGAAACTCTCGATACAGTCTCCATGAGTCTCATCTACATCTGAATTCACTTTTCAAGACAAAGAAAAATTTGAGATAAAAACGAAAATAAAGAAAACTTAGCACACAATACTTTTGTATTTTTGATTTTTCTGAAAAAGAAATAAAACAGAAATAACACTATTTTTTGATTTTTAATTTTTCTGATTTTTGTTTGAATTTTTTTAAAATTTTCTGATTTTTCGTTTTTTTATTTTTGTTTGGTTTTTCGATTTTTGATTCTCCCCCTAAATTTGTGCATAGAGAAAAATTATGAACAAATTTAACAAAAACAAAAAATGACTAAATATAAGACTTTTGGGATCAAAGATTTGAGACAGTCTTAACTTTGTTTATCAGTACCTTCACCTTCATGAATAGATCTGGTCAATTGCTGGTATTGTGGTCCACTTAAACACGAAGAATATTGACAAACTTTTCTAAATATACCATTTAGCTGACGACGACCACTGGTATTGTTGTCAACTTAAATTAAGCAGCGAGATCTACGGACAACCTCTAAATGGTTCAATTTTAGTTGCACTAGAACATGTTCCCCACTTCCCGATATACCCTGATTATCAAGAACTTCCAAAGAACTCCTTATTTTAGGTGAATAGATAATTATTAAGGAGGAAGTCATATTTAGAAATAAGTGCATATGTTGTGTCCCAGGTCGGATTTCTTTCAATCACGCAGAGTGGACAACATATGGCTAACTAGGATAAAGGGATTGAGAGGTAGAATATTGCATATGTTGTGTTCCAGGTCGGATCATTTCAATCACGCAGTGGAGACAACATATAACTAACATATAGAAAGAATTGTATAGATAAAGAGGTGCATAGAAATAGAGTTACATATGTTGCATTCTAGGTCGGATCTCTTCCAATCACGCAGAGGAAGCTGATGAGTTGAAAAACTCTTAGATCGATTAGATCTTCAACAGGTTAAACAATAAAATCAAACAAGCACAATGAACACAATATAGAATCAAATAATTCTTAATGATTCAAATGTAGTCACGCCTCAACAGAGCTCGATGAAGAACTTCCACTGTAGAGGCGAGCTAGGGTTTATAGTACAATACTGTGAATAATAATCAAAGCGCTCTGCAATAAAGGATGCATGCATGCACCTTAAATACTAAACCATAGTAAAACAAACACGGTTGGACAGGCCCAAACCGGATAACAAAACTGGGCTAAGGACCGAGCCCAAAGATGCAACCTTACTAGACCCAACAATCTCCCCCTTTGCGTCAAATGAGGCGAGAGACTACTTCGGTTGAGTAACCTTAACCTTCTTCACAACCTTGAACAGCCGAGGGATGATCGCAAGAAGAGTCTGCCGAAACTGAATGTACCAGCGAAGCATATCGGTGAACAACTTCTTGTCGGCTGCACTGTTCTGATTACACATGTGTATGATCTCCAAAATGTGCTCCAAGCAAGCAGTTGAGAACAGGTGCTTGTCAATAAGAGCGAACATGCACTTTTGACCTTCGTCCCTAATGAACATCACTATATGAAACTTACAATCGATTTTGCCCTTGACCATCACGTTCATATTGCCAGTTCTTCCAATCGGTTTGATCGTAGGTCGCTTGTGAATGGCAGATGCGATTTCTTGATCCATCTTTACTACTTCGTGAATGTAACAAACAAGCATTCGCTTGACGTGATCAATAATCGGCTGATACTCCTGAGGATTGGACAGCAGAATATTGTTGAGGAGTATCCAGTCGTGTGGGTTCAGGTTCGGTAGATAATTTAGGGAAATGGTATGGACCGAGCTATTCAAGCCTCGGGTCACTTTGAATTTAACATTAACAAATTTCCCAGCTGAATAAGGCTTCAATACCTTGACCGTTGTAATCTTCTGTGTGCTCCAGGTCAAGTACTGTGGCTGAGCAAACTCCAGATAAAACTCCAATAAATCCTGATCTACCTTCGGGTCTGGAGAGGGAATGACAGCTGTTGAGTTAAAGCAATGAATGATAAATGCCTTTCGGGTGATTGGCATATCGAAATGATCATCCTTCGAGTTTTCAAGACCGAACGACATAACGGGTTCGAGCCAGTGAGTACTCGGTTCATCTATGACTTCCCTCTGGAGCGATTCAATGGTCCATTCTGGAAATATGGACTTCTTTTTCTCTAAGAGCTCTTTTTCTTTCAACTCCTTCTCGATAAGTTCTTTTTCTTTTAAAAGTCTCTCCTCAAGTTCTTGATCAGTGGACTTAGTTTTCTGATAAGGTTTAGAAGGATTCCCACCCATGATGTCTTCAAAATCATCATCATCATCTTCATGATCTTCTCCAATCATCTTCTTCTTCTTATCCCTCTTACTGACCGAAGCTACATTATCCTTCGGTTCAGCAGTTTATTTTGATTATGGAGGGGGTTGATAATGAGCTTTGCCTTGTGTAACCTTTTCTCCCCTTGTTTCCGAAGGACAGTAGTCTCCGGAACACCCTCAATCAGACTTAGGATATCCAAAGCAAGTCTTAGCTTTTCGGCTAAATGGCGTCGAATGGAGATAGTCAAAATGGAGTCGTGGGCGTCAAGAAGATGGAAAAGAATAGAATGTACATCACCTACGGAGCTTCGAATAACCTCTCTTTCAGACTTCAAATCATCAAGCTCTTTTGTCGCGGTTCGGAGCTTTAAATTTTGAATCTTGAGCTGGGAAGTTCGCTTGTCCAGCTCATCCATAATTCGGTTTTCAACTGCAAGCTCGGCCTCCAGCTGAGTTAAACGCTCATCAACTTTAGTATGAAACTCTTCGTTAGCAGCTTCAATAGCTCGTCGAGAAACTTCGAGATTATTATTCTCAGCTTCCAGTGAACGCGTTAGATGGTCAACGGAAGCATTCACTGTCTGCCGTTTTTCTGAGCAGCAGCTTGCAAAGAATCCAAGAAGTGTTGAGCCTCTGAAATTAGTTTTTCGACTTTTGCGGTCGCCTCATTTCAGTCTTTTGTTGCGGCTTCAACAGCAAGCGAAGCCTTCTGACATTGAGAGGTAGAAGCATCAATATCCTTTGCAGCATTGAAGATAGAGGTAGCATATTCTTGTACCACTGAAGAGAACAAAGCTTTGAGGGCTGCTTCTAAGTAAGCACCAGCAGAGGATGAAGAAAGTAACTGATCAATCTTATCAGTTACAACCTTTAGATGGCGCTTGGTAAGTGGAGCATCTTCATCATCATCACTTTGGACACGATAAGGACTGAAGTAAGTAGAATCAAACTCCAAGTCTTCACCGCCAAGAACGGTATTGGTTTCTGTCGAGGGAGAAGGTGATGGAGGTTTGGTGGTAACAGGGGTTTCAGGTGCTGAAGAACGAGCCCCCGTATCAGATACGTTGGTCCGAACTCCAGTTGTGGTGGTGGTAGTAGCTTCAGTGAAGATACGTGTAGAAAGGGGAATGGTAGAGGAAGGTTGTGAAGTGATGATAGGGAAAGTGGGTGGTAAGGAGATAGGAATGGAAACAGGTGGAGGAGAAGGTGCTTTGGAGCGAACAAGTACCTCTGGTGTAGTCGAACGAGGTGGTGTATCACCACGAACCAAACCTTCATCCTCAGAGCTTTCACTCTCAGATTCACTTGGAAGGGTTGATTGATGACCAGGAGGCACGTACTCTGAGTCAGAGTCGCTTGATGATTGAAGAATGAGCCTTCGAGCAGGTTACTTGACTTTCTTCTGCTTAGGTTGGGAAGGTGCTGCCTTCTCAGATTTTCGCTTCTTAGGGGTCTGAACCTTGGATACTTGACCTCCTTTATCCCCCTTTTTTGCTTCTTGCTTCTTGCCCCGCTTAGCAGGTTTGTCTGCTTCCTCAATAGATTTCACCATTTCAGGAGTGAGTTCCCTTGGACCGGAAGAGGGAAGCTTCTTGTACTCCTGAATAAGCTTGCTCGAAGGAGACACAGAAGCATACATTGTCTCAGGAATGGAGCCAACAAAAAGAAACTTCAAAGGATGAGTGACGATGATGTTGGTGGTATGAAACGTAGCAATGGAGGAAAGCAGTGAGTCCGCCATGATAGGAACATGATAACGCTCCATAACCCATTGAGTTATAATTGTCCAGAACCGGGCACATGAAATCTCTGTGTGGCGAGAAGAAGATGACAAACTTTGGACAAGTTGAAGCCACAAGACCAGTCCATAATCAAGATTGAGACCATGGTACAACCCATAAAGCAGAGTCATAAAAGACTTGCTAGCACCATCAGATCCTGCACTTCGTTCAGAAAGCCCTTTGAAGAGAAGAGTAAAGAGGCCATTCCATTGAGGAGGAAGGCATGACTTTTTGAACTTGGTCATAGTAGTTAGGGTTTTAGTTTATCCCATGTTGTAGAACATCGAGAAAAGCTGACCTATTGCGATGGAATCAGGATTCACCATGGATTCTTCATAAGGGAGCCCTAACAGTGAGCAAAATCGACTCTTGGAGATTGAAGCTTTCTGGTTGAGAATGTCGAAGTAAATCTTGTCTGCACCTTTGTCGTACGTAGCAGTGGAATAGATTTAAAAGAGACAGGCCATCGGAACGACTTCCACCGTTGATAGGGATTTGACGAGTGGGGAATATTTTAGGCATTCCACCACTTAATACATGTAAGTATCATAGAGAAACGGTGTAAGATCGATCAACAAGTTCTGATTGGGCTTGATTGCAAGAAGAGTGGAGCGTGCAGTGGTTTCTTGAACAGAGGAAAATTCTGCTATTGTTGAAGCTTGTCGAAGAAGAAGATGAACAGTGAAAATTAGGGCGCTTTATTTTGCTTGAGAGAGTTGAAGAGTGGTAAAGAAGAATTCCACAGAAATCAAACCCTTATATATGATTTTGTAGAGAGAGAAAAATCGTAGGCAATGATTCCTTGATTTTGGGAAACGACGCCTAAAAAGGTGTGATTTGACAACTAGCAACCCCGATAAAGCCGTGATGACGCATGATTAGGAACGTTTCAAATTCTCGCGCCTTCCAAGCTTATCCACTTTTCAAATAAAGAATCGTTTAAACTCCCTGCTGAGTCACCGCTTGAACCTTCAATCAATTCTTTATTACCATAATAACCAAAGACGTTATAGTGACGCATCTCTTTGTTTTAAAATAACTGCATTACATCGTTAAGAACCGAAGCTATATATGAATAGCTTATGAATAACCAAACAAGACTTTTGGAAAATGCAAGATTTTCGTGCAAGATAGTGTCAAAGATAAAGAAATAAATCAAACTATTTGTTGGAATTAGTGATGTCATTTAAGACACAAAACAGTGGATCCCGGGCACGAATCTCTTCCTTCAAAGTCAAGAGAGACTTTAAAGTGCTTGTTTGGATTCCCGTTGAATTACGATCAAGTACCTGTTAAGAAGCATTAAAAGGCATCTTTTATATATAAGGCTATTAAGGGTGGCTTTCGCTTCAATTCTTGAGTTCGATACTTGATATAAGACCGAACTAGAACGAAGTACTTGTGAGACCGATGTGGCCTGTTAAACAAGTAGGTAGGGAACATATTCAGTGACTTGTTGAAAATTTGTTAATTAGAAATCTCAAGAAAAAAATAAAATCTGGATCCTTTGGGAAGAAATGTCTTGGTGAAAAACATTTTCGTAAGGATCTCGCAAAAAGAAAAGGAGATTTCAGGGAGCATGCACAAAAAGTATTTTCGTTAATCCAAAGGGTGAAATCTAGAACATTTAATTGTTCACCGTCAATACGTTAAAGGTTTTGAATTTTGGCTTTCATTTGGCACGTAGTGGCACGAAACCAAGATCATTAACACAGAAGTTGTGTAACCGTAAACCTCAGTGGTAAAGCTGAGAGTCTCAAGGGTTACATGCATGAGATGAAGTATGATGGAGAATATATAGGAGGTGGATAGAGAATCGAATGTACCTCTGCTACAAAAGATGGACTAAGTAGAAAAACTCTTAACTCAAAGTGAGTAGAGTAAGGTAGCTTATGATTAGAGTGAATGTAACAACCTGATTGGGAAGACAAGATTTATATATATCAAGTCATTAAGGCTTCACTCAAAATCTTTTGAGGCTTGGGACAACATGCAGCAGCATGCTTCTAGGGACACTTAGCTAGTACACAGAAAGAGAATTATACCTGGCCCAGCTCCATCATTGAGAATAATCCTTATACACAAATTATATTAAGTAAATAGAAAAGAAAAGAAAAATATTTTTGGATTTTATAAGATTTTCTGAAAAAGAATTAAAACAGAAAGAAAAATATTTTTGAATTTTATAAAATTTTCTGAAAAAGAATTAAAACAGAAAGAAAAATATTTTTGAATTTTATGAAAACCAAAGGAAAAACATAAAATAAATGGCGAGAAAAGAGTATACATACTATACAATCGAAACCATCAGTTAGAGATGAGAGGCGAACCGAGCCCGGTGAAACCGAACCCGAACCCGAAATAGACCGAGCGTTTGGTGCATTTCGGTTCCGAGAAGAACCGAACCCGAAATGGACCGAGCGTTCGCTCTATTTCGCTTCCAACTTTTATTGAGACAAAAGTGATTTCTGTACAGATTCAGCTTCCATTATTCCTAAGCCTTGAAGGATTTTATTAAAACTTGCTTCAGGTAAGGCCTTAGTGAAGATGTCAGCCAATTGATCAGTGGTTCTTACGAAATGAATTTCTATGTTACCATCTTCCACATGATCTTTGATGAAGTGATACCTCAGTGCTATGTACTTCGTCTTTGAGTGTTGCACTGGGTTATGACAAATCCTAATTGCACTATCTGAGTCACAATATAGTGGGATTTTCTTCATGTTCAGGCCGTAGTCTCGAAGTTGACTTTGTATCCAAATGACATGAGATGTGCATGATCCTGCGGCTATATATTTTGCTTCAGCAGTGGAGAGAGGTACACACGTTTGTTTCTTGGATTTCCAGCTAACAAGTTTTTCGTCTAGAAATTAGCATCCTCCAGTGGTACTTTTTCGGTCCAGTCCACATCCCCCATGATCAGCATCTGAGAATGCTTGGACAAAGAACCCTAATTTGGCTGGGTACCACAAACCGAGAGACGAGGTTCGCTTCAGGTATCGAAAGATGTTCTTCACAGCTAGCAGGTGAGGTTCGCGTGGATTAGCTTAAAACCTGGCGCAATAACACACAGAGAACATTATGTTTGGTCGACTCGCTGTTAGATACATGAGAGACCCTATCATCTGACAATAAAGGGTCATGTCAGCAGCCGGTTTGTCCAGAGAAGGTGTCAGCTTTGTGCCAAACGCCATAGGAACCTTTACTTTCGAATCTCCCATCATTCCAAACTTGGCGAGCAAGGTCTTCGTGTAAGCCTCTTGATGAATGAAAATGCCTTCGGGTCCCTGTCTTATATTCAAGCCAAGGAAAAAGTTAATAGGACCCATTGAACTCATTTCAAATTTAGTCTCCATCAACTTCCTAAATTCAGCTGTTAAGCTAGGATTTGTGGAACCGAAGATGATATCATCAACGTAAATTTGAACGATCATAAGGTGGTCACCCTCTTTCTTACGAAAGAAGGTTGGGTCAACCGAACCTTGTTTATGGTGGATAAGGTGTCTAAGTCCATAACTTATTTGGTATATACTTGACCCGACCCGGCATGGTCCATTTGGGTTGCATTTCACCCAAACTGTTTATGGATAATTTTATGAGAATTGTATACTTACGATTTATTAATATATTATAAGTTATAATATATTATATAAAGTCATGTTATTTAATTAGTTTTAATCTTGAATTAATTATGAATTAATTTAGTGATTAAAAGGAAGACTAATTAAATCATGGGCTATTATATTTATATGGTGTGGGCTAATACTCATTTGTTAATGGGCTAAGCTTATATGGAAGTCCATGGATGATCCATGGAGCTTTTAACCCATGGATCCTTGGAAAGGAAAAGACATGGGTTATTAGGGTTTCACCCTAACCATGCACACTATATAAACAAGCTCATGTTGCATGAAATAACACCCTAGTGTGTGTGTAATAGTGGTGGCCGATTTCTAAGTGTTAGTATACTCTCTCATACATTTTCCAAGTTTGTGGTGATTTGTGATTTCCATTTGAGGCATTCACATTATTGGTGCTTGGCTCTCAAACTCCAAGGAATCAGCAATCAACAAAAGGTATGTAATTCATCTAGTTCTTTTATGTTTAAAAGTACCCCATGCCATGCTAGATTGGTTATAAACCTTGGAAATTAATATTTTGCATGTACCTTAGACAAGCATAGATCCAAGGTTTATTAGGGTTGCATGTACACTTAGGAAGTGTTAGAATGCTCAAAACCCAACAGTGGTATCAGAGCCTAGGCTTGTTTGTTTGATACTTGATGCAAAATAGTGATAAAAAGTCAATTTTTTGCTGTCTGACTGATGAACTCGCCGAGTCCATGGGGGGACTCGCCGAGTTCATGTGTAAACTCATCCTACTCGGCGAGTAGGTTCGTGCACTCGGCGAGTAGGAGCCTCAGAATGCAGATTTTCGATTTTTGCTGCTGGAAATGGACTAGAAACATTACCCTAAACTGTTTTGGTGTTTTAAAACTTGTTTTAGTTGGTGTAATGGTTGTTCTAATCCATTTACAATAGCTTATATCAAAATTTCATGCTTTGTATGTGTTCATATAATTCTTGAAACTTTGATGATCATGTTCATGTTCTTATGAATTTAGAAGATGATAGGAATTATTTGCTGAATTGTTTAGGATTAATTCTTGATCATTTATGTGTTTTAATGGAGTCCATAATTTGTCCTCAAGTTATGGATTTCCAAAGGTCACTTCTTTTAAACACACATTTAAAACACATAAGTTACATAAAATGAAGAGTCTTCATTTTTTTATGAACCTTTAATTCATAAGTTATGAAATGAAAAGTTTTGGATAGTTACAAAACTTGCCCTCAAGTTTTGGAATTTGTAAAGTTACACACACTTTAATATACTTTAATTCCAACCCTTAGAGTTTTAAAAGTTAAAATTCAACCCTTATACTATTTATAACATTAATGGTTAATTATTATATATATGTATAAGATCAAGTCGTTTTACCGTTAGTAGGCCTCATTCATGAAGCCGGTCTATAAGGGGGGTATAAGGTTGTTGCCTATAAAATGGCAACTTAATGGGTGTCCATTCTCACCCACTGCTTCCTTGATCGGTGGAGGGTCGTTAGCCGAACGGGTAGGACAATGACTTTAAATTCTCATTAAAAGTATAATGAATATTATAAAGTAACTAAACCTTTTGTAAATTCCCAATCTTAGTTACTTTAGGAAAATGTGAATATGGTGCTAACCCATGAAATTCACACTTTGTACCTTACCAAGTCGTTGGTGGAGCGTGTGTGGTTAACCGGCACACTAACTTGGACTAGTAAGGATCACGAAGGGTGACTTAATGTTTATCATAGATCGGTGGAGCGTGTGTGGTTAACCGGCACATCGATTAGGTGATAATATTAAGGGTACCAAGTGAGTTTGCATGGTTATTCACACCTTGTTTTGTGATCCTCGGCATCCCAGTCACAAAACTTGAAGGGCACAATCGAGATTGAAACATGCCATTGAAAAGTTCAATGAATCTCAAAAGATCTAGGAGTTTCAAATCCAATTAAAACCTAATAAATTATTTCGTTTTTCATGGTGGAAATTGGTGAATCGTCATTCACCTACCTTCAAATATTTTATAGCTTGGATTACGGCATCCCTCTTCCAAGTTATAAAATATTGTGTTGGGTCCTAGCCTTAATATTTCATATTGGGTGTTATATTAAGGACTTGAATCAACTAACTTGATTTTCTCCCATTGTAGATGTCTGGTTCAGACAACTATGATCTTCCCAAATCGCTTGAAACAAGCTTTCCTCCTGAAGATGATGTCCCTCAACATCGTGCTTCACTCCCCCACCTCCTCCATTTATTCTCCCTGACCCACAAGCCCGAAGACTTGAAAGGTTAAAGATCACTCAAGCTCTACTAGAAATGAAACATAAAGATGGAAGACCTGTGTGCACTCATGTCTTAGGAATGAAGTCACACATAGACAGGTTGAGAATGTTGGGTGCTGTTATTTCAAGGAAGTTCGTTGTTGACTGGGTTCTTCAGTCACTTCCTGAGTCATATAGTGAGTTTATTAAAGACTACCATATGACAGATCCCGACATAACCCTAATAGATCTTTCTTATTTGCTTGTTGCTGCTGAATCAACAATGATTTGGCGCAATGGTCAAGCAAATATTGATGGAAGGTCTAATTCTCAAACTTCCATGGACATGGAAAATGGTAACGTAGGAAGTCCAGAAAAGCTTTCTCTTCCGAATGGGAAGGGATCGGCCTTGGTCAACCCGGTTGACCAAAAGGTAAAGGGAAAGGCTAAGTCTGTGATTGTCTCGTGTACCATTCCCAAAGAGTCTATATGTTTTTATTGTCTTGAAAAGGGACATTGGAAGCGAAGCTGCCCTGAATACCTGAAATATTTGAAAGCAAGTAGAGACAAAATGTTTGACTCGGCTTCAGGTAAGTCCACTATCTAACTTTGTTAAAGTTCCTAATTGTTGATTCTTATTACATGATGTGACTAGGTTGCATCTTGATGTTTAGCAGGATCGAGCAAAAGGAAGGTTAAAAGAAGAGTGTGTTGAATCTGATCACGAAGATGGATTTCTATCGCATGGTTCGAGGATCGAATTTTGGAACTACTACTTAAAAGTTATGATAGATTGCTAGGAAATATGTAATAGCATAGTTTTCATTTGAAGATGCATTGTAAGGAATATTTTCCGCATTTTATAAAGAAATAAAAGTTTTGTTTAGGTTATTTTATATTATATCCCCTTACAATGGCATTTATGGAAAATTGATGTTTGTATGTTTCTAGCAATATTGGAAATATGAGTTTGATTCTATCATTTGTGGTAGTGTCTGAATTTACCAAATGAGGAAAGGTTCTCATCACCGAAGCTTCAGTTGGACAGAAACTTGGAATCATACAAGCTGTATTGTATGATAAATGAGAATTTTCATCTTTGTAAAATTGAGACTAATTCATTGATCACATGCATATGTGAGTCAATTGAAGGACTAAGTAATTAGGTACACTGGGTGTGTGCTGGTCAAGGTCCACCATAAAGATCAATTCGTCATGATTTACTAAAGATTAGTAAATATGGTTATACTTATAAGGTTAAGTATAATTCTGTAACATTGGAAAAGTTTCAATGTATGGCAGAACGGATGAGAAGAATCAAATTTGGCAGAAAGATAAAAGTTTCTCAAATCTGAAAAGATGGGAGAGTACTTTAGTATCATGTTTTTATGATCATCTTAATGATTATGAAACCATATCACAAATTCATACTCTAAGGACATCTTAGTGCATTGTTATGACTAAGATGAGGGGTCATGAATTGTTGGAATGGTTAAAATCAAGAAGATGGATCATACATGTTTTTATGATCATCTTAATGATTATGAAACCATATCACAAATTCATACTCTAAGGACATCTTAGTGCATTGTTATGACTAAGATGAGGGGTCATGAATTGTTGGAATGGTTAAAATCAAGAAGATGGATCATACTTCGTTCCAAAACAACTCTTAGAGTCATAATCCAAGATTGTAACATTGAGTGACATAAAGTAAGGTTTAAAACACTTATCAAATGTAGTGTAAAATGTTTTCTACTCCTGTACATTTGAAATTGGTAAGTTATGATGTCTTGGATAAGACAAAGACCAACTAAGACCAATTGTGTGAAGTGTTTATCTTGATAAGAATCTGCACTATCCCTTGAATATTTGTTTTGTCAAGGAATGGTTCTTGATTAGGGAAACTTATATGTCAATAGGACAGTGGGAGTCTTAAAGATCCTGAAAGGATTTCAAGATTTAATCAAGAGTAAAACCTGAGTTTTATCACTAGCACACGACTTAAGGTTTGCAACCTATTAAGTTGACATAATTCTTGTTTATGTGTCTGTTCCTATTAAGTTGACTATGCATATGAGTTCTGTTAGTTCTAAAATGTGTGCATAACAGCTTGGAAGCATTGGTGGGCCTTGTGCTACCAGATGACAAGAAATTAAGATTGAACAAGTTCAATCCATGTAAGGCTGAATTTTTTACTAACCTTGTCTTGTGATTATGGTTTTGACAAATTCACATGGATAGGAACTCATACACCATAAAATCTAAGTGTCATAAGGTTTCTCTCCGATTCATGAAAATGATGGTGAGGAAATACTTTCACTAAGAAGATTTTAAGTAGATAGCAATTGTGATGTTTGCATTCTCAAAGTCGTTAGTGGAGCGTGTGTGGTTAACCGACACACTAACATGGACTTGTGAGAAATGGTAAAGGTCTAAATAATTAAGACTATGATTACGGCATCCCTTTTCATAGTTCTGGAAATTGTTTAGACACACATGTGAGCGATCTAAGAGAGGGTGTACGAATCTAAATTTCAGAAGTCCAGCTGATTTCTGGAAATATGTCAGAGCTAGTGGGAGCATAAGTGTTATGCTGATAATCATCATGTTAGTGGGAGCATGATTATTATGTTTAGTGTTGCAAGTTAGCAATGTTAATTATAGAAAACAAAAGTGTCAATTCGTAAAGTTGTAGGGGTTGAAAAAGTTGTTTTGCTATAATTAAGGGAGAGGAAATTATACTTCATTTCAATTCTAAAAGCTTAGATTGAGTTCTTAATCATCTTTAGTCAAGGATATCTATATGAATTTTATGTTGGAATGGTTCAACATAAGGAAATTCTATATATATTGCGTTCTCAAATTCGATTATGATCACGACATCCCTCTTCATAGTCGATTTTTGAAAACATGGAAAATAAAAAAATATTGTAGCAAAAGACTGATCCAGTATCAGGTCTTTATGTGAGACATCGTGAATCGTGTCCCATATGCTTCGGGTATAGGATCGGTCACATGTGCTATAATATTCATCCTTTCTAAATTTTCCAAATACTCAGAGCATTAAGAAGGGAAGAGTCTAGAATTAGATAAGACTAAAATGATTAAGCAATTGTCGAGGACAATCTAAGGTTCACCAAAGATTGGTTGCTCAGGGACAGTTGGAAGTATAGTGTTAAATTTTGGAAGGACCATATGGATATATTCTGAAAAGAGGTAGCTCTTGTTCAGATATGATAATCAAAATGGGAATATGGAAATTTTCCATATTGGGAGTTGGATATTAAGAATCTATGAGAAAGTTAGAAACTTTTATGCAAGAAGGATGTTCAAAGCAATGTACTTTGAATATGAGAGTTCGTTTCCATAGAGTTGATCTCCTTTGGAATCCTCTGTAATGACTGATGACAAGGTTTTGGTGACATTGTGCATAATCATTACGAGAGGATCAGTGCATATAAGTTTAAAATCTAACAGTTTTTTGGTAAATGGTAGGAATTAGGAATTCTTACATTTACAATAAGGATTTGGGATTGTGAAATGAGAATCATTGGAATCATGTTCAATTGATCTATTTCACAAAGTAAAGATCATAGACAAACATAGTGTGCATACTTGGAGTATGGTATAACTATTGTTTAGAAAAACAAAGTGTACATGCTAGGAGCATGGGACGACTGTTGTTTTTGTTCAAGTATTAAGTTGATTATTTGAAACATTATACAATGAATAATGTGTAATCAATATGGTGATAAATAAAAGGTGGTTTTATTTATATTCAAAAGGGTTCTGAGACCATATTGGATTCGATTATTATTGTGTTTCACTTTGCATGTTTTGACTTCCAGAATAGCTAGGTTATTCTTTCCGAATGACTAAGTTATTTAAACACTCCACAGTCGTTCATATGTTGGAAGTAGGTATGAATTAAGACTGTCATGAATCGAGTTTGTAGATGGCTAAACGTGTTTAGACATAGCAATGGTTGCTACAACATTCATGAGTGCTCATAAGTTATGAGTATTGGAATTAACCCACGCTCACTTGTATCACTTCATGGAATTTATCTCGAGTGATCGTGAGACGGTAATATCATATAAGTGTTCAAACCTAGAGATATGAGTTGTTGCCTATGAGTTGGTTGTGCATTGATTGCACGAAAACGCATCAGTAACTTGATGTTATAAAACGTGCCTTTGTGTACAATTCAACAAGTAGTAGAACAAGCATATGAGCCGAAGTTTATCTGTTCCTTCTAGAAATAGAAGCAATATCTGGGCCCCTCGATGATTTTGTTTTGACCTATGTACCGGGCCCGGTCAGAACCTAATTGATGTGTTCAATTTAGTTCTTTGTCAAACAAATCGGAAATCAGGAAACAAATGCTGGACAATAAGCAAGACCATGTTCCATGTATTTGTCCGGCTGATATCATGAGAGCAGAGGATTATGTGATCACTTATCTAAAATGGCGCTTCATAGTTCAATAGAGTTTTCGAGAGCTACGATTGCTGGTTGGTTCCTGAAGTAACATACGCAAATACAGTTATTAGACTTATCCAAGTGGGAGACTGTTGGATAAGGTGTCTAAGTCCATAACTTATTTGGTATGTACTTGAACCGACCCGGCATGGTCCATTTGGGTTGCACTTCACCCAAACTGTTTATGGATAATTTTATGAGAATTGTATACTTACGATTTATTAATATATTATAAGTTATAATATATTAATATAAATTCATGTTATTTAATTAGTTTTAATCTTGAATTAATTATGAATTAATTTAGTGATTAAAAGGAAGACTAATTAAATCATGGGCTATTATATTTATATGGTGTGGGCTAATACTCATTTGTTAATGGGCTAAGCTTATATGGAAGTCCATGGATGATCCATGGAGCTTTTAACCCATGGATCCTTGGAAAGGAAAAGACATGGGTTATTAGGGTTTCACCCTAACCATGCACACTATATAAACAAGCTCATGTTGCATGAAATAACACCCTAGTGTGTGTGTAATAGTGGTGGCCGATTTCTAAGTGTTAGTATACTCTCTCATACATTTTCCAAGTTTGTGGTGATTTGTGATTTCCATTTGAGGCATTCACATTATTGGTGCTTGGCTCTCAAACTCCAAGGAATCAGCAATCAACAAAAGGTATGTAATTCATCTAGTTCTTTTATGTTTAAAAGTACCCCATGCCATGCTAGATAGGTTATAAACCTTGGAAATTAATATTTTGCATGTACCTTAGACAAACATAGATCCAAGGTTTATTAGGGTTGCATGTACACTTAGGAAGTGTTAGAATGCTCAAAACCCAACAGTTTAAACTTAGACATTTTCAGAAATCTAGTTAGAGTTTCATACCATGCCCTCGGTGCTTGCTTGAGACCATAAACTGCTTTGTCCAGAATGTAGCAGTGATCTGGATACTTTTCGTTCACGAAACCCGGTGGCTGCTCAACATATACCGTCTCTTCCAGTTCTCCATTTAGGAAGGCACACTTCACATCCATTTGGAACACTTCAAAATTCTTGTGTGCAGCGTAGGCGAGAAAAATACGAACTGATTCCAATCTTGCTACTGGGGCGAAGGTCTCTTCGTAGTCTATGCCTTCTTCTTGACAGTAACCTTTCACAACCAGTCTTGCCTTGTTGCATATCACATTCCCTTCCTTATCCATCTTGTTCTGGAAAACCCACTTTAATCCAACCACAGAAGCATCCTTTGGAGTTGGAATCAATCTCCACACTTTATTTCTCTCGAACTCATTGAGTTCGTCCTGCATTGCCTGTACCCAATCGGAATGATCGAGTGCAGTCTTGACCGTCTTGGGTTCGACTTTGGAGACAAACAAATTAAACATGCAAAATTCAACTTTAGAGAAAAGTGCAGTTTGTTTCGCTTTCAGTGGTGATCGTGTAAGAACCTTTTCAGTCGAATCACCAATAATTTGTGCTTGTGGATGATCTTTGGTCCATTTGGTGAGTGGAGGGTAATTAGGATCATATGAGGGATCCAGTTCAGCATTTACTTCTTCTTCAAATTCATACTGAGTATCATCATCATTTGAATTCGCATTCTCCCCCTCGAATGATGATACTTCTTCAGTTTTAGGCTTAGAATTCTCCCCCTGGACTTGACTTTCGGTTGGAATGAATGATGATGAGCTCTCCCCCTGGAATTGAGAATCTTGGTTATGTTGAAAAGATGAACCCTCCCCCTGAGTATGAGAACAATCTTTTGGAGGTTCACTTGTATTTGGTTGTTCGGGTGATACTGGTTGTTCTTCTGCCATATTCTTCGCAGCATCATCGATTATCTTCTTTAAGTTATCCACCTTATTCTCTGCAGCTTCAGATTCAGAATGAATAGCCTTTTCTGGTTCATCAAACAACAGCAGGTACTGTTCAAAAAGGTTTCAAATGGGTATCGTCACTTTCCCAGAGATTGGAAAAATTTCCTCCACAGAACCTTCGGTTGTCTTCAATTTCTTGACGTAGTTATCATTGAAGGTAACATAATAGGTCTCCTCTATTTTCTTTGAACGCTTGTTGAGAACCCTATATGCTTTGGAGGTTAACGAATAACCCAGAAAGATTCCTTCGTCTGTTTTCACATCAAACTTGTTGCGGTGCTCCTTTGAATTGAAGATGAAGCATCTCGAACTGAACACGTGAAAGAACTTCACATTAGGCTTTCGATTGTTCAAGATCTCGTAGGGAGTGATGGAGAAACTCTTGTTGAGATAAGATCTATTATGTGTAAAGCATGCAACAGCAATGACATCATCCCAGAAATACAGAGGTAGAGAAGCGAAGCTCAACATGGTTCGGGCTGCTTCACATAAAGAGCGGTTTCGCCTTTCGACAATACCATTCTGTTGTGGAGTATACGGAGCCGAGAAATTGTGAGGTTTTCCTTTATCTGCAAGAAAATCTTCAAAGTCTTTGTTCTTGAACTCCAACCCGTTGTCACTTCTTATGTTGTGAACTACCTTGCGCAGTTGAACTTCGATCTGCTTGATAAACAGTATAAGTTTAGGAGTAGCCTCTGATTTCTGCTTCAAAAAGAACACCCAAGTAAACCGAGAGAAGTCATCTACAATGACAAGTATATACTTGTTGCCGCCAATTCTTTCCATTGAATATGGACCATATAAATCAATGTGAAGTAATTCGAGTGGTTTAATAATTATTGTGTTGACTCGAGAAGGATGACTCTGTCGACTTTGCTTTCCTATTTCACATGCAGCACAGAAGTGTTCTTTATCGAACTTCAGAACAGGAAGACCTCGAACATGATCCCCAAGCACCAGTTTGTTGATGTCTTTAAAATTCAGATGGGACAGTCTTCGGTGACAAAGCCAGCTTTCATTTGATTGAGCCTTCGTTAGTAAGCAGATTGCTGGTTTCCCTCGTATGGGATTGAGATTCAGAGGGTACATCTCTCCTTTTCGCTTCGATTTAAGCAGAATATTGTTCGACTTCTTTTCAATGATTTCTGAGCCATCGTCATCGAATGAAACTTTTAACCCGGTACCAACCACCAGTTGAGAAACACTGATAAGGTTATGTTTCAAACCTTCAACATACGCTACTTTTCATATCGAGAACTCGCCATTAGTGATCATACCATAACCTTTAATCGTGCAAAAAGAGTTGTTACCATACTTAACACTTCCACCATTTGTAAGGGACCGAAACTCCCTCAGTTCTTCCCTTCTTCCCGTCATGTGACGCGAGCAGCCACTGTCTATGTACCATTCATCGTCAAACTGCTTGTCACGTATAACCTGAAAAAAATTAATCAGATTTAGGAACCCAAAGTTTCTTGGGTCCTTGTGAGCATTTTACAGAACAAGGAATTGCAAGAGAAACATCAACTAAAAAGGTTATTTTTGTTAAAGTTGTTTCATCTTTTCTTTTTAAGGTGAAAACTTTGATTTTATCTGATTTGAGTACTTTAGGTGGAGTTTTTGAATTTGAGAATTTGACGTTAGGAGACTTTCGATTCTCAACATCAGGTTTAAAGGACATTTTCTTTGCGTTTTCTGGATAGAGCTTTCCTTTTCCCTTTCGATCATTCTGTGAGTAATAGTGATAACGAGAGAGATGATATTTAGGATTAGAGTTACGGTTTCGGTCAATGCTCTTACATGGTTGAGAGCCGAAACTGCTTTCTCTTCTGTTCCTCTCACTGGTCGGTTTAGAAACGAAACCACCCTTTTGGTTTCTCTCATCTTGAGGACCGAAACTTCTTGTTCGGTTGCTATGTCTTTGTGAACCGAAACTCTATTTTCGGTTGTTTTGGATCTGAGGACCGAAACTCTTCTTTCGGTTGTTTTCGCCATGTTGAGTACAAGAAGTGGAGTTTGCTTTTCCTTCCTCCTTCGACTTAGAAGGTTTTTCATAGCGAACATAATTAGGGTTTTGAGATCGCCAGAACTATTTCCTTTCAGTGAGATACTTCTTATACCTCAAATTCCGTTGATGTTTTCGGTCTAACACCTGTTTTGGATTGCTGTGAATGTTGGCCTTTTTCTCTGGTTTTTAAGTATAAGGCTCGCTCTTTGGTGAAGAGGATTCACTTGAGACCTTGTTCGGTTCGCCTGAAGGAGTTTTGGTACCGCTTGTACTGGGCACATCAAAGCGTGTTGGATCATTGAGCGGTTCTGGCACATACCTTCCTTTTACTCTCCATGATGTTTTCTGAGACAGACCTTCCGTTTCATCGGCGTTATCAATTGGTGCTGACCAGAAAAACTCATCACAGCCATCAGCATTATCTTCTGCTACTAATGCTGTCAGTTCGGCTGTCTGTTGTTGAGTAAGTCCATGAACTTTGTAAACTTGATTTGGAGTCGTTTGAACCTTTTGATACACAACTGCTTTTTGCTTGAGGACTTTGGTCTTATCTTTGGATAAATAAGCGAATTCAACAGAGTTTTCAGAGATAAGATTTTTATTGGTTTTGGGTTCGCTTTTGACAAATTCAGAATAGTCAACCTCATCTTCCACAGAAATAACACTCATATCATCATCCTCATTGAATTCAGAAGAGTTTTCAAAATCAATTTTATTTTCTGAACTCAACTTGGCATTCAAAGAGTCAAATTTCTGTACTGTTTAGGTTTTGATTTTCAATTTGTCATTTTCATCCAACAAATTTTTGAACATGTCCTTATGGTCTTTTGACTTTATGCAGGACTCTATTTTGTCAAGACCAATTTTGTAGGCGGGAGAAATTTCATCAGAAGAAACAACGTTTTCGCAGTTATATATATCAACATCGATTTCGTCCTCCTTTAACTCAAGGAAGGGCAAAATCATATGATGTATCTTCTTCCCTATTTCACAGTCAAGATGCAATTGAGTAATATTGGTATATAACCGCTTAGCAATCAAACAAAAAACATTTCGTTGTTTCAAAAGATTTAAATTATCTCTTTGAAAATAAATTGTTTCATCCCTAGAGCTAATCAATTCCTTCTCCTTCTGCTCAATCCACATACGCCTCTCCTCGCTCTTCGATGATACCCTGCTGAGTTGATCAGTTAGGTTAGAGTTTGTGACGCGAGTTTGAGATAAACTACCGCTTATACTAGAAAATTTGGATTTTAATCCATTTAGCTCTTTTTCATAGTTAGTGATTGGAATTTGTAAGGAAACAAGAATAGATTGTACCTTCTTGATCAACTCATCACATTCGTTGATCTGCTCACTGACAGGTTTCGCTGCAAAACACCTGTCTTCTCGCTCCTTTGCTTCTTCCAATCCACCATCAGCGGTATAGCTTCTCACTTGTGACACCCCAGAAGTCACGATTAGACACTTTCCTTGTAACATCCCAAAATTCAAGGCCAAAAATTTCTTTTAAAAACATTACTAAATCATAGTGTTAAGCCATTCAAACATACAAAAAGGGTTTATATGACAAATCATAGTTTCATTTCCAAAACACTTGCTTAATTATCAGAGTAGAACATCCCAGGTTAACTTGCCATGGTGTGTGCACTGCAACCCTCCCGAGCTCCTTTTCTGAAAACTGGATACCTGAAACCAAAACTAAAAACCGTAAGCACGAAGCTTAGTGAGTTCCCCCATCGTCCACATACCATACAATCATATAGCATACATACTGTCAGGCATTTCTGGGGTGCCCGACCTACCCGGTACGGCCATTCTGGGGTGCCGACCTACCCGTACGACCATTCTGGGGTGCCGATCTACCCATGCTGCCATTCTGGGGTGCCGTCCTACCCGTGTCAAGCCATTATGGGGTGCTGACCTACCCTTGTCGAGCCATTCTGGGGTGTTGACTACCCTTCGGTCCTAACAACCGAACCTCGGGGACTATTTCACCCCTACTACTACTGTCACATATATCATAGCATAATTTACTGTCAGACATATCTGGGGTGTCCGACCTACCCTTCGGTCCTAACAACCGAATCTCGAGGACTATTCCCCCTCCTACTACCTCTATCTCATATAACATATCATGCTAGCAGCTAAACATATCATAACATACTGTTAGGCATATCTGGGGTGCCTAACCTACCCTTCGGTCCTAACAACCGAACTCTATCACTATCACATATCATATCACGCTAGCATATAACATATCAGGTAGTAGCAACACAGATGAATATCACAAAGACAAAGATCTAACATACGATCCCTACTGGTGGGCCGGCATTGTGGCCGTAGACCCACCGCTACTGGAAGGTAACTCACCTTGCACTGCTGATCTTGCTGATGATCCTCTGGCTGCTGTCCAACCACTTCCTGAACCGCTGCTCCACTAGCTCTCCGAGCTACTAATACCAATAAAACACTTAGTTCCAAACTGAACTCTAGAAGTCAACTAAGTCAACTATGGTCAAAGTCAACCTTCCAGGTCAACCTACTCGCCGAGTCTGCCTACTGACTCACCGAGTTCATATGCTAAGAATCCTTTCATTCGCGACTCGACTCGCCGAGTCAGCCCCTGACTCGCCGAGTCTACCAATTGTCCGAGTCCTGACCTGTCCAACTCAATGAGTCCCCACTTAACTCACTGATCCGAGTCTAAACTCGAAGAGTTTGAGGTTCAGCGATCCGACTCGTCGAGTCCATGAACAGACTCGCCGAGTCCATGGCAATATTCAACAGACTCGCCGAGTTCCTGCCTTTCTTCATCCAACTCGCCGAGTCCACCCATGTGACTCGCCGAGTAGCTTCAGTTCTTAATCCATACAGTGGTTGTTCGAGCCATGCAGGGGCTCCAACTCATAGATCCACACTTCTAAGGCCCTTCTTTCACGTAAAGTTGCAAACTTTACGTGAACCCAAGATGCTATAGGCTTAAAACACTCTAGG
This sequence comes from Lactuca virosa, assembly GCF_052849685.1. NCBI lineage: Eukaryota > Viridiplantae > Streptophyta > Magnoliopsida > Asterales > Asteraceae > Lactuca > Lactuca virosa. The sequence continues at coordinate 89,741,102 of NC_136428.1, read as the reverse complement.
GCTTGGTTTTGTGACAAGCATGCTTCACCAACACACCAAAGACTGCTGCTTTATGGGTTTCTAGGCAAAGACAACCCTAGATCCGAAGTTCTCTTTGTTCACAAGGCACAATACACGAATTGGCCTTGGAAATGGCCCAAAAATGACAAAATGTAACTAGGAAAGGGGATCTAAGTGAATAATAGCCAAGGTATGAGCTTCATACCTTTCTAGGATCTGAAATGACACACCAACACAGAGTCCACTGCTACTTCTTGAATCACCCAAGGTCTTCCTTCTTCCTTCTAGCTTTAAATCACTCAAAAATGGCAAGAGAAGCTCAAGGACACTCAATGGCTGCTTAGGGTTTCGAGAGAAGGTAAAGGGAGTGATGGAGGCTGGGGTGAAGGCCTGAAATGATGCTTAAATAGGGCACCAAGCCCGAAAATTAGGGTTTTCCAACCCAGACCTGACTCGCCGAGTCGATCACTTAAACCCCGACATGGGTCCTGCTCCAACTCGCCGAGTTCACCCATGGACTCGACGAGTTGACCCCTTTAACTTAGGGTTTTCCTTTCCTTTCTTGGTCTTTCTGATTATGGGTGTTACAACACTCCCCCACTTAAACTAGACTTCGTCCTCGAAGTCTGCCACGGCCAACTACCTTATCATCTGGTCGCCACTTACCACAAGGTACACACTCCACCCCTTTTCGATCCAAACCTTGAAGATGCCATCTTCAGAACAACCCGCTACTTGCAACCTTCGAGTACAACACTTTTTCCAACCGGTAATCATACCAATACTCCTGATACACTTACCCTTGATTCGTAAGGGGTTTACTCTTTTATCCTACACTGTTACTGGCCTTTCTAAGGCACTTTCCACAAGCAACAACCTTCCAATTTCCTTCGAGGATCAATCCTCTGCCGAAACCGCAATTCCGGCCACTCCCAGTGCCGGCCATCATACCAATACTCGCGAAATGATCCCCATACAATGCTCTAATACTGAAAGCTCCACCCAATCGTGAGAATTCAGACAATCCTTCAGGTAGCAGATTCCTCTCTGCTACGTTTCAGGCTCAGACGAGAACGGCGTCACCGAGCCAAATCCTTTACTCTGAGATCATTCGATCCCGCGATGAGCAGCTTAGCATCATCCGATCAGCTCACGGCTTTTCGCACCGAATCCTTTACCATCATTCCTGCCTGTAGTCCTGTTGATTCCCATCCGCCTACCGGATGAACCGAGACTGCCCTGGTCCCAATTGGTCTACCATTACCCGGAATACCGGTTTCCCCCCATGCCGCTTCGGAGATACGGGCCCTCGACCACACTCCACGAACTAAGCTACTAATGAATGCCACGGTTTACCCGCAGCCTTACGCCACTCTTGGTCTCCAATGACCTACTGTCTTCCGGACCCACTCATAATGTGGCCTGCTCACATCCAGGCGGCTGCCCCGTCCTGAACTTATCTACCTGAAAACCCCGCCACTGAATCATACACCTGATACATTCGTTCTAGCGAATGGGGACCGACGAATGCTACGGGCCACCCCGTAGTCTTGCAACACTCCTACGCTGCCAGCCATCCAAAGCTACGGGCCACCCCGCAATCTTACTAACTATTCTCACATGCGATTGCTACGGACCACACCGCAGTCTTACTAACTATCCTCACATATGATTGCCACGGGCCACACCGCAGTCTTACTAATCTAATGCTACGGGCCACACCGCAGTCACACCATACTCCGACGCTATCTGTTGACCATTGCTACGGACCGCCCCGTAGTCTTACCATACTCCTCTTACTTTCTGATCACTGGTGAATGCTATGGCCATCCGGTAGTCTGACAACACCTTTCCACACCGACTGGCTGCTAGTGGATGCTACGACTAGCCCATAGTCGAGCATACATGCACAATCTGGTACCCCCAAGTGGTACTTATGTCCCAGATGGAACTCCCAACTGATTCCTCTGTAATATACTACCAGACATTTCGAGAATGAGGTTTCACATTTGGCAAGTTTTCCCAACTTCCAATTCACACTGTCCTCAGTTCATACAGCCACCTGGGCCGTCTTTCTTCCTGACAGGAGAGCGAAACTTATCCTAGTTTCAAAACCCCTTCTACTCCCATAACCTGATTGTTTCTCCCCCACCTAGGTTCAGCTAAGTCTTTACTACACGCGAAAACCCGAAGATTTCCATTCCTTCCTTCCTTACACGACATGCATGATATCCACCATCGCCCTATTCTTGCTAGTGATCCGTCTCTAGCCCACTCCAAGTACCGTATGATTACCGAATACTAGATGAACACCTCCCGCATCCCTGATACTGAAAATCCCCTAAGCTCCGATTAATGTCCTTATGGTCCGAATAACTACTGCTCAGGGCAAACTCCTCGGTGATAAGCCACTTCCTCTGATGCTTCCAAAAGCTATCCCAAATGCCAAGACTAGAACCATCAAACCCTGATGATGGTGGCTGACTACTCCCTGAACCGTTTTCAGCCATAACTGAGATGATACTGGACACTTCGAATCCGAAGTGAAAGATGACCCACACTAGCTACTAACAGTTCCTGGTATGCAATTGGCATATGACAATTCCAAAGTACAATCCAAATACGAGCAGAGAGACAACTCATACATACTATCACCTAAGACCGGGGTAAGAACTTCCCTAATTCACACAGAAGTGAAAATAGCCATAGATACGTACCTGCAACATTCCCTGCTGTAATCTAGATCTCCCTCGTCTGTCACTGCAAGGCCCTACCCTCTCGCCCATCCAAAAACCTCATAATTGTTGGGGCAGAAGCATTCCCTGCTCCTCCCCTCATCGTCGGGCAGTCGGTCCTCTTGTGGCCCACCTGATTGCAGTGAAAACATAATGGGCTTGCCCCCTGTGGGCAGTCCCTGCTGATGTGACCATCACTGCCACACTTGTAGCAGCCTGAACCCCTGGAACAACACACTCCCTCGTGCAGTTTCCCGCACGTGCTGCACTGACTTCGGCCCTGCCGACCTACTAATCGCTGATCTGAAGTCTTGGGTCTCTTCCCGGGACCCTCTAAAGTGTACGTCTGATCTGACCTCCTCTTCGCAATGTGCTCCAGATCGATCTCCCTTTCCCGAGCTCTGGCAATCATAGAGCCCAGGGCCGGGCATGCCGAGAAGCTGACATGCTCCCGAATATCCGCTCTCAACATGTCATGATAGCGGGTCCTCTGCATCTCATCATCCCCTGCATACTGGGGCACTAATAAGGCCCTCTCCCGAAACTTGGCTGTAATCTCCGCCACCGACTCTGTCGTCTGTCTCATGTCTAGGAACTCTCTGGCCAGCTGCTGAAGCTCCACCGCCGGCGCAAACTCCGCCCTAAACCTGGTCACAAAGTTTGACCAAGTCATAGCCTCGACGACCGAGGCTCCCAATGAGTCACCAACTGACTCCCACCAATCCCTAGCTCTGTCTCTCAAACATCCCGCCGCAAAGTGGACCTTCGACCCCTCCGGGCAGAAGCTCGTCAACTGTGCAGACTCAATGTCTGCGATCCATCTTCTGGCAGCAATGGGGTCCTTCACCCCGTGAAAATCTGGCGCACCACTCCCTCTGAAGTCCTTGAAGGACAGCGTGCGCGTACTCGCCTGGCCAGACGCTAAATCACTCCTGAAAGCTCAGAGGCGATCCTCCATCAGCTCAATGATTCCTTCCTTGATCGACCCGAAAATGACTGGGGTCGCCTCAAGGATGCCTCTCGTAATCTCAGACGCAATGAACTCGCGTAACCCATCATCAACTTGCTTGGATCCCGCGCCCGAACCTGATCCTGAACCGGATCCTGATCCTCCTGCTCCGTGTCGCGTGGTCACCATGTTGAAAATGCACGCGTAACTGTCAGGATCATACATACTCCCGAGAGGTCTAACACACTCTCCAAGGTTCCCGGTCTCATCTTGGCATTTCTCGAATCGAGTACGGATCCTCTGCTTTCAGTAGTACGGGCCCATACTACCTTCCACATCTATCCGTACTTTCCTCAAGAACTGCTTCGACTCCACCAGGTCCCTTTCTCTACTACTACAGCTCCCAGCACTATCTCATCCAAGGCTTACCCTAGGGAAACCTCTGACTCAACTCAAACCAGTCCTCAGCTGCTGAAGGCCTCCTTGTGATGCCAATTAGCCATTACCTGAATACCATCACATGTGACGAGGCTCAGATAATCCTTCGAGTAAAAGACTCGTCCCTACAACGGTTAGACTCAGACGAGAGCTGCACAATAGGGCCAAATCCAACACTCTGAGATTATTCAACCCTGACCACATGTGACGTGACGTATTCACCTAATGGCTAACTCCCATCACTCAGAATCCCACAATGCACAAAGCAAGCAGCATTCAGACAAGGGAAAATCTAACCACATAATCCAACCATATTGCTCTATCCTCTACTCAGGAATCTATTCTAGCATGCATCTCATAAAGCTCATACACATATAACAGGCACATAAGGCATCCTCCTAGATCCTTAGTCCTAATCTAGCATGCAGTTCTAATAATCGTATCATAACATAACTTGTATAGGTATCTTGGGGTACTTACTTGAGCTCGGCCGGTCGCACACATCACACACTTGCTCTTTCTCAAAAATCCTTTTACTTAGACTTTAGAAAATCATTTCTTTATAAATAATCTTTTAATCCCTCGATTTGAGTCCAGACACCCCCCAAGGTGTGTCCGGATCCCTCAAACCAAGTTTCTGATACCAACTTGTAACGTCCCAATTTCCAAGGCCAAAAATTTCTTTTAAAAACATTACTAAATCATAGTGTTAAGCCATTCAAACATACAAAAAGGGTTTATATGACAAATCATAGTTTCATTTCCAAAACACTTGTTTAATTATCAGAGTAGAACATCCCAGGTTAACTTGCCATGGTGTGTGCACTGCAACCCTCCCGAGCTCCTTTTCTGAAAACTGGATACCTGAAACCAAAACTGAAAACCGTAAGCACGAAGCTTAGTGAGTTCCCCCATCGTCCACATACCATACAATCATATAGCATACATACTGTCAGGCATTTCTGGGGTACCCGACCTACCCGGTACGACCATTCTGGGGTGCCGACCTACCCGTACGACCATTCTGGGGTGCCGATCTACCCATGCGGCCATTCTGGGGTGCCGTCCTACCCGTGTCAAGCCATTCTGGGGTGCTGACCTACCCTTCGGTCCTAACAACCGAACCTCGGGGACTATTTCACCCCTACTACTACTGTCACATATATCATAGCATAATCTACTGGCAGACATATCTGGGGTGTCCGACCTACCCTTCGGTCCTAACAACCGAATCTCGAGGACTATTCCCCCTCCTACTACCTCTATCTCATATAACATATCATGCTAGCAGCTAAACATATCATAACATACTGTTAGGCATATCTGGGGTGCTTAACCTACCCTTCGGTCCTAACAACCGAACTCTATCACTATCACATATCATATCACGCTAGCATATAACATATCAGGTAGTAGCAACACAGATGAATATCACAAAGACAAAGATCTAACATACGATCCCTACTGGTGGGCCGGCATTATGGCCGTAGACCCACCGCTACTGGAAGGTAACTCACCTCGCACTGCTGATCTTGCTGATGATCCTCTGGCTGCTGTCCAACCACTTCCTGAACCGCTGCTCCACTAGCTCTCCGAGCTACTAATACCAATAAAACACTTAGTTCCAAACTGAACTCTAGAAGTCAACTAAGTCAACTCTAGTCAAATTCAACCTTCCAGGTCAACCTACTCGCCGAGTATGCCTATTGACTCGCCGAGTTCATACGCTAAGAATCCTTTCATTCGCGACTCGACTCGCCGAGTCAGCCCCTGACTCGCCGAGTCTACCAATTGTCCGAGTCCTGACCTGTCCAACTCACTGAGTCCCCACTTAACTCACTGATCCGAGTCTAAAGTCGAAGAGTTTGAGGTTCAGCGATCCGACTCGTCGAGTCCATGAACAGACTCGTCGAGTCCATGGCAATATTCAACAGACTCGCCGAGTTGTTCTTCCAACTCGTCGAGTTCCTGCCTTTCTTCATCCAACTCGCCGAGTCCACCCATGTGACTCGCCGAGTAGCTTCAGTTCTTAATCCATACAGTGGCTGTTCGAGCCATGCAGGGGCTCCAACTCATAGATCCACACTTCTAAGGCCCTTCTTTCACGTAAAGTTGCAAACTTTACGTGAACCCAAGATGTTATAGGCTTAAAACACTCTAGGGCTTGGTTTTGTGACAAGCATGCTTCACCAACACACCAAAGACTGCTGCTTTATGGGTTTCTAGGCCAAGACAACCCTAGATCCGAAGTTCTCTTTGTTCACAAGGCACAATACACGAATTGGCCTTGGAAATGGCCCAAAAATGACAAAATCTAACTAGGAAAGGGGATCTAAGTGAATAATAGCCAAGGTATGAGCTTCATACCTTTCTAGGATCTGAAATGACACACCAACACAGAGTCCACTGCTACTTCTTGAATCACCCAAGGTCTTCCTTCTTCCTTCTAGCTTTAAATCACTCAAAAATGGCAAGAGAAGCTTAAGGACACTCAATGGCTGCTTAGGGTTTCGAGAGAAGGTAAAGGGAGTGATGGACGCTGGGGTGAAGGCCTGAAATGATGCTTAAATAGGGCACCAAGCCCGAAAATTAGGGTTTTCCAACCCAGACCTGACTCGCCGAGTCGGTCACTTAAACCCCGACACGGGTCCCGCTCCAACTCGCCGAGTTCACCCATGGACTCGACGAGTTGACCCCTTTAACTTAGGGTTTTCCTTTTCCTTTCTTGGTCTTTCTGATTCTGGGTGTTACATTCCTGCAATGTCCTCTTCTTTCACCAACAAAGCCCTGCCATGAGTAGGCTTTCTTACTTCTTCATCTTCTGAATCGGTGGACCAAACTTCAACACCTCCGAGCTCATCATCAACAATACTTCCCTGCACAACAAGAGCATTCATAGTGTTGTTAGATCCAGCTTTCTTCTTCCTGATTTCCTCCAAACGCCGTGTGAGGTTCGCTTCCACGTCCTCATCTTCGTTCTTCTCAGACATCTTTCTCATCATGCAGTCTTTGGCGAAGTGATTTTTACCTCCACAGTAGTGACAGTTAAAGCCCGAGTCACCTCCAAGTTTTGCTTCCTTCTTTGGTTCTTCGGTCTGAGAAACACTCTTCGGTTCCTCCTTTGCTTTCTCGGCACTGTAGCTGCCTTGCCAGTTTCGTTTCTTGTTTGTTGAGAACCTTCTCTTGATGAACTTCTTGGGATTCGACACCATCAAGGCATAATCTTCACTTGTTAGATCATATTCAGAGAGATCTAAATCTTCTTCTTCCTCAGCAGCATTCTTTCCTTTTGAGATTAGGACCAAGGATCCCATTCCAGAAACCACATTCGTTTCTTTGGTCAAGGCACTCTCATGTGACTTTAATATTCCCACCAGTTTTGCTAGAGAATAACTTTTGAATTGTTCATGTGCCTTCACTGTAGACACCACAACCATCCATTCTTATCTAAGGCCATTCATGAATGTTACCTTCTGTTCGATGACCTTCCTTTCAATCCCATGCTTTATCATCTTGCTTAAGAGATGATTGAAGCGATCGAAGGCTTGAATGAGCTTCTCTTCAGGCTTCTGCTTGAAGTCACCAAATTCTGAGAGCAACAATGTTTTAATTGAATGCTCAAGATCTTCATCCGTAGAGTACAATTCCTTCAATCTGTCCCATATTTCTTTTGCCGTTGTGCATGAGCTTACCAATCGAAACGTGTCCGATTGTAAAGCAAACCTAATCATCCTTAAAGCTTTGATATTGCACTGAAACTTTTCCTTCTCATCTTGTGGTATATCTTTCACGTCACTGATGAGTTGATTGTACTCCTTTTGAGTTTTAACAATCCTTGAAGTGTTTGAGTGAGTGAATGGACCTACAGTGATCGCCTTCCAGATCAGGTATCCATTGTCTTCTGAGCTAATCACGTAGTCTTCAAAGTGATGCGCCCAGACCTCATAATTCTGAGTGTATAATATAGGAATCCTTGTAGTCGATCCTATGTTGTTGGAGATACTGATTGGGTTTGACTGAGAATCATCCATGGACATGTCGACATTTGTTTAAAACCTGCTTAAGATCAGACTTGTAAATAACGTTAGGGTAAGAACGAATATTTAAAGACAACGTCAATAGCAGATGACGGCTCTAACAATATCAATCAAAGCGGAAAACCTCAAGATCTTCTTCTACAGAAGAGATGTGTATGAATTACACAATCTCCTGCTCTGATACCAATTGATGAGTTGAAAAACTCTTAAATCGATTAGATCTTCAACAGGTTAAACAATAAAATCAAACAAACACAATGAACACAATATAGAATCAAATAATGCTTAATGATTCAAATGTAGTCACGCCTCAGCAGAGCTCGATGAAGAACTTCCACTGTAGAGGCGAGCTAGGGTTTATAGTACAATACTGTGAATAATAATCAAAGCGCTCTGCAATAAAGGATGCATGCATGCACCTTAAATACTAAACCCTAGTAAAACAAACACGGTTGGACAGGCCCAAACCGGATAACAAAATTGGGCTAAGGACCGAGCCCAAAGACGCAATCTTACTAGACCCAACAGAAGCAACATATGACTGACAGATAGAAAGCAAGAAAATAATTTCCTACATACCTACTTTATCAGAACCCCCCAGTCGGCCTATCAGAACCAGAATTAAGGACATAAGTTCGTACATCAAGGAAAATTCGAACCACTATTCTAGATGCATATTAATTTAATGTATCCCGTGGGTTCCCATGTTAATCTCACTGCTCAATCTACCCGAGCGTCGTATGGTCAGTCCAGACAATCCTATCTAAATCCACACTGTCAAATCCTTCGAGCCTACCAGCACATTGAACACATAGTCTAGACAATTTAGATTCAGTACCTTACACTGGTTTAGACTGCCCGTTACCACTCTCTTGATATCACTTCCCGAAAAATACCTACTAAAGAAAAACTATAAGAAAGAAAAAAAATTGTCTTCAAAATGAATCATTTTAAGATAAACTCAGGAGTATCGAGAAGAAAACTCAAACCGTAACTCACCGATTGAACTTGCATCCAGAAGGTCTGAATATGGCACACATAATCTCAGAACAGATCCGAAAATTCTTCACATCGTTAAGTACAAACCCCATGTGTGATCCTTTCCTTTCTTTCTTTCCCGCAAAGGACACATACTCTCAAACAAAATTCTGAATGTTGTACAGTAGAGAGATGCCTCCTATCATGTGCCTCGAACAACCACTACCAACAAACCGAAGTCTGATGATATGCCTCCATAGCTGCTCCAGCACAGAGCGGGATCAGTTGGTCTTTGGAACCCATACCATTTTGAAACTGGGTTGACCTTTGTCATCTTTGCAAGAAACTCTCTCCCACGACATGTCCTGCTTATCACAAACAGAAGATGAAGAAATATTAGAGTCATTAGGTGATTTGGGATATTAAACCTTTGGTACCCATCTGTAGTTGGGTTTAACCCATTTCTTGTTCGAGCGGATGGGTGCCTCGGCACTTGATTTTGAACTTGAAGTCGATCTTCGAGATGACTTTGATATGATTGATCTTGATTTCACTGGAGCATCTCTTGGATTGGACTTCTTGGCCATCATACCCTTCTTGACCTTGGGATTTTGATTCTTGGCCTTTTGCGCGTTCCAGTCACAATTGTTTGAACGTGGCCTCGAAGGGTTTCTTTTGAAATATCTCCTTCTTGGCGCGTTCTGCCATCCTTGTGCATAGTAGGGAACATATGCGCGATTTGAACAGTTTTGGGAAGAGTTTCTAGGTGTTCCACAGTGAAAACATGTCTTTTTCTTCACATAGGAATTGTTTCTTCCTGCCCCTGGTGGCGTGCCCTTGCCTTGTCTCTTATTATTCCCACAAGCACAGTTGCAACAGGCACTCTGATTTGCTTGTTTTGGTGGCCCGTATTTACCAACAGAAGGTGTATTAGAGGTGACTAAATTAGAAGCAATGGATTCAGAGTTCAAGGGGTTATTTTTTTGACAATCAACAACATCAACAGAATTAGAAGTAGTCATGTTCTCCTTGTCGTCATCTTCCGCTACTTTACCTGCACAGGAAGTAGAATCATTAGTATCTTTCATCTCAACACCTTCACTTGGCCCTGATTGTTCAGTCTTGACTGGAGTTGGTTAAGGGAGTAAGCCAAACTAAGCAGGTGTCTCTTCCTCATTGGTTTCAAGGGTGGGTTATAGTTTTCATTAAAGGGAGGTGGTACAATGTGATACCCTAGACCCTTGTTTTGATTATCTTTGCATTTTAATTGCTTTTCTATCATGGATGCAACTACCTCACTTGACACATCAAATTTCTTAAAGTTGAATTCAGCATCATTATATTTAGCTTTCAATGCATCAAGTTCGACAGTTAATTCGGCAAGTTGTCTCTTAATATAGTTATAGTTTTCACATTTATTGCTATATTCTTCCTGAAGTTTTCGGAAGTCCTTGATTTTGGAGTCTAGTTGTGCTTTTAGGGAATTTTGACCTTTCCATAGGGTATAGCCTTCATATTTTGAGGTCCTCATTTTCCCTTTTTAGCAAATTAATTTGTTCATGAAGAAACTTAATCGTAGTTTCACAAGATTTACAGCATGAAACCTCATTGACCGGAATGTTTGCGGAACTCATTGTTTACCAAAAATGCACTTTGACTAAAAACTCAAAAGTCAACCTTAAAAGTCAGATTTAAAAAGTCAAACTTAAAAGTCAAACCGAAAAGCTAAATTTGAAAATTTTAAAGTTAAACGAGAAAGTCAAAGTTTAAAGTCAACGGTCAAACTTGAAAGTCAAAGTCAAATTTTAAGGTCAAAAATCAAAAATGATAGTCAAAAAATAAAAGTCAAAACTTTTGGTTGAAAATGAAATTTGAAAATTTGAAAAAATGATTTTTGGGCAAAAAGTGTTAAAAATGCGAAACTAGAACCGAAACAGGGAGTCGTCTTGAATTAAATTTGGAAGGAGAATAACATCTATCAAGCTAGATGAGTTGGAAGGGGCGCTGGTTGATTACACAAGGGACCTGGGTTCGATCCTTGCAACCCCCAAAATCCTTTTGATTATTTGCTGCTGCTGCGAAGACTATACGCGCGAGGACCGCACATGCTGCTGGGCCGAGAACTCCTGCTGACCGCAAACGAGCGAGGAACACGAACTTCCTGACCGAGAACCTGCGAGACCTCGGACCGTAAATGCAAGGACCGGCTGAGAACCCTTCTTCGGTCGGGCAGTGAACCCTTCTTCGGTTGGCCGTGAAAGCTTCTTTGGTTGGCTGTGAACCCTTCTTCGGTTGGCCGTGAAAGCTTCTTCGGTTGGCCGTGAACCCTTCTTCGGTTGGCCGTGAAAGCTTCTTCGGTTGGCCGTGAACTCTTCTTCGGAGGCCGTGAACCCTTCTTCGGATCGTGAAAAAACAATGTTTTCACCTCTTTTTGCCCCAAAACTCAATCAGAAACTCGTTTTTATGAAAAACATAAAGAAAAAACCCCCACTATATTGCCAATAACTATCCAAAAACGAAAAATCCTTCGAGAAAAAGATAAAAAACGCTCCAGATCTGGCCAAAATTATTGATACAATCCAAGCTCTAATACCAACTGTAAGTCCCAAATTTGCTTGACGCATCAATCAGATCCAATTGATGGTGCAGAATCCCAATCAATTGGATGATGCAAGATCAAAATAGATAAGAAGGAGAAGAAGTACAAGATGAATCTTTAATGTATTCAATAATATGAATGATGATAAATACATGAGATTCACACAGACACTTGCACCTTATCTACTTTCTCCCTCTAGAACCCCTTAGAACACACACACTTAAGCTCCTTTCTAGCCGTCCACCCTCTACCACCAGACATCTATTTATATGGAACATGGGCCGTGAATAGGTTCACGGCCGTGAACCAATTCACGGCTGTAAACACCCACTTGGGCCGTGAACCCTCCTAACCGCACACACTACATGGACCGAAAACTATTAACATCTAGGAAAAAAATTATAAACCATAATTTTAGACCCAACACCCACCCACCTCCACCTTCATCACCGATCACTACCATTCGCCACCACCACCACAACCCATCACTACCACCTCCACCCACTACTCACCAAAACCATAACCCACCACCATCCATCACCCAACTAGAACCACCCGTAACCACCACTAGCCATCATCACCCACACCCATCATACGCCACCGCCACCAACCAATACCGACCAGCACCACTAACACCCGCCACCGCCACCAACCAGCACCCACCACCACCACCCACTACCCACCACCACAACCACCACCACTCACCCCCACCCACTACCCACCAAAACCACCACCCACCACAATCACTATCACCCGCCATCACCACCCCCACCACTAACCACCGCTACCCATCACTACCTACTACCACTACACATCACCACCATTCACCTCCATTACCTGTTACTACCACCCGCCACCACTACCCTCATCTACCATCCACCAAAACCACCACCCATTTCTATCACCACAAGTTGCCAGCACCCACCCACCACAACCACACACCACCACCACCCACCTCCCTACCTACCGCCACCACCCATACCCATCACCGACACAAACCACCACCCGTCACCACCATCCACCACCAAACATCACCACACGTCGTTACTACCCATCACCACTACCGCCACCGCCCACCCATCAATAACACCACCCCATACTACCCGCCAACCACAAAATCATCACCCACCAACCACCACCCACCACCTTTCATTACTACTACCATCCATCATCCTTCACCAACCACCACACCTAACCAGTTATAACCCACGACCCCATCACCAACCACCCACCACCACCATCACCACTACCACCCAATACCATCACCACCACCCATCCCACCTCCACGACGACGACCACCACCACTATACATCCTCATCACCACCCATCTCCTCCACCACCATCCACTACTACACCCACCACCACCATATGTGATTAAATTCATGTAATCACATCAAATCATATATGATTATATGTATTTAGTCACATAAATTACATGTGATTAAATACATAGAATCACATATGTTTATATGCATCTAATCACATATGATTTATATAGACAAGATTCGTTTTCATATTTTCCATTCAATAATTTTTCTCACATATTTAATCATATCTGATTATATAATACTTAATCACATATGATTAATGTGGACAAAGATTTTTTATTGTGTTTTTGATTCAATAGTTTTTCTCGTGTATATAATAACATGTGATTATATGTATCGAATCACATGTGATTATATGTATCGAATCACATGTGATTATATGTATCGAATCACATATGATTTATATGTGATTAAATACATATAATCATATATGATTTAATAGTTGGTCTCTTGTATTTAATCACATGTGATTTTATGTATTTAATCACTTGCGATTATAAGATTCGCTTCACGTACTTCATTCAATAGTTGTACTCGTGTATTTAATCACATATGCTTATATGTATTTAATCATATATGATTTATATGGATAATATCAATTTTTGCATCGATTCAAACATTTTCTCATGTATTTAATCACACATGATTATATGTATTTAATCGCATATGATTAATGTTTACAAAGAACAACTATCAAATCAAGAACATAGAAATAAATTTTGTCCATATAAATCATATGTGATGTAATACACGGTAAATCATATATGATTAGATACATATATCAAATGTGATTAAATTACATGTGATTATATGTATTTAATCACATACGATATATGATTAAATCATATGTGATTATATGTATTTAATAACTAATGATTTAAATAGATGTGATTATATGTATCTAATCTCATATGAATTATTGATTCACTTTTCGTGTATTAATCACGTGTCATTTTATATATTTAATCAAATAAAATTTTCTCGTATATTTTATCACATGTGATTTTATATATTAAACCACATATGATTTATATGGAAATGATAAGTTTTGGCGTTCTCGATTCAATAAATTTTCTCATTTCTTTAATCATATGTGATTATATGTAGTTAATCACATATGATTTTTGTGAAAAAAAATTGGTTTCATATTTTTGATTCACTACCTTATATTTTTTAGTGTTTGTGTGCATTTAAATAGCCTAATTCACAAAAAGAGGTTTTTAAAAATAAATATTTATAAAATTGCTCATGTGTCAATAAGTTTGCATCGTAAAAGTTACGAAACTAACTTTTATAGTTTTTTAACGAATAGTTTTTTTAAAATTTCGACACTAGCATTTAAATATTTATAAAATTGATCACGTGTCAATAAGTTTGTATCATAGAAAGAGTTAATTAGTTGATTATCGAACAGTAGCAAAATGAAAGTTGCTCATGTATCAAATGTTACATATAATATATATAACTAATTGTCCAAATTCCTTATTTTTTATTAATAAGAAGCCAAAAAATATGATTCTGTTGGTGCCATAACACTAGTTATATATAGAAAATCATCATCGTCTTCATCTAGATTATCCTGCAAACAATTTACATTGTTAACAAAAGATTTAAAAATAGTAAAAAACATTATATTGTTGTAATAATTTTCTAACATGCCTTTACAATTACAAGACTCATGATGAATTTTGCACTAGCTTTTTTTGCACTTTCTACATCCTTAATATTCAAAACAGTTCCAACCTAGAACATATTAGAGCATTAATAATATAAGATATGACAAGAATTCATTCGTGACATAATAGTACACTAAAAGCTGATCATACAAGTGATGATTATGATTTATAAAACACTTACCCCTAGAGTTGTGGTTGGAAAATCCTGCACCAGTTCATGTAACACCTACCAAATAAACAAATGGAAAACTCTAAGCTATCATGATCATCAACCAAAAATGTATGAAATGCATATAAATTATACAAGTAGCTTTATGCTAAGATACCCATATGCAACACTATCTTCAAATAGTACAGCCAAATCATTTGGTTTTTTGTTACCACTACAAGATGATGTCATTACTTTTCATTAATAACTATTTTTCCATCATATCAACAAGAATATGACCAGGATTCCTCTGTCTTACTTGTATAAGACATCTTATAATCATATTAAGTTTTACTACATTATGAAAGTAAAATAAGTAATGTTAACAAAAAGGTATGTATTTAGATCTTAATAACAAATATGTTTCTTTGTGACATTTTGTCAAACACCTGGTGGCCGCTATATGTATCACCGGGTGAGACACTAATTTCTTAAACATTAATATGATATGAACCAAGAATGATACCATGACAGATGATATGCAAGTGCTGGAGCCCAAATCCTATTACCAATTAAATCAAATGAATAATATTTTTCTCAAACTAAACAAACATATAAAGTCTGATCAACAAATTAACATAACAATTTGGCGACGTTATAGGATGCCTGAACAAGAAATAAGCACATAGAAGGTAATAAATAGATTAGTGATTACCTAGACAATGGTCAACTTAGGAAGAACAATTTCAATGAAACAAAAAAATTCATACTCAAACCAAACAAAAATACAAAGGAGGTGTAGATCGATCCTGTATTCTTCATGCATCCATCGTCTTACGGTTCAGGTGATGTCGTATCCCGCTCGATAAGGTAGAGGCATTTTCGCCGACTCATCAATGATGTGAGATTCGATTGCAAAATCAGAAGATGCCATCGTCGATTCCTTTCATTCTGCCAAGTTCAACGGTTATTCCTCTACCGTCGGTATTGCTCCTGCTATAAGGTACTTTGTAACGCCTGATGATTCCAAGATATTAATTATTTATTTAATCATTTATTTATTGTTTTAATCATGAAAGTTGTTGTTGAGCATAAAAGACTTGGGCTTCCATGAATGGGCTTGCTGAAGCAGTACGCTGGGCGTAAGCCTAGTGTACGTGGGCGTAAGTGAATCATTAAGGACCGCGGAGGCATGCACATACGCTTAGCGTACGAAGTGGTACGCGCAGCGTATGTGGTCAGATCCCAAAAACCCTATTTTTAGGGTGCAAGCCCTATATAATATCATTATGTCCCATGTGTTAGCCTCCTTATCAGCATCTTATGTCTAGAAACCCTAAAATCGAGTCCTATATTCCTTTGTTGAGTGTGTGAGCTTTTGGAAAGCTTTTGGTGTTCATCTTTGTGCATTTTGAAGGAGTTGAAGAAGCTAGAAGTTGCTTAGCCTGAAGAGGAGTTCTTGGATCCAGAAACTCGACCCATTTTGCAAGAAGTTTGACGTATCAAGTTCTTATCTTGATTACTAAATATTTAGATCTCCTTTTTGGTTAAATAGTTATGTCTGTAGCCATGGTTTGGATGGATGTTGGGATTAGGACGTCCCAAAGGCTTATTCTCTCAGATCCAAGGTCTTCATGGACTCCTTTGGCATAAAGGTGCCAACTTTATGGAGTCAGGGGCTTCATGCATCCATTAAGTCCTTCATTAGGTCCTTTTTGAGCTTTTGAGCTTCTTATGGTCATGCATGGACGTAAAGTTAGCAACTTTATGTGGCATTTCAGCTTAGAGGGGTCAAATCTACATTCTGGAGCAAAGTCTTAACGGATTAGGAGCTTAATCTCGAAGATGGTTGAATTTGTTGAGTACATTGGCCATACAAGCCTCTATGCGCAACGTACAAGCCCTCGATGCAGTACGCTTAGCGTACTAGCTGAGTACGCCCAGCATACTCATTCTGATGACTTTTCATTAATGGACTTTCAGTTTGGGCATTGGTTTGGGCTTGGAAGGTTAGGGTTAGTTGGGACATCTGACTTTGGTAGTTTTTGGGCCAAGTATGTTATTGGGCCTTAGGCTAAGGCCGATGTGAAGGAGTTGGGCCCAATTGGAAATTGGGCCATATTTTGGGCCTTGAGGGATTGTTTAAATTTTGGGCCCATTGGATTGTCGTTATGGGCATCATTCTTGGGCCAAGCTAGGGTAGGGTAAAATAGTTATTTTACCCCAAGTAGAGATTGTTGGTTATAATGTAGATTCCAAATCTTAATTAGATTTTATGTGGCAATTGATAGCTCGGGGAGTTGTAGGGCTAGCAGTCAGGGATCATTCATTTCATTCAGCTTTTCGAGGTGAGTTTCCACACCGGGTTTAGCGAGTCTAAGGAACCAAGGCCGAACCTTGATTGATTATGTTAATATACTTGTTATCTGTATGATACTTGTATGTGTACTGGGCGAGTGTGGGCGGGGCCCATTATACGAGTGTGGGAGGACCGTATCTCATTGGTCGGGGCCCGTTATGCGAGTGTGGGTGGGGTCCGTTGTGGGATTGTGGGTGGGGCCCGTATCTCTTTAAGCGGGACCTGTTATGTGATATGTTGGTATGTGGTATCTTGGGAATTCACTAAGCTTTGTGCTTATGGTTTTTAATTTTTGTTTCAGGTACTTCCGGTTCCAAGGGGAAGAGTTTGAGTTGATTGCATCGCACACAACACATGGGTTCTGTTTATGAGACATACTCTGATTTTTATGATGTTTGACATACTTATTTTATTGGGGTGTATGAACAATGTTTTGGATACTATTTTTACTTAAATCAAAAATGAAATTTTTGGGTCATAATTTTTGGATGTTTTATACTTCCTCTTCTTCCTTATACCCAATCGAAGTTTTCAAGTATTTGTTTCTGCTTTTTGTGACTAGCATCTTTTGATTATTGTCAATCCTACAAGCCCTCGATGCAGTACGCTTAGCTTCTAGCTGAGTACGCCCAACATACTCATTCTGATGACTTTTCGTTAATGGACTTTCAGTTTGGGCATTGGTTTGGGCTTGGAAGGTTAGGGTTAGTTGGGCCATCTGACTTTGGTAGTTTTTGGGCCAATATGTTATTGGGCCTTAGGCTAAGGCCCATGTGGAGGAGTTGGACCCAATTGGAAATTGGGCCATATTTTGGGCCTTGAGGGATTGTTTAACTTTTGGGCCCATTGGATTGTCGTTATGGGCTTCATTCTTGGGTCAAGCTAGGGTAGGGTATAATAGTCATTTTACCCCAAGTAGAGATTGTTGGTTATAATGTAGATCCCAAATCTTAATTAGATTTTATGTAGCAATTGATAGCGCGGGGAGTTGTAGGGCCAGCTGTCAGCGATCATTCATTTCATTCAGCTTTTCGAGGTGAGTTTCCACACCGGGTTTAGCGGGTCTAAGGCACCAAGGCCGACCCTTGATTGATTATGTTGATATACTTGTTGTCTGTGTGATACTTGTATGTGTTGGGTGCGAGTGTGGGCGGGGCCCGTTATACGAGTGTGGGAGGGGCCCATATCTCATTGGACGGGGCCCGTTTTGCGAGTGTGGTTGGGGTCCGTTATGCGATTGTGGGTGGGGCCCGTATCTCTTTAGGCGGGGCCTATTATGTGATATGT
The DNA here is from genome assembly GCF_052849685.1 of Lactuca virosa. Taxonomy (NCBI): domain Eukaryota; kingdom Viridiplantae; phylum Streptophyta; class Magnoliopsida; order Asterales; family Asteraceae; genus Lactuca; species Lactuca virosa. The sequence continues at coordinate 89,722,568 of NC_136428.1, read as the reverse complement.
TGGTATGTGGTATCTTTGGAATTCACTAAGCTTTGTGCTTATGGTTTTTAATTTTTGTTTCAGGTACTTCCGGTTCCAAGGGGAAGAGTACTTTGGGTTGACTGCATTGCACACAGCACATGGATTCTGTTTATGAGACATACTCTGATTTTTATGATGTTTGACATACTTATTTTATTGGGGTGTATGAACAATGTTTTGGATACTATATTTACTTAAATCAAAAATGAAATTTTTGGGTCATAATTTTTGGATGTTTCATACTTCCACTTCTTCCTTATACCCAATCAAAGTTTTCAAGTGTTTGTTTCTGCTTTTTATGACTAGCATCTTCTCATTATCGTCAATCCCACAGTTATTCTGTTGATATGTGGTTTTATTGTTCTCAGTGACGTGTGTTTGTGAGTTTACTTGGTTAATCGAGGGCAATCCTAGTGAATTACTTATTGGGGCTTTTGATTTCCCCTCTTATCATTAAAAATTAAAACATGCACGTGCTGTTCCAATTTGTTCTCAATTGTTCTCACTCTAAGAAATGTTCTCATCTGAACATACATATATATATATATATATATATATATATATATATATATATATATGGAGGATCATTTGAGAACTCATAATTTTCCGAGACCCAAAAAAACTAAAAGTGGAACATTTGATCAATTATTTGGATGGATTAAATGATTTGTGGCATAATATGTAAATACACTCAAATCTGATGGGTTTTTGTGTTTAAAATTGAAGGATGTGAGGGTAATCAGGGTAAAATATATATGGAATAAAATACTGATTATTTAAAGTTTTCTCTCTCACACATATAAATTCTATGTCACCCCCAAATATCTACGCCATACATATTCATCGCCTTCCTCAATTCCTCATGAGTCCATCGATTGCCATTGTTGCCGATTTTCTGATCGGACATGTAAACGAAGATGAAGAACAAGAAAATTGGGTGGCTGTGATGGTGGAATTTGTTCCAGAGTACCTATATGACGTCTTCCAATCCACAATACCTAATCTTCAAATCATCAACAACTAACCGGTGAATCAACAAATCAGCGTCGTTCCATAGATCAACATATCAAATATATGCTCGAATCTCCATCACCACCTTCAACGAACCGATATTTCCATTTTCATTGACAAGTATTTCCTCCGTCGACAACGACCATTGCCGGCTATGAAACTATCGCACTTATTTCTGGATGATTTTCCAATCAAACGACCAAAAACGAATTCCAATCCATAATCGTCAGTCTCTAATCATCGACAACGGATCCATGAATCAACATATCGACATCGTTCCACAGATCTTGATCTAATTCACGCCTGAGTCTTCGTTCTGCCCTGTCCACTAAAAGTATTTTTCAGAGATGTGAATTAAAAAATAGTTCGATTCCTTCTTCAGATCACCAGAGGTATGCATGAATTTCCTTTTCATTAATGTTACTTGTCACTACATGTTTTTTAGATTGAATGTTATTAATCATTACATGTTGATATCACTTCCCCACCACACGATGGGAAGTTTTCTTTTATCGAAGTCAAAGAAAATTAGGAACGGTTTGAGCCTCGGTCTCCATCTCCGTCTCTAAATCATCGATCCATCTTCATACTAAATCTCTCTCCAGTTTTATTTTTTCACAACAGAACGGAATAGTTTGATTTGGTTAGCTCTTAGTTTCCGATTCAATTTTGGATTCATTTCACATGAAATAAATGGCTTTCAATAGATATAAACTATAAACCATTTTTTTCTTCTAATTTCTGTTCATTTCCAAGAACAAATATTTACACACTAACTGTTTGATCAAATGCCTAAAAGGAATTTATACATGTGATTAACATGTGATTATTAATCTCATTTGATTCACATGTAAATTACATGTGATTCACATGTAAATCACATGTGATTCACATGTGATTTACATGTAAATCACACGTGATTCACATATGAATCACATGTGATTCACATGTGAATCCCATATGAATCACATGTGATTCACATATTAATCATTTTTTATTCACATGTAAATCACAAGTGATTCACATGTAAATCACATGTGATTTACATATGAATCTTATGTGATTCATATGAAAATCAAATGTAATTCACATATGATTTCATATGTAAATGTGATTCGTATGTGATTCATATTTAAATCGCATGTGATTCATATGTTAATCATATGTAAATCACATATGTATTTTTGTGAGTGTTTTTGAATCAATCAATTTTTTTTAAATTTTCTTATAGATTTGGAAAAAATTGTGATGAATATTGAAGAGGTGAAAAATGATAAATTGAAAAAAAATATGGAAAATATTGACACGGAAGACATAAAAATTCTTTGAAATTTTTAGCAATTTTTTGTTTTTTTATATTTTATTTTGTATTGAATAAAATACTTATTCCATTGTGCTTATAGATTACTAAATAAAATGAATTTTCTTAAGATATCATTACAAATGTTATACTATATGAAATATTCATATATGCATTTGTAAAAATATGCATATATGTACATAAAATGTTGATTTTTTGGTTAAAAAATTATAGTATTTTTTAAATATTCCAGTTTTTAAAATTTTTTTTTGATTTTTAAATACTTTTTAAAAAGTTGTAGTTTTTTTTTTAAAAAAAGTATTTTTTACAAATTTTTTTCAAAAATTCATGAGTTCTAAAAAAAATTAAAAAAATCTACACTTTTAAAAAAATCGACAAATACTATTTTTAAAAAAATCTGAAAATTTGATTTATTATGTAAATTTTTAGACATTTATATTAATATTTCTAATAATACAAAATATTAAACGTTAAATGAGATTGGTAAGATGACGATCATGTCCTTAATTAATTAATTTTGGTCTAACGCTCCACTTTTAGTTATCGAGTTCTCGCGAAATTATGAGTTCTCAACCGGTCTCACCCCTATATATATATATATATATATATATATATATATATATATATATATATATATATATATATATATATATATATATATATATATATATATATATATATAATTGAGATCGATTGAGAACTAATAGTTTCCCGAGAACCTAAGAACTAAAGGTGGAGCGTAGGATCAAAATTAAATCATTAAGAGCATGATTGTCATGATACCAATCCTACTTAATTTTTTATATTATTGGAAATATTAATAAAAATCTCTCAAATTAACATTATAAAACAAAATTTTGGATTTTTTATAAAAAAAAAATAATTTTCGTTTTTTTTAAACTGCAGATTTTTTGAATTTTTTTGGAAAGCATAAATTTTAAAAAAAATTGAATTTTTTTTTTAAAAACTGCATTTTTTTGGAAAAAAAAAACTGAATTTGAAAAAACTGCAAATTTTTTAATAAAACAGTAATTTAAAGAAAAAACTGTAATTTTTTCAAAAAAACTGCATTCTTTTCTAAAATACTGTATTTGTTTTTCAAATAAAGTGCAACTTTTTTAAAAAAAGCTGCAATTTTTTAAAAAAAAACTGCAATTTTTTTAATAAAGCTACATTTTTAAAAAAAAATATAAATTTTTAACAATCAGTAAATTTATATAAAAAAAACTAGAATATTTAAAAAAAACTCTAACTTTTTTAACAAAAAAAATCAACATTTTAGGTGCATATATTCATATTTTTTTCAAATGAATATATGCATATTTCTTATACTATAATATTCATAAGTAATCATAAAAAATCTCATTTTTATTAATCAATCTATAAACATAATAGTACAGGTATTTTATTCGATACAAAATAAAATATTAAAAATAAAAAATGCTACGAAGATTCACAATGTTATCATTTCGTCATATTAAGATTTTCATATTTTCTTCAATTTATCACTTTTCACCTCTTCAATATTTTCCACAAAATCTTCAAAATCTACAAGAAAATTAAAAAAAAATTTGATTAATGCAAGAACACTCACAAAAATGCACATGCATATATCATATAAGATTTACATGTGATTCATATGTGAATTACATGTGAATCATATGTAATTGATATGCGAGTTACATCTAATTTACATCTGAATCACATGTAATTCTTATGTGATTCACTTGTGATCTACATATGAATCACATGTAATTCATATGTGAATCACTTGTGATTCATATGTAACTGATATGTGATTCACTTGTGATTTACATGTGAATTAAATGTGATTTTATATGTGAATTACATGTGATTCATATGTGAATCACTTGTGATTTATATGTGATTCACTTGTGATTTATATGTGAATCACATGTAATTCATATGTGATTCACTTATGATTTACATGTGATCCATATGTGAATTACATGTGATTTTTTTTTCTATAACGATATGAGATTTGCTGAATTCCAAAACACATATTCAAAAATAGAATACTAAAGAAGCAGATGGTAATTATTAGTGCACTATATAATTAGTTTATGTCCAAAAAATAATATAAATATTAGAATGTTTGTAAAGATTCTGCATTTTTGTAGATAAAAAGATTATAATAATAATATTCATGTACCATGGTTTATGTGCTCCTATTTGCATTATCATTTATCAAACTCATCATCTACTCTAGGGTTTAATTGCAACAATAAATTATAAAAATTCTGTATAATCATTTGCATTATCATTTTCAGGTGAATCGGTTATTAAGTTAGCGCTTGAGGTCTTTTCAAGTTCTGTATGATCACTTGAATCAGGGCGCACTGGACTTGAGATGATCATTGAATCAACACCAAAATTGTTTGATGGTGTTTTACCAGTGATTGATATTGTTATTTCTGAAGTAGCATCCTGCAAAAATTAGATGACATCATGATCACATACTAAGAGAATAGACAAGTGATGTACAAAAAGTAACCTTTTTCTTACTTTTGAGAGATTAAATTTTGATGACTTCTTCCCAAAAAACACAGTCTTGATCCACTTTCCAGGAGACTTCCCCATTCTTGACTAATAGAAATGTTACAGCTCTAAATTCTCTGCATTATCCCAAAAACAAACTCTCAATGAAGCTATAGGAAATGAAACATAAAACACAACCAAATCTATGAAATGTGAATAACATCATATATTTTATTGTGCAGCAGCACCATCACTCTATACAAAAATTAATAATTGTTAACTATCGAATTTAAAATTAAATAAATAAATAAACGAAATGGAATTGAATTATTTATTGGTTACTTTATTGTGGTCAAATGTAAATGACTTTTAATCAATAATAAAGTAACACAGGGTGACCAAAACCATATACTCTTCAAAAGAAGAAACTATTTCAAACAACATTTACTGGAACTACATATAGAAGACGAAGTTTGCTTACAAATTTCATAGTAATCGGGAATGGAACAACAAAATAATGAACTGAAGTTTCAAATAAATGGAAGAAAACCAAAACTTGAGTGGTAAAACCTCTTCAAATAGAGTTCAAGGTACCTGGGTGGAACAAAGTTGAAACTCTGATACAATTTAGTGACATTAACCCTTAAAAATAAACAAATCCAACCTAAAAAGTTCCAGAAATTTGTTGAAGCCAATCTATTGATGAAAATTTCAACTTCTAGACTATTAATCTGTAATAAAACCTTATCTGGTCACTCAAAGAAACCTTTTAACTTATGAGAAGAGCATAAATACTGAAATAAACATTCAGAAAATGAGATTAGTAATTTACTTGATTGTAGTTGTAAGCACTTGATGGTTGTAGTTTTCATCATCATCAATCCATCATCATCATCATAACAAAGACAGCCATACCAACACAAGAACCCTAAAAAAACCCACCACGAAGTCGGAGAACCAAATGCAGAGTCTACTCCTTCTGAATATTATAATCAGCACACTGCAAATAGCAAGCGCTACTGATCCGATGGGATCCCTTCCTTATCCCGAATATTTGCTTTGACATTATCATCGCCAAATAATTGATACACAGATACACATACATCAAGGTAAAGTAGAATCAATTTCGAACTCTAGAAAACAATCGATGCCACAATGGATACGATAATTGTGATTTAGAGCTTTAGAATCGAGCAAAAATTAGAAAAATCCATTAATCAGAAAGAAAATTATCATCTTAATGATACACATATGAATAATTTCATACCTGACTAAAATTGAAAAGTATAAACATATAGTGATAAATGATACCTGATGATTGTATATGAATGAATCGACGAAGCCACTTTGATTGATGAATTAACACTTCTATTCCAGATCTACGACAATAAGTAAGGAAGGAGAGACATCACGATGTTATAGGTCGTATCGACGAGAACGAGATAGTGGTGATTCAAGAGTGTGGAGGAGTAGAGGCGGAGGAGGTACACTCATACGATTGAAGATGACGATGAGATGAGGCAGAGATGTGATTCAATCGACAGAGATGAGGCGGAGAGGTGACACGATCGTGACATGAACAGACCTCCGGGAGACGACACCATCACAGGGAAGCGATGCGACGACATGAAGGAATGACAAAGAGAGAGACGGTGAGTTATCATCGACGACGATTTACAGGTGCAACATTGGTTTTAGAGAGAGAGAGAGACAAAGAGCGGGAGAGAGAATGAGATTCGACGTTATTGGTAGCTTTTAGGATGAATTTTATTTCATATGCCAATTTCACCCCTGACTTAAAAAAATTAGATGCCCCCGTGTCTTTTTGTTCCAGATATTTACAAAACTGCCATAAGAAATCTAAACCCTCTATTTTTTTGATCTAATAGTCTAAATTTAGTTCTCGGGTTCTCGGGAAACTATAGGTTCTAAAATGATCATTGCTCTATATATATATATATATATATATATATATATATATATATATATATATATATATATATATATATATATATATATATATATATATATATATATATATATATATATATATAGGCTTAGGTTATTTTGTTTTTACTAACTATTGTGTGCCAGAATGCACAGATCTGGACCACCGGATGAATAGAATCAACAATCATGAGTTGAGGGTTTATGATATTATAATAGGGTAGCATGTATCATATAATCACACAAATTTCAGCAAAAGGGTATTTTGGTCAATTAACCTATTTTAAAAAAGGAAATTTTCAGATTTTAAGGGATCATAAATTCTCTTATTTTTAAAAAATCTGAATTTTTTAAATTAATTCTAATTAAATTTTAATAGTTATTTTAATAATAACCGATTTTATTCTGTCAGAATGACAAAAAGTCAACAATAAACTAGTAAATATATTTGTGGTTTTATTCTTGCAGAATATTGTTTCATTCAAAATACTTTTTATATTAAACATGCTTAAAGAATTATACAACATATTATCAAGAATAACATTTTCTAAAGAATACGGATTCTATTCTTTAAGAATCACTATTTGCATTCATCCGTAAATAAAAAGAATATAAACAATTATTACAATCATTCTAAAAAAATTATGACTAATAATGGTTTAAGGATTACATTTATTCTTAAAGATTAAAACTAAAAATGGTTAAAAAAGAAAAAAAAAACATCAAAATCTAACAAAAACACTAATCTATTCCGAATGAATATTATTGTTAAGAAACAATTTATAAATTCTGACATAATACATTCTGTTAGAATATAATATCGTTCTCCATGTTTTCTTCATTTTGCACATTAATGGCAACCTCTTCAAAACCTAAATTCACAAGAAAAACATAATCAACTTTCAAATATTAAAAATTTTAGTGCATTAAATAGAATAAAACAATAAATTGTAATAGAATGTGATATACATTCAAATAGAATATATCTATAATTTCTACAAACCAACATTAACAATCATCCATAAACTTGCAATGTATATTATTCTGAAAGAATGTAAAGTTTCATTATTTAGGATTTCATTGTATAAGAATCGAGACCAATAACAATAATAGAAACCAATTTTATTCTGACAGAATTCGATATTCCATTCTAGCAGAATGATCGACATTAAGACGCATTAAAAAAACCTAACAATCTAAATAGAAAAAAGGACTATGAAATTGAAATAGCAGGATACATAGAATGCATAAACATATATGTATGTAGTTAAAAGATATAACCGTGATATTCTAAAACAATCATCATGGAAATATTTTGGGTAATTGCTCCAACAAACTTAAGTACAACAGGATGTCTGATCTTCTCCAACAAAGTTAACTAATGTCAAAACACTTTCTGGATTACTAAAAGCCAAATGGGTTCAAAATACAAATGAGAATGAAGTAATTTTCTTAAAATTATAGAAAAAGAAGGTATAAATACATACATACTTTCAGGATCAGAATAGCTATCCTTATCTACTATCTTCACTGAAACTATTGCCCCATTCCATTTAGCAACTTGATAAGTTCCCTGTAAAAATGACCAAAATGTTAACATAGTGCCATTAATATAATAAAAAGATATAAACTATGTCCTTAAAGATGCCATCACTTTTGCAAATTTGAAGCTCTAGAGGATTGGTAGACACACCTGAAATCAAGGGTGTCAACAAAATGCAATTCACTGGTGCCTTTTAGCAAAGTCTGACACTATTACGTTAGTTCTCAAATGTGCAACTGTATCTCTACGTTTGTTTATTCCTTTCTCTTTCCAGCAATCCAATAAATTAAAAGAAGTTCATACAACTGTGATTTAAAAAATGAAACAACAGGGTTGAAAAACTTGAAATTGAAATACATACATATATGTGTGGGTTTAGATCAATTTCGTCCACGTACATGCCCTTTTGACAACGAAATCTTCCTATCACTTTAGGAAACCCACTTCAACAAAGGTTTTGTATTCAAAACTGATAAACACACTTTTCACTCCGACTGAAGGCGATTCCAACAGCAAAATCAGTGGTGTTGTTAGTGGGTTTGTTGCCAAGAAACAACCCTAATCACCTAAATCGAACCGTAGCACAAACCGAGTTCTCCTATCAACGGCCAAAACGAAATCCAATAAACGGGAACATCAGGGCATAAAGTGATCGCCTGGAAATTTGAAAAACCAAGAGGAAGAAAGCAGCATATCATCAAACAGATCACGATCACAAAATGATCGTGTTTAAAACAAATCCAATTGTGAGAATACCTCGGTATAAGCATCGATGGCGGCTCCCAACCGATTCTTCTTGAAATAGAGGTTTCCATCTTGCTTAAGTTGTTCCGCTTGCACGGCTGCCGAACTCACGCCCTTCGCCATTACCGATCCTTCTGCGAGTGTAATTTTCTCTCCCTCCAAATCCTTGATTAAAGAAACGGATCTTAAAGGGCGAGAAGAGAGAGCGAGAGAAAAAAGAAAAGAGAAGGGATTAGGGTTAGTGAGATGAAACAACGATTTAAAAAGGATATCTGTGATATTCATTTAATGATTTTCCAAATATACAACATTTATTTTTCGTTTATAAAGGTAAATGACTAAGCTACCCCTTATTATTTAATTAATGATTTATTTTTCCTAAATTCTGATTGGAGCATTTAGGCACACAATATTTGCTAGAAACATTTGAACATATATATATATATATATATATATATATATATATATATATATATATATATATATATAATATATAGGTTTAGGTTCTATGGAAAACAAAAAAACCTAAAAATCATACAAATGCAGCTTTTAACATAAAATCGCTGAAAATATTTTTGAAAATTTTTTTTTTACAAAAAACAAATTGATTTTTTATTTTTTTTCAGCGAAATTGTCAAAAAGGCTGCGATTTTTTGATAAAAAATTAAAAAAAAAGTTTTGTAATGTCTAGGTATTTTTTTATGCATTTTTATGCATTTTTAGGGTTTTTTTAGGTTTTTTTGTTTTCCAAATAACCCTTCCCTATATATATATATATATATATATATATATATATATATATATATATATATATATATATATATATTGTTTCAAAATAGAAAAGGTTATAAACTGAAAATAAGTTTTAAATAAAAGGGCAAAAGATATAATAGTGTGAGTATTTGAGTGACAGGTCACAGACACGCATTAGAAGGTTGTTTTTTTGATGTATGTCAAATAAACTAAGATTTTCTAGGTACATTCTTGAAATTTTCGTTGAAATAACAACACATGTATGTATTGTGTTCAAAAGTCTTTCATGACAGTCCTTTGAAATTGCAACTAATTATGGAGAGATGGGATGTCACTTGTAAAACATGTGAAATATATTTGATTGATAGTAATTTCATTCAATGAATGTACTGTGTCAAAACTCTTTAATTTGTTACAGTTAACCAGTACAGCTAATTATGGGGAGAAGACTGACTAGTACCTGAATTTATATAGACCGACTTGTATATTTATCATTTAACAGACTTTTACAGGTTAGAGTAGAAATTGTGTTGACTAACAGCCGCTGGTATTTGAACTCTAGCTAATAACTTCACCTCAGGGCTCAAATGTGAGTAGTATAAAACCTAATGCTGGTGATATGTTTCCGCATATTTTATAATACTTGTCATCTCTTTTCATTTTCACTCTTTATCTATCTGTTTGTCCAAATCTTGTACAAGTCATGAGCTACATAGAAAGTCAGAGTTTGGGAAGGTTTCTGGTGGTCCTGTGTTTCTCTTTGACCATAACAATCTCATCTGGAGCCACCACCATTTCTGTGAACCAGCCTCTGTCTGGAGACTACACAATAATATCTGAAGGTGAACAATTTGAGCTGGGTTTCTTCAAAGCAGGTAACTCTTCCAACTATTACATAGGCATTTGGTATAAGAAGATCAAGTCCAATCCTCTTTCCATAGTTTGGGTGGCAAACAGAGAAGCACCCGTCTCTGATAGATTCCGTTCAGAACTAAAAATCATTGACGGTAATTTGGTGCTCTTGAATGAGTCCAAGTCCCACATTTGGTCCACAAATGTCACCACCACTAGTACCACTTTGAAGTCTGCAACAGCTGTTATTCTTGATAATGGTAACTTAGTTTTGAGAGACTCCGGTTCAAATTCAGTTGAACGTGCAGTTTGGCAAAGTTTTGACCATCCAACGCATACTTGGTTGCCTGGTGCTAAACTTGGTTATGATAAAAGAACTAAAAAGAGCCAGCGTCTTACATCATGGAGAAGCAATGAAGATCCTGCTGTAGGACTCTTCTCAGCTGAACTTCATCCGTCAGGTAAAGAGTATGTATTCAAGTGGAATGGCTCCCAACAATATTGGACAAGTGGGGCTTGGGATGGTAAAGCATTTTATTTAGTACCGGAAACAAGGTTGGATTACAATTACATATACAGCTACCATGAAAATCCGAACGAGAGTTACTTTATTTATTCTGTGTATGATCCTTCCATTATATCTTTATTTTTAATGGATGTTTTTGGTACAATTCGGCAACTAGCATGGTCGGAAAATACCAAAGACTTGAATTTAATTTGGTTTGTACCTAAAACACAGTGTGAGGTCTATGCATTATGTGGGTCTTTTGGGATTTGCAGGCATTCTGGATTACCTTTTTGTAATTGCTTGACTGGCTTCAATCCTAGATCAGAGAGTGATTGGAATCAGAGTGATTTCTCCAGTGGATGTGTGAGAAAAACCGATCTGCAGTGTGGGAGAAGCATGGAAAAGCAAGATTTTCTCAAGATTAGGGTCAAGAATCTGCCTCCAAATAACTCTGTAGCAGTTGGGAGTGCTGGAGAATGTCGTACCACCTGTTTGAATGATTGCTCGTGTAATGCTTACTCTTTTGTCGGTACTCAATGTTTGGTTTGGGATGGAGATCTCTTGAACCTCTCAGAAGACGATGGTAGTGGGAATACAATCTACATTAAAGTTGCTTCTAAGGATCTTCCCCATCCTAAAAAGAGTAATCTGATCACGGCCGGTGTTATTGCTGGGTTGGTGGGAGGTGCGGTTCTTGTCTTGAGTCTAATTTTGGTTTTATTCTATGTAAAAAAGAGGGTATCGGTGGGAAAGACGGAAATGGTGGGATCGTTGGTGGCGTTCGCCTACAAAGATATAAAAACAGCCACCAAAAATTTCTCGGACAAATTAGGAGGAGGTGGTTTTGGCTCCGTTTTTAAGGGGGTACTTCATGATTCGTCCATTGTGGCCGTGAAAAAGCTTGAAAGCATTAGCCAAGGAGAGAAGCAATTCAGGAGCGAAGTTAGCACAATGGGTATAATCCAACATATTCATCTTGTACGTCTTCGTGGGTTTTGTGCAGAAGGTAACAACAAGTTATTGGTGTATGATTACATGGAAAAAGGTTCTCTAGATACCTATCTTTTCTGTGGAAAACAAGTTCTAAACTGGGAAACGAGGTATCAGATTGCACTTGGAATTGCAAGAGGCTTGGTTTATCTTCATGACAAGTGCAGAGACTGCATCATTCACTGTGACATAAAGCCAGATAACATTCTTTTAGATGCTGATTTCCAACCAAAAATTGCTGATTTTGGGCTGGCAAAGCTTGTTGGTCGGGACTTTAGTAGGGTGTTAACAACTACAAGGGGGTCAATGGGGTATCTAGCGCCAGAATGGATATCAGGGGTGGCTGTCACAGCTAAAGCAGATGTTTATAGCTATGGAATGATGCTTTTTGAATTAGTCCATGGAAAGAGAAATGTCATGCATTGTGAATATTCAAGCAGTACATTCTACCCAGGTTTGGTTTCAAATGTTCTTATGAAGGGAGGTGATATCCTTAGCCTGCTAGACAGTAGGTTGAACAGGGAAGCTTGTGTTGAAGAAGTCACAAAAATTTTCAAAGTTGCATGTTGGTGTATCCAAGATGAGGCAGAGAGTAGGCCTGCCATGAGTCTGGTGGAACGGATTCTTGAAGGGGTCTCAGATGTGAGCATGCCTCCAATCCCCCAAATTGTGAATTTATTTGTTGAGAACACGGGGGATATTGTTTTCTTCACTGATTCACCCTCAAACGAGTGTTCACTAGCACAGAGCAATTCTTCGGGTGGTGACCCCCAATCGAAGAGCTCATCATCTTAAAGGTAATTCTCTATCTTCTCTGTTATGTTCACATTAGACATTGTATCGTGGTAAAAATAAATGACTCGTTGACGTTTTGTTGCAAATAGATGACAAATATTGTAAAAATATGCTACACTCTACAAAAATGTATTCTGAACATATATGTGTTAAGAATCATGATTTCTTTGTGTTTACATACTTACAACTATTCAAAACTGCTTATTGTTTTAGCAGTAGTTCTCTTTTGCCTTCTTTATGTGAACTTGGGTCTGGTTTGCTATGTATACAGATAATAATGGCTGAGAAACAGGCCGGTCCCAAAACGTGGGCGATAGGGGCAACCGTCTAGGGCCCAATTTTTAAATGGGCCCAAAAATTTTATGACAATTGTTATATTTAGAAGATAGTACAGGGGCGGACGCAGGATTTCACAGTAGGGGTGTCACGGGAAAGTCAGGGGTTGCACGATAGTAGAAAAAATAAAATTTTCAAAAATTTTTGAAAATTTTTCCACTGCATCCGGAAAAGTCAGGGATGCCACTACTGACCCACCCTAAATGAACCCCGGATTGTACAAGTAATTTTCTTTCGATTATTGAGTTATTATAAAACATTTGACTTCGTATCTCTGGAGGTTTCTAAGTAAGGTTTATCATTACCAATCTTTTCTTACTTGTTTGTGCCATTTTTTTCCTCATTTATATTTTGAGTTATTTGAAGGAATAATGTTACTAGATAGTAACCAAGTTTCACAATCGTTCTATCTAGGAACCTCAATTTTTTTTCTCAAGAGCTTTAACCTCTCAACTTTGATATCTTGTATTTTATTATAGTTCTAGATTGTTATTCAGATATTTCCCACACCAGCCCAACAAAAATTTGCATTCTACCTGTGTTTTTAATTTTTAGGTTGTTCCAGTAACCGGTAAACATCATGACAGACAATTCTTTTATGGGTACCATGAATTGCCATATAGGGCACAGGGATAATTCGAAATTGGGAACTTGTACTTAGTGTGATATGTAGCACAATAACCTTTGCACCATTTCTTATGGAAATCATTAACATCTATTGGATGAAAGTCTCTTAGGTTTTTATGTGTAATTGTTGAAAGTATAGATTTTATTCTTAATCAAACTAATCTTGAAAAAACGTTGAAGACATTTGGAACATTTGTTATAAATTATTTTTGTTTTTTGAGTGCAGTTACTATAGAATAAGGTAATTTTGAAGCATGAACTGTAGATCAATTGTTGAAAGTTGAAGGTGGGAAGCAGCAAGGAGGTTCGTGAAGGACTGAAGCTGTCTAAATGAGTTGTAACTATGTTCTATATATGTTTCTCATTGAATAACATTACGTTGAGTGATTTATTTGGTATGTTCTAGAGATCTTTGTAGTACGTTTTCGTGTAATATGTATTTCATTTTTTTTTTGTTCTTAATAATATATGCTAAGAATAAGTCGAAGTTTAAGTATCTTGGTTGGGTTGTGATTTTTTTTTTTTTTGGTATCAGAGCAACCAACCACCTGTGTGACACAGATCTCTGTTTGTTCATCAGCGTTTTGAGAGTTTATGAATCTCTATGTCAGAGGGCATGAGAGTTAAGTGTTACATATAGGGAAATAAATTACATGTACACCCCTCTAGCTCATGAATAAATACATAATAGTAAAACAACTATATTTGTCTAATATCCCCCTTCAAGCGAATCGGTAGCAGTCCAAGGTGAAGCATGTGACAAAACTGCTCAAACTGTTGCCATGGAAGGCTCTTAGTAAAGATGTCCGCTACCTGAAGCTTGGTAGGAACAAACACGATAACGAGTTTCCCGGATACAACGAGCTAACGAACAAAATGGTAGTCAAGATCGATATGTTTGGCACGCTTATGAGACATTGGGTTTTGTGTGAGAAATAGGGCACTCTGATTATCACACAAGATGGTCGGACAGCCAGTGGGAAGAAAGTGAAGCTCACACAACAAGTGAGTAATCCGTATGAGTTCAACAGCTGTGTTAGCCATGGTTCAATATTCAGATACACAACTGGAACGAGACACCATAGGCTGCTTTTTGGCACTCTAGGATACAAGATTATCCCCAGGAAGATCGAGTACCCATAGGTGGATCGACGCATATCAAAAGAACGAGCCCAATCAGAATAACCGACAAGATTCATGGATGCGGGTCTCGAAAAAGTAAGACTATAGGAGTGGGTGCCCTTAACATATCGGATAAGCCACTTGACCACCGGATAGTGATCAATAGTAGGAGCTTGAAGAAACTGGCTAACTTGATTAACGTCATAAGAAATATCAGGACAGGTGATGGTCAAAATTGCAAAGCCCCCAACAAGAGAGCGATAATGGGTCGGATCCTCATAAACTGTACCAGATGCAACAAAAGAGACACTCGGGGATAGAGGGGTCACCACGGGCTTTGACTCAAGTAGGCCGGCACGAGAAAGAATAGCATGAGCATACTTGGACTGACTAAGAAACAACCCGGACGAAAGATGCTTGGCTTCTAAACCGAGAAATTAGTTGAGGTGACCGAGATCCTTTATCTTGAATTCAGTGTGAAGCTTGAAGATAAAAGAGCGAATAACATCCGAGTCGGAGCCCGTAAGGATAAGGTCATCCACATATACTAGTAAGTATAAGATACAAGCACCGCGTTTAAACACAAACAAAAAGGGACCTACACTACTGCAAGTGAACCCATTGGCCACAAGAAAGCAGCTCAAGCGATGAAATCATGCCCTAGGTGCTTGTTCGAGGCCATAAATGGCCTTGTTAAGCTTGCAAACATGATTAGGGAAGTGAGGATCCTTGAACCCGTGTGGTTGTCGCATATACACCGTATCGGACAAGTGGCCATGAAGAAAGGCGTTGTTGACATCAAGCTGGTGGAGCTGGCAGTTATTAATAACACCAAGAGTCAACACAACCCTGATTGTCGCAACAAGGCGTGCTTTATGTCGATCAATAGAGCCATCGACTAAGTACTTGGTCCGAAAAAGTCAACGACACCCCACCACATTCGTGTTAGCGGGACGGGAAACCAAAGACCAAGTGTGATTAAAAGAAAGTGCATGCATTTCGGAGTGCATGACGTCAACCCATTTGGAACCTTTGAGAGCCCAAGTATGCGTAGTCGGGTCAGCAGAGGCAAACAGAGCCGAATAAATCCCGCCATCAGATGTATGAGAAAGGTCTGCCCAACGCCATGGTTTAAAAATCCCAGATTTCGCTTGAGTGTTCATGGGGTGCCCAATAGGAGCAGCAGGGGCCGGTGCTGGTGCAGCGAAAGGTGAGGGGATAGCAACCTCGACATCGAGTATCGATGGATCCGGATCAGAACCCGATGCATATTCAGTATTGGAGCCATGGTCTGAGGCAGCAGAAGAGGAGTTCGAGGCAGACGTTGTAGAAGCGGGATGGGGTTACAGGGTGTCGACAGGTGATGGCGGCATGGGAGGATCATCGCATACAATACAAGGAGCTGAAGGCGAGGCCGGTGGAGCGGGTTTCGAGACAGAAGCAGGCACGGACACACCTGAAAGATCATCTAAAAAGGAGTGAAGTTGTAAATCAACCATTGCGGTGTGCGTGGAAGTGGTGTCAAAGGGAAAACACAACTCATCAAACCGAGCATGGCGTGTGACGTAAATGCACGAGGATCAAGGATCGAGACATAAGTAACCTTTGTATTGTGAGTTATATCCCAGAAAAACGCAGGGGATGCTCCGTGGAGACAATTTATGAGCCGAATAATCCCGCAAATAAGGGTAGACCCAGCACCCGAATGGGCGAAAATTTTCATAAGATGGCACCCGACCAAACAACATCTCAAAAGGAGAACGATAGCCAAGAACTTTCGAAGGAAAGCTATTAATAATATACACCGCGATGCTAAAAGAATGAACCCAATAAGAGGCGGGTATGTGACCATGAAACCTCATGGCAAGGCCCGTTTCGATTATATGTCGATGCTTGCGTTCGGCTCGTCCGTTTTGTTGCGGGGTCTACGGACACGAAATCTGATGAAAAATGTCATGCGAGTTTAATAAGCTCTTCACACGATTGTTTAAAAATTCCGTACCCCCATCACTTTGAAAAAGTTTAAGCTTGGTGGAAAATTGATTTTCCACAAAAGTGAGAAATGAGACGACAACATCATAAAATTCTGATTTTTCCTTGAGTGGACATAACCACATAAAGCGAGAATAATCGTCCACAAAAATAGACATAGTCGCGATATGATCTAACCGACGAAGTGGGTGATGGCCCCCATAGATCACAATGCACCAAATCCAATATATGTAAAGCACGTTTATTATTATTAGAAAATGGTGAGAGTTCATGAATCTCTATGTCAGATGACATGAGAGTTAAGTGTTATATATAGGGAAATAAATTACATGTACACCCCCTGTCTAATGAATAAATACATAATAGTACAACAAATATATTTGTCTAATACATTTTTTATTCGAGATTCTAAGAAATAGCTACTTCTGGTTAGAGTAGATCTTGAACAAACCACTGTTGTTTGCTCGATTTGTATCTTACTGTTTATGACACTTCAGATTTTTTACAATATACTCCTTTACTGTCTGGATCGTGTTGTTTTGTATCAAATCTTTATCGATCTGAATTTTCCACAGTTGGATCTTGATTCTTCCGGTTCAGATTGGTGTTTCTTCACCCTTCAGTTAGATTATTCTACCTTCCTCAGTTATGGTGTGTTGGGTTTCTGGAATCTTGAACCTAACTCATTAGAATAATTGTGTTGTGTGAGTGTGCTGATTTCGATTTCTTTGTATTCTAATCATCATACCTTCACTCTTTTATAAAGGTTTCTTAGCTATTAGTCATTCTTACCATGAGATCGAATTTGGCGCATCTTTTGATGTTTGTCAGCTTCTCGCTAATCAATCGCTGACCGCTTCTTTTGTCCGTGGTGAGTGGTTTTCATTATGGAATCATTCCTTCACTGAGACTCTTGTATCTGAATTCATCTTTGAGAAGTAATATTTGATTGTTTCGGTTCGTATCATGTTAATATTTTTTGGACTATATTTTTTTCTCTTCATTCAAGATCAAGGTGGCTCATTGTAAGTTTTCTGCTCTCTATCTATTGTAGCAAGCATACTATGTGTGCATCTAGCTTTGCTCTTGGCCTATAACAAGGGAATTTTTGTCTTTATAACTTGATTATTATCAGTGTTTTGTGTGACTCATTCATTAGCCTTCACTCATACCTTACACATGCCTCTAATCTTAGAATCCTAGATAGAAGATTGGTGGTCTATGACAGGTTGACTTTACATATGTATAATAGATAGTTATCTCCTTGTTTAGGATATGATTTATTTTTTTAGTCACCTTGGTTCTTCGTTTATGGTTTAATTGGTTTTGTTACACGTGACTTGAGTACCGAAAACCTCAAAGATATGTTGGAGCATTGTAACACCCAGAATCAGAAAGACCAAGAAAGGAAAGGAAACCCTAAGTCAAAGGAGTCAACTCGTCGAGTCTAGGGAAGAACTCGACAAGTCGGAGCGGGTTCCGTGTCAAAGATTAACTGACCGACTCGGCGAGTCGGCGAGTGGACTCGGCGAGACTGGTCTGGGTTTGGAAACCCTAATTCCGGGACTTGGTACCCTATTTAAGCATCTTACTCTCTTCCCTAGGGCTCATTTGCGGCCCGTATTATCCAGAACTCGAAACCCTAGCCACCCAACTCCATTGAAGTGCCTTGAGAGTGAATTGAAGCTTGGAGAAGGAAGAAGGACCTTGGTGGTGCAAGAAGAAGCTATAGATCCATAGTTGGGGTAGCATTTCAGACCATTTAGAGGTAAAAAGCTTATACCTTGACTGTTAATCATCTAGATCCCCATTCTAGCATAGATTTTGTCACATCTGGACCATTTCCAAGGTCAATCCAAATATTGAGCCATTGAGTACGAAAAGGACTTATGATCTAAGCATTTCTGAGCTTTAGAAGCTCTGAGGGGGCTACTTTACCCAGCCATGGCTTCATTTCATGACCTAGGCCTTCTTTGTAGCTTGGATTAAGTGTTCTAGCCTCATAATACCTTGCATGAACGTAAAGTTAGCAACTTTACGTGCAATGCTAGAATTAGAGGTCAAGATCTATGGGTTGAAGGTGTTGCAATGGACTGTAATCGACAGAATAGAGATGTCACAAGGTGGACTCGGCGAGTCAGTTCATGGACTCTGCGAGTCGGGTCGCAAACCCAAACCCTTCTGTTTATGATTTGGATCAGTGAGTGGAGTTAGTAAAGGATTCAACCAGACTTGGGTCCGTAACGGTCATGAAGATCATAATACTCGACAAGTTCGAAGAGGAACTCGGCGAGTCCAAGACAATCTTCTTAGTTATGAAGATGAACTCGAGGAGTTCTTCATACAACTCGGCGAGTCATGGCCTTGATATTCATACGATGATGATGAACTCGACGAGTTCAAGGATGAACTCGACGAGTCGGTTGAAGATAGTCCCGAAGTGTTAGATGAAGGAGAACTCGTCGAGTTCTCGCTATACTCGACGAGTGGAGTCGGGGTTGTTTTGGGATTTGAGGAGCATGGACTCGGTGAGTTGGCAGAACAACTCGACGAGTCGAGTTAACTGGAAGGTTGACTTTGACCAGGACTTTGACCTTAAGAAGGACTTTGATCAGAGTTGACTTAGTTGACTTCTTGAGGACAGTTAGGCTAAGTGTTACTATTATTTGGTATTGGTAGCTCGGGGAGCTAGAGGAGCAGCAGTTCGGAGAGTTGTTGGATACCAGCCAGAGGGTTATCAGCAGTTTCAGCAGTACGAGGTGAGTCTCCTCACTGTTTGTATGGGTCTACGGCCACAATGCCGGCCCATTTAGTTTATGTATGGTAGGAAGACCCGGGGGTTAGCCCTAGGCATTATGCATGAAAGACCAGGAGGAGGCTCCTGGCACACAGTATGTTATTATGTATGTTAGGAAGACCCGGGGTTAGCCCTAGGCAATATATATGAAAGACCAGGAGGTGGCTCCTGGCACACTGTATGCTATTATGAATGAAAGACCAGGAGGTGGCCCCTGGCATACTGTATGCTGAGTAGCCTAGTAGAGTAGTATGTATAGTTGTCTTTGTGATTCTTGCATGGGAGACCAGGGGCGACCCTTGGCACTTGTCTGTAAGACCCAGGGAGTGGCCCCAGGCCTGACAAGAAAGACCACGTATGTCCCTTGGCAAAACAGCAGGACTATGTTTGGCACATAGCACCTTACTTGATTATGGATATGTTTGTTATGTATGGCTCATGGTTACGTATGGCATGTATGGATCAGTTGATATGTATGTTATGTGGTATCTGGGGAACTCACTAAGCTTCGTGCTTACGGTTTTCAGCTATTTGTTTCAGGTACTAATGTTTTTCCAAGGAAGGAGCTCGGGGCGATCGCAACGCATCACACCATGTTTTCCGCACTAGATGATCCTTGGGATTTAAAACTTTGATAATTGTTTGATTAAGAATGTTATTAAATGATTGGGCAAAATTTATTAAGCGGTTTTTAATTAACCAAAATGAAATTTTTGGCCTTGAATTTTGGGATGTTACAACTTGGTATCAGAGCCTTGGTTTGAGGGATTCGGGCACATTCTCGGGTGTGTCTGGACTCAAACTGAGGACTTGATATGAAAATTTTCAAAAGGAACTTGAAAAGTATTGAAAAGAGAAAGGAACTTTGAAAAGAACAAAGTGTGTGATGCATGCAATCGGCCGAGATCAAGTAAGTGGTTCCGAAAATACCAATACATGTTAGATATGTGATATGTTATGATTATGTGATTCGCATGCTAGATTATGGCTAAGGATATCGGAGAGATGCCTTTGTATGCTTATGTGAACTTGTAGAATTGCATGCTAGAACTGATCAGCCAGTAGTAGGATGGCCTGTTTAGGTTATGCCTGATTGTATGAGCCCTTGAATTGCATGCTAGTGTAGATTCCTAATAAGAGGATAGAATGGCTTGTTTGGTTAGATTTTCCGTTTGTCTGAATGATGCTTGCTTTGTGCTTTGTGGGACTTTAAGTGGTGGGAGTTAGCTACTAGAAGAATGCGTTAAGTCACATGTGATCAGGGTTGAATAATCTCAGAGTGCTGGACTTGACCCTATTGCACAACTCTTGTCTGAGTCTAACCGTTGTAGGGATGAGTCCTTTACTCGAAGGATTATCCGAGCCTCGTCACATGTGATGGTATTCATGTAGTGGTTAATTGGCATTATGAAGAGTCTTTCAGCAGCTGAGGAATGGATTTGGGATTGGAGATTTCCCTAGGGTAAGCCTAGGATGAGATGAGTAGCAGAGAGCAGCAGTAGTAGAAGGGACTTGGTAAAGTGAAAGCAATCCTTGAGGAAAGTACAGATAGATGTGGAAGTTAGTATGGGCCCGTACTACTGAAAGCAGAGGATCTGTACTCGAGTCAAGGAGGGCCGAGATAGAACCAGGAAACTTGTATTATGTGAGACCTTCTGATGTTACGTACGACCCTGAAAATTATGTGTTTTGTTTCAGAATGGTGATGATTACGCGACACAGAGGATCCGGTTCAGGATCAGGTTCGGGTACAGGTTCTGAGCCAGTGGATGAGGGATTACGCGAGTTCATTGCGTCTGAGATCACGAGAGGTATCCTTGAGTCGACCCCGGAGATTTTCGGGTCGATCAAGGAAGGGATTATTGAGCTGGGATTATTGAGCTGATGGAGGATCGCCTCAGAGCGTTCCGGAGTGATATGGCATCCAGCCAGTCAGGATCGTGCACACTTTCCTTCAAGGACTTCAGGGGGAGTGGCACGCCAGACTTCCACGGGGTGAAGGACCCCATTATTGCTAGGAGATGGATTGCAGACATTGAGTCTGCAAAGTTGACGAGCTTCTGTCTTGAGGAGTCGAAGGTTCGATTTGCTGCAGGATGCTTGAGGGACAGAGCTAGACATTGTTGGGAGTCAGTTGGTGATTCCTTGGGAGCCTCAGCCATTGAGGCTATGACCTGGTCCGACTCTGTGACCAGGTTTAGGGCGGAGTTTGCGCCAGCTATGGAGCTTCAGCAGCTGGCCAGGGAGTTCCTAGACATGAGACAGACGACGGAGTCGGTGGCGGAGATTACTGTCAAGTTTCGGGAGAGAGCCTTGTTGGTGCCTCAGTATGTAGGGGATGAGGAGATGTGGAGGACCCGCTATCATGACATGTTGAGAGCTGATATTCGGGAGCATGTCAGCTTCTCGGCATGCCCGACCCTGGACTTTATGATTGCCAGGGTGCGGTAAAGGGAGATTGATTTGCAGCACATTGCGAAGAGGAGGTCGGATCAGATGTATACTTTGGAGGGTCCCGGGAAGAGACCCAAGACTTCAGATCAGCGATTAGTAGGTCGGCAGGGCCGAAGCAATGCAACACGTGCGGGAAACTGCACGAGGGAGTTTGTCGTTCCAGGGGTTCAGGCTGCTACAAGTGTGGCAGTGATGGTCATGTCAGCAGGGACTGCGCACAAGGGGTAGGCCCATTGTGTTTTCACTGCAATCAGGTGGGCCACAAGAAGGTTGACTGCCCGACGATGAGGAAAGGAGCAGGGAGTGCGTCTGCCCCAACAACCTTGAGGATTACGGATGGGTAAGAGGGTAGGGCCTTGCAGTGACAGATGAGGGAGATCTGGATTACAGCAGGGAATGTTGCAGGTATGTATCAATGGCTATTTTCGATTCTATATGTATTGTGATTGTTCTTACCTCGGTCTCAGCTGATAGTATGTATGAGTTATCTCTCTGATCGTATTCGGATTGTATTTTCGGAATTGTCATATGCCAATTGCATACAGGGAATAACTAGCAGCTAGCGTAGGGTCAAATTCCCTTACTGGTTTGGAAGCAATTAGTGTTATTTTGAGTACGGTCGAGATCGGTTCAGGGGCATTACATGATGGCTCGAGGTCAGACTTCAGCAGGGTAGTTATCTGCCATTGTCAGGATTCGGTGAAGAATAGTCTTTATGCCAGGAGTAGTTCGTGGGAGGGTCAAGAGAAGCAGTCTATCGCTGAAGAAGTTGCTCCGAACATCGGAAAATTAGATGTTAAGGTTGAGAGGGACGTCAGGCTAAGGTTATGGGATTATCAGTATTGGGGATGCAGAAAGTTTTCATCTAGTATTCAGTAATCGTACGGTATTTGGGGTGGGCTAGTGACACATCGCTAGCAAGATTAAGGCGATGGTAGTTATCATGCCTATTGTGTAAGGGAGGAAGGAATGGAAATCCTCAGATTTTCGCGTGCCGTAAAGACTTAGTCGAGGCTAAGTAGGGGAGAAACAATCATGTTACGAGAGCAGAAGTGGTTTTGAAACTGGGATAAGTTTCGCTCTCCTATCAGGGAGAAAGACGGCCCATACGGCTGTATGAATTGAGGATAGTGTGAATTGGAAGTTCAGAAAACTTGCCAATTGTGAGATCGCATTCTCAGGATGTCTTATAGCAGGTTTTAGAAGAATCGGTTGGGAGTTTCAGTTAGGACATGAGTACAGCTTGGGGTACTAGATTGTGCTTGTATGCTCGATTATGAGTGTGTACGGATTAGTAATCAGCGAAAGACCATGGTCAGCGGTCGAGTCAGTGTGGAAGGTGTTGTAAGACTATGGGTTAGCTGTAGCATTCACCGGTGGTCAGAAAGTATGAGAAGTGTGGTAAGACTGTGGGGTGGTCCGTAGAAATGGTTAGCAGATAGTGTAGGAGTGTTGTAAGACTATGGGGTGGCCCGTAGCATTCACTAGTTAGCAGTTAGAGTAAGGGAGTTGTAAGACTGCGGTGTGGCCCATAGCAATCGTATATTAGTATAGTTAGACTGCGGCGTGGCCCGTAGCATTAGTATAGTTAGACTGTGGTGTGACCCGTAGCATTAGTATAGATAGACTGTGGTGTGGCCCGTAGCATTAGTATAGTTAGACTGCGGTGTGGCCCGTAGCATTAGTATAGTAAGACTGCGGGGTGGCACATAGCATTAGTCGGCAGATAGCGTAGAAGTGTGGTGAGACTGTGGGGTGGCCCGTAGCATTATTTGGCTGGTAGCGCAGAAGTGTTATAAGACTGTGGGGTGGCCCATAACATTCACTAGTTGGCGAAACGAGTATAGTAAGACTATGGGGTGGCCCGTAGCATTCGTCGGTCCCTATTCAACAGTACGAATGTATCAGATGTGTGATTCGCTGGCAGGTTCTTTTTTTTAGATAGTTTAAGATAGGGCGGGGCAGCCCCCCGGATGTGAGTGGGCTGCAATATGTTTGGATTCGGAAGGCGATAGGTCATTGGAGACCAGGAGTGATGTAAGATTGTGGGTAAGCCGTAGCATTCATTAGCAACTTAGTTCGCAGAATGTGGGCGGGGGGGGGGGGGGGCGTATCTCCGAGTTAGCATGATAAGATCAGGAAAGTCTACCTAGTTGAGGTTAGAGGAGGAGTGGGTCTGCATAGCCCGGCATAGGTGAGACCTGTGGGATAGGCCGCACCGAAGTATAGATGGGTGAGACCCGTGGGCGAGGCCCGTGTTCTTTTAGCAGTAGGTGAGACGTGGTAGAGACCTCATGATAAGGTAGGGGATCGAGGATCCTAGATCTTCTAGAGCCCGAGTGCCTGGGCTGGTAGAACAATTCAGGTAGTCGCTGTATCTTCTTAAGTCGCTGAGAGCGACTAAGGGAATGTTCTTTCTTTCGGTAACCGGTGGGGGACCGGTATTTCGGGTAATGGTAGATCAGTTGGGACCAGGGTGGTCTCGGTTCATCCTGTAGGCGGATGGGAGTCAGCAAGACTTCAGGAAGGAATGATGGTAAGTGATTTGGTGTAAGAAGCCGTGAGCTGATCGGGTGGTGCTGAGTTGCTCACCGCGGAATCAAATGGTCTCAGAGTAGATGATTTGGCTCGGTGATGCGGTTCTCGTCTGAGCCTTAAACGTATCAGAGAGGGATCTGTTACCCGAAGGATTGTCTGAATTCTCACGCTGAGTGGAGTTTTCAGTATTGGAGCATCGTTGTGGGATTATTCTGGCACTGGGGGTGGCCGGGATTATGGTTTCAGCAGAGGATTGGTCCTCGAAGGAGATTGGTAATGTTTTTGTTAGGAAGATGCCTTGGAAGGGCAGGTGATAGTGCAAGGAAAAGGGGTGGACCCCTTGTGTATCAGTGTAAGTGGACTGGGAGTACCGGTAGGGATACGGGTTGGGTAAAAGTGTTGTACTCCAAGGCAGTAGAGATCGGATTATTCTGAAGATGACATTTCCAAGGATTGGATCAGTTGGACGAAGAATGTATCTAGTGGTAAGTGGTAAGTGGATTGTAAGGTAGTGAATCGTGGCGGACTTCGAGGACGAAGTCTAGTTTAAGTGGGGGAGAGTTGTAACACCAAGAATCAGAAAGACTAAGAAAGGAAAGGAAACCCTAAGTCAAAGGGGTCAACTCGTCGAGTCTAGCGAAGAACTCGACGAGTCGGAGCGGGTTCCGTGTCAAAGATTAAGTGACCGACTCGGCGAGTCGGCGAGTGGACTCGGCGAGTATGGTCTGGGTTTGGAAACCCTAATTCCGGGACTTGGTACCGTATTTAAGCATCTTATTCTCTTCCCTTGGGCTCATTTGCAGCCCCTATTGTCCAAAACTCAAAACCCTAGCCACCCAACTCCATTGTTGACGTAGTTCTTGCCTTGAGAGAGAATTGAAGCTTGGAGAAGGAAGAAGGACCTTGCTGGTGCAAGAAGAAGCTATAGATCCAGAGTTGGGGTAGCATTTCAGACCATTTAGAGGTAAAAAGCTTATACCTTGACCGTTAATCATCTAGATCCCCTTTCTAGCATAGATTTTGTCACATTTGGACCATTTCCGAGGTCAATCCGAACATTGAGCCATTGAGGACGAAAATGACTTAAGATCTAAGCATTTCTGAGCTTTAAAAGCTCTGAGGGGGCAGCTTTACCCAGCCATAGCTTCATTTCATGACCTAGGCCTTCTTTGTAGCTTGTATTAAGTGTTCTAGCCTCATAATACCTTGCATGCACGTAAAGTTAGCAACTTTACGTGCAATGCTAGCATTAGAGGTCCAGATCTATAGGTTAAAGGTGTTGCAATGGACTATAATCGACAGAATAGAGATGTCACAAGGTGGACTCGGCGGGTAGGGTCGCAAACCCAAACCCTTCTGTTTATGATTCGGATTAGTGAGTGGAGTTAGTAAAGGATTCAACCAGACTTGGGTCCGTAACGGTCATGAAGATCATAATACTCGACAAGTTCGAAGAGGAACTCGGCGAGTCCAAGACAATCTTCTTAGTTATGAAGATGAACTCGAGGAGTTCTTCATACAACTCGGCGAGTCATGGCCTTGATATTCATACGATGATGATGAACTCGACGAGTTCAAGGATGAACTCGACGAGTCGGTTGAAGATAGTCCCGAAGTGTTAGATGAAGGAGAACTCGTCGAGTTCTCGCTATACTCGACGAGTGGAGTCGGGGTTGTTTTGGGATTTGAGGAGCATGGACTCGGTGAGTTGGCAGAACAACTCGACGAGTCGAGTTAACTGGAAGGTTGACTTTGACCAGGACTTTGACCTTAAGAAGGACTTTGATCAGAGTTGACTTAGTTGACTTCTTGAGGACAGTTAGGCTAAGTGTTACTATTATTTGGTATTGGTAGCTCGGGGAGCAGCAGTTCGGAGAGTTGTTGGATACCAGCCAGAGGGTTATCAGCAGTTTCAGTAGTACGAGGTGAGTCTCCTCACTGTTTGTATGGGTCTACGGCCACAATGCCGGCCCATTTAGTTTATGTATGGTAGGAAGACCCGGGGGTTAGCCCTAGGCATTATGCATGAAAGACCAGGAGGAGGCTCTTGGCACATAGTATGTTATTATGTATGGTAGGAAGACCCGGGAGTTATCCCTAGGCAACATGTATGAAAGACCAGGAGGTGGCTCCTAGCACACTGTATGCTATTATGAATGAAAGACCAGGAGGTGGCCCCTAGCATACTGTATGATGAGTTGCCTAGTAGAGTAGTATGTATAGTTGTCTTTGTGATGCTTGCATGGAAGACCAGGGGGTGGCCCTTGGCACTTGTCTTTAAGACCCAGGGAGTGGCCCCAGGCCTGACAAGAAAGACCATGTGCGACTTGTGGCAAAACAGCAAGACTATGTTTGGCACATAGCACCTTACTTGATTATGGATATGTTTGGTATGTATGGCTCATGGTTAGCTATGGCATGTATGGATCAATTGATATGTATGGTATGTGGTCTCATAATAACTTTGTCAATGACCAAAAGAATTAATTTTACACCAATAGATTTGTTTAAAACTTGGAACCCAACATATAACTTGATCTAATTACGAACTTCATCTTAGAAGTCGTATTTAAGAAAGGATTCTAACATCTAGAAACTTAGTTGATTAGAAATTAAAGAGAAAATACCATAAGAGCTTTTACTTGAAAATTAAAATAAAAAACACCACCAAATCTTCACTTTTGCCACCAATTTCAACATCAATCTCGAAAATTAACTATGTTGAAATGTAGGGGAAAGGAGGGAAATATGGTTCTTAAAGATCATATTTTTGTGCCAATGTGGGACTAGCCCCACTTGGTAGAGGTTTTGTCTCTTAAATTGGAGGTCTCCCATTCAAATCCGGGCATTGACGATTTCTTGTAACTTGGTGATACTAACTTCTAACCATTAATCATCCGTTCAAAAAAAAGATCATCTTTCTAAAACTGACAATTTTGGTACTTGAAATCGTAGTTTTTTTATTTTTGTTCCAAAGGACTTCCACCTACATTTCTAACCTAGAAACTCCAAATTAATCCTTAAAACATTAGTTCCATAACATTTTAGTCTCAAAACCAAGTTTACTGAGTTATATCTAAGTTATACCAATTAGGCAGTTTCAGTTCCTCTAACTTTAATTTTTTATTCGAACGACAGCTTTATTAAAAACCGGACTAGCAAGAAACTAGCCAGAAAAAAAGGAAAAGAAATTACATAATAGCAAGTTTTAGGTTTTCAAGCCACCCGACCCAATTAATGTCTTTCATACACCTAGCATTACACCAAAAAAAGACTTTGTAACTATATTATCAAAAATAAGGGACGCCTTCGGTTTTCAAACTCCAAAGATCAAAGAATTCCAGAAGTCCCAAATCATCCACCAAGCCACATAAAAAACGCCTTCCCAGACCCATTTAGCAAGAGCAGGAAAACAGAAGGCATTGAACCAAACAAACCAATCTGCATAAGCAGATAAGCTTGGATCCGGAAAACCCCACCAACGAGAAACCTGAAATATGATGTTAACCGAAAGAGAGCAATCAAAGAAAAGGTGGGAAGAAGAATCAAGAGTTTCTTCACAGAGCGGGCAACATAAACAAGACAAATCAATACCCCTCCTATCGAGAACGACCCTAGTAGATAGTCTATCAGGAGCTAACCTCCAAGCGAAAAATATTAATTTTAATTGGGACTTCCTTGCTCTACCTAGTAAGAGAATTCGTAATAGGTAACATCTTCTCATCAATAAAAGAGTTAGATGAAGCCACAAAAAAATCACTCATCCCTGAAAGAGAGCAACACCACCTATGGGCTGAAGACAAAGAGACAAAGTTAATAAGCGAAATAAGCACTTCCCACTGAAAGCTCTCAACCTCTCCTCTAGGATTTCTAGGTAGGGAATGCAAAATAGAATCCTGACTCATCTTTTCCTTGACCATAACTCCTTTAGAATTCTCCAAATTATAAATTCTAGGAAACTGGTATTTAACCACCAAACTGCATAACCACGCATTATCCCAAAAAGAAGTAGAAGAACCATCCCCGATTGTTTTAGTACAAAATTGTAACAAATGCACATTAATATTACTAAGTTGATTTACAGATTTGAGAATATCCACCCAATTCGAACTTCTATCTGAGAAATTGTTGACACCAAGATGACCAGAATTACCATAAATAGCCTTAACGACCAAAAAAGCCAAAGAGCCAAAAGATTTGTCAAGAAAGGCCATACCCATTTGAAAAGAAGAGCATCATCCGC
Source organism: Lactuca virosa (assembly GCF_052849685.1). NCBI lineage: Eukaryota > Viridiplantae > Streptophyta > Magnoliopsida > Asterales > Asteraceae > Lactuca > Lactuca virosa. The sequence continues at coordinate 89,693,475 of NC_136428.1, read as the reverse complement.
ATAAAACAAGTTAGAAACAGTAATAATGGGATTCATACCAAGTTTGATGCCAAAAAAGAGATTGCAATCAAGAATGCCTTAGCAAGCTACATGAAGACTTTCCATCACCAAAATAAACAAATAGGGAGAACGGATCTCCCTACCTAAGACCTTTATGAAAAGTGAACTCGGAGCCATTCACCAAAATTGAAACATGAGAAGAATACAAATAACCACGGATCCAACTCATCCGTAACTTCAATTTTGTATTCAATAAAATATTAATATTTTAACAACCTCGAAACTTTTAAATTTACTAATATTAATATGTTTTCATTTATTAAATTATTTTATTTTTAATTTGGTTATTTTTTAAAATTAATTATATGCTAAAATTGACAAAAAAAATGTAGGCACTAGTGTTAAAAAATATTGAAAGTGTTCCATGATTTATTCCCAACATGGGGAGCCATGGGGCTGGTTCGACAAGGGATATATATATATATATATATATATATATATATATATATATATATATATATATATATATATATATATATTTGATGCGATTTTTTTTTTTTGGATTTTGTATTTTAAATTTCATATTATATATATTGATATGTACAACCGAGTGGGTCCAACGCAACCTATTAATAGCAGAGGTGGAATGCCAAGGTCGCATACAATAAATTTAGAGTAATTTTCTTAGAATGGTGGAGATTTATGAAAAAAAAACATCAATGAGTTGGAAAAGCGTAGTTTAGGAGTAAAGGGATTGAGGATTGAAGTTTTGTGGTTGACAAAAGTGTAGTTTATGGGTACGATTTAGAATGTGTATGTTATCTGTTTTAAAAAAATATGAAAAAAATATAAAGAAATAAAGAAAAACTAAACAACACCAACCGAAAATAACAATGTATTACCAGAGTTTGACAATAAGGGACAAAACAGGAAGTATAACCAAGTGGGAATTATGATTCAGTTTTAATATAACGATAACATGTTCATTGAATTTTATAGAGTTTAATGAAACATATAAATTAAATAAAAAATCTATATAGAAAGTGAAATAAAAAGATAGACCCCAAAACTTCAATCTTGTGGCCCCGACTTGGAAATAAAACTATATGCATATACTGGTTCTGGAACGTTTATCATGCACCTTTTATTGTTCATATAAAAAATTGAATTTTTTTTTTCTTTTTATGAATATCATTTTAATACAAAAAAATTATTATCATTTATAATTAGACCAAGAGTAAATTATACATTTGGTCCCTATTAATTTCCCAAATTCACACTTTTGTTTCTCATAATAGATTTTTGAAATGGTTGGTCCTTATGGCTTGTGTTTGTGCCAATCGACGTCTCTCAACCTAACTCATGTTTATTTCCGCCATTAATGAGAAGCATGTGACCTTCATGTGAGGAAAAACAGACATTTCTAATAGTTTCCCCTCGGGTACGATTTTAACATCCCGAAAACCATAGAAAAAGTTTTCATTTTAATAAAGACAATTTCATAAAAAAGCATAATCATCCAATTCATTGTTTCAAAAAATAATCATAAAATTAAAGTATCAAATAACATTTCTCAAGCATAAATCCATGCGATGATGTGTACCATCAAACCTTCGTCTTCCCCAATCCTCATAAGTACCTGAAACATTTAAATACACAACTTTAAGTTAAAGCTTACTGAGTTCCCTCAAAATATCCCAAACAAAAATACACATACAATGTATGGAAACATGAGCATACAGTCTGACCGAACCGCCGCACAAGGCTTACAATACACCTGGACCGCTCTCCTGAGCCTATAACATATAGTTGGACTGCTCTGGTGAGCCTACAACACAAGTATGGACCCCTCCCCTTGGGCCTATAGTACCAACTAGACTGATGGGGTATCTTGGCTTACAACATAGAGTAAGACTGCCTCAACCCAACCATAATATGTCTACATATGCAAATAAACAACAATAACCAGCAAACACAAGTAATCATAATAGATCTACCAGACTAACAGATCACTACAGCATAACAACATCCTACACAAAATGATACATAATGCAATACAATGTATAGTGAGAAAACTCACCTCGCAAGATAGCAGACAATCAACATAGCTCACACGAAATACAGATGGGTGCTAAGCTATACAACAATCAAAGGTATACCCTCAATCTACAGTTTAAAAACCCTCCAATTGACCAAAAGTCATCCTGGTCAAAAAGTTGACGGTCAACGGTCAAAGTCAATAGTCAAAACCAACTCAGTTGGGCACCACATCGTGGCTAGCATGCCACCATGTCGTGGAAGCAACCTAAACAAAACAGTCATGAAGTCCCTTATTCACTACATCGTGGCAATTATTTCACCACGACATGGTTCCTGGCTGAAGACAACTTAATTGATTAAGCTCTTAATCTAAGAGGACCCTTTGCTCAAACTTTCCATAAGTTTTCTAAGGACCCTAAACTTCCACAAAAATCCAAACTTTATAGACATTCATGACCCATGCATGTCCTTTACCTAAACTATGTTAAAAAGGGGGAAAATTGGAGTCCAAGTGTAACACCTGTTTCCTCGGTTGGATCGTTTTAGGGCATTAAGGAGTCAAAACTTGGTTTTTAGGGAAAACCGAGTGTCACGAAGTGACTATAGAATGGTCACGACGTGACAAGGTGAAGCAGTCACGGCGTGACACATAGCTGGTCACGACGTGAATAGGACTGCAACCTAAGTGTTACATCTAATTTTTTAGGTATTCGTTTTGGACCCTTGAGTTAATATTTGTTTGCAAGACTGATCCCCAAATGCCATTTTTGTAATTGTGGGTGCAGTATGAGTACGTTGGGCGTACCTAGCCCCGTGCTTGTACCCTGAGTGTACACTAGTACGTAGGGTGTACGTAATTTCAGACCAAACCCTAATGTTAGGGGTTTGTGCACTATATAAGCACCATTATAGTGCTAAAACCCTTCCTCTTATCAGCCTCCATCCCAAAATCGAAAATCGACCCTCCTTGCAAATATGGAGCAACCCTTTTCAGCCCATTCTTCTTCATGCTCCAAAAGCTGTTTTTGAACATCTTTTACTTCTTAATTTAGTATAGTTACTCTTAACTCATACATAGACGGTGGTTTCAACTCGGGACTAAACTACCCAATTGCTTCAATCATAATTTTGAAGTTATCATACGTCGTGGCATTGAAAGGAATGGTTGCATCGAAAAACCATCTCCCAATGTGATGACAAACTTTATCTCTAAATTCCTTTCGATAAAATTTGTTGATGGTTTGTTGTCTCCCATCCTTCTTCTTGCCTTTTATTACGTCTTGCGGGTTAGGAGGATAATGCACGTCAATTGGGCCTTTTTGTCTTGTTTTTTTTGGAGGGGGCATCTTGCTACTACTGCCCACTTCAACAACATCTTCCTCCACATTTTCAATGCCCTCCTATCCATAAGCTTGTTGTTGCATCCGAAAAATTGATTCCATATGTTGTTGTGCCTTTATTGATTCCTTCTTTTGCATGTATGCCCTACATTCTTCTCGTATATGCTCCGGACAATTTGGGCATTTCTTTGCGTCTTTATGACCACCAACTAAGTGTAGTTTGAGGCGGTATACTCCTCCTTTTGTAACTTGTCCACAGAAAGAGCAATTAGAATTGTTTTTATTATTTGGATCATGTGTACTATATCTCTAACCCGGGTTAACTGAAGTTGAAACCATTACGTAAAACAATAAAAACATAAGTAATGAACACTTTAGCAGCAACATTACACATAAGTAATAAGTTCATGACAGTTAAACACTTAATTAACACTTAAACAACAACACAAATTACAAATTTACAGTCACAGAGGCAATACAACAGTTAATTAACAGTTAAACACTTAAATCTTAATTAACAGATTAACACTTAAACATCAATACAGATTATAGATTACATAATGAACATTTGACAATTACATAATGATCACAGACAAGTAGACAACAGTTAAGATGTTAAGAAAGAGAATATAGTAGTATACTAGTATTAATATTTAATACATTTGTAAGGAATGCTATATAAAGTAAAACCAAGGTGAGAAAACTACAGAATATACATATATCATATAACAAGTACCAAGTTATAACTGACTAACTGAGTAACAAAGGTTACATGCAGATTACATAAATACATATAATGTTACATAATACATAAATAATGAATCAAGAAACTTGAGAGTTGAGAGGAAAGTAGAATCAAAGTAGAATTAATCAATGAAAGTAGAAAACATACCTTGTCGTTTAGTGGAACTGTGGAAGACTAGAAGTAATGTTGAAGAAGAGTTAGAAGGCGACTTGAGTTCTTGGTGGAGAAACGAGTTGGAGTGGAGAAGATAAATATTCAATGTGTTTTTTCCCGCCTCTGTATCTGTATCTGTCGTGCGTCGTGCTACGTGCGACTCTTGGTTTCCAAGAATTTTTTTTAATCTTATTTAATATTGATTAATACGTAATCGATCGAACACTACTTGAAAATGGCTCTTCTGCTCAGAAACGAAATGTTCCTGGAAATTCTTGCTCCCATTGGACCATTTGTATCTATATGCATCAGGATCCCGATTCATGGATCTCTTGATTCGAGAAATAAGAGGGCCTCTCTCTCTATCACACACACACACTGAAGTTGAAGAACATGTCAGTTAAAACTGGAAATCTTTATCTGGATTCTTGAAAACATATCAATCATTTTGAAAACAAAGCAACAAACATCTAAACACCCTCTTCCAAACATCAACAAAATTGAAAATGGACTACAAAAACAACATCTTAAATCAAAACATTATATTATTATTATGTACGAATATAATCCTTAGTATTTTACGATTCATAGAGAATTATGTAGTGTCAAACCAAAAACCAAAAGTTTCCTTTAAAAAAACCATCAAAAATCAAACATCTGTAATCCCCAATCTACTGACCCAAATCCCCCTAAGTAATCAAAAAAATTAAAACCCATATCACCATTTTCAGATCAATTGCAGAGAATGACCCTAGTAAGTGCAAGAACCAAACAAGAAACAATGGAGAAAAATAGAGTAATTTCTTCACAACTTTACCTTCAACCTTCAAACTTTTAGCTCTTCAAAGTGCTTCAACTTCCTTTAAAAAATAAAACTCCAAATCTTTCTTCTTCAACTCCTCCACACACTTCCCCAATAACTTCCCATCTTCTTTCTCCATTTCCAGTAATTTCTAATTTCTCCGGATATGATTATGTGTTTGTCTTGGAACGAACGACCCAGATTAATGCCAGAGAACAAAGGAGCGAACATAGAGAATGGATCCATGATCGGTTGCAGGATCCAGATGAAGACGAAGATGAGCTGCTGAAAAGAAACATTAATGAAATCGAGTGAAAAGGGAAGATGAAACAGTAGATGTGAGTGATTTCCTTTCGAACAACATTGATCTGGGTTTCTTTGAGAGCGATTCGATTTAGGATCAGTTCTTCTTCTTGTAGCCATTTAATAAATAGGTTCCTTGAAAATGGTATAGGTAAAATGTGTTTGTGTATCATAGGTACCAGGAAATCACCACCAACTCACTTTTGAGTGTTCTTAAACCGATCAAAGCGGCCTGAAACTCATCGGAAATTGGTTTCTTTGCAAAAAGCAGTGGCAAGGGATGAGAGAGCGACCGAGAACTCAATTTGGCTTTTTGGTTAAAATAAGAATATATAAAACAAGAGAGAGAGAGAGAGAGAGAGAGAGGGAGAGAGAGAAAGAGAGGTCGGCCCTCTCATTTTTTAATTATTAAACTTAAAAAAATGAATTTAAAAATAGGAAATAAATACCCAAGGGCATTAAAGTCATTTGAGTTTACCGAGGACCAAATCCGCAATGAAACTAGGTCAAAAGGACCATGAAGCTAAACAAATCGAGGTTTGTACTAAACCTCTGAAAAAAATGCATACCACGGGAACCATTTTTTGCAGTTTTGTCTAAGTAGAAAGTAGGATTACAATGTAAGACATGCAGAAATACGATTAGTTTTGTGAACAGATTTTGGCTCTAAGCTTTTTAGCTAGTGAGAAGGGGAGATTCCCTAGGATTGTTTGGTGTTCTTGTTACATCATTCAATATTTCTATATTCTACGTCATTTCAATCTGGTTACATCATCTTCTTCTTCCATACTTATTTCTGTTTCCTTTAATTTCATTATCTAGTGATATTCTGTTCTTCATCATGATGATAGTCAAAGCTTGAATCAGATATGTTATCATCAAGTAATGGATATATATATATATATATATATATATATATATATATATATATATATATATATATATATATATATATATATATATATATATATATATAAACACATCTACATTGCCTGTGAATAGTCTATCTTTTGACAATTTTTGATCAAATCATACAAAAATTATCTCTTTTGAATCCAAATACACACAATTAACATGTCTTTTTTTCTTTCCGAGTAGATTATATAAAGTTCGTGCTAATTTATGTGTAAGTTCCATTTCTCAAAAGTTTATGACATTAACCCTTTTCTCATATTGCAAATGAGCACCTCGTATAGGTTTAAGCATGTAAATTGCTTAGTTGAATCTATTTCTAGCCAATTCCAAGGAAAAAGGTACAATTCATCATCACATATTAACTATACAAATCCATAGCTAAATGATACTAAACTCATCACAAATCAATAGAAATTCAGACAAAATGAATGTTAAATCATGCAAATTAAGTAGCCTTTGTGGATTAGGTAAGACTAAAAGGGGAAAGCACATGCAAGAACACAAGAAACTAAGGATCTGAAACCTAACTTGTCTCAGGGGCTGTTGTTAGGAAGATAGTTACCAATTGTTTTCCCAATGGATTGCACATGTAGAAAAATGGATCAGCCGTTTCTTATTATCAGAACAGTACTTAACATGAAGAGAACAGTATAAATCTTAACATGCAGCTGTAGAATTGCTCTTAATGTTCCTATATAACCCTCCATGAATCATAGAAAAATGATTAATTTAAGCTGAGCCCCGATCACTAATGTTTATAAAGAAAATTGGGGAAAATAATATTCTGGTCACCTCAGGTTGAAGTTCCACACAGTCGAAAAAATCAGCATGTTGAAAGATCCTATGTGTTTTTGGTCGTAGTCTAATAGCAACTCTCACTCTACACATGAACATCAAACAATCTATATATCACAGAAAAAGAGTAATGTGTGCATAATGTTAACAGACCTTTCACACGACTGTAAAACTTGATCTCCCTTTAAGCTCATCGAAATATTTGTGTTGCGTACACAACCACAGCCACAACAATCTCCCGACAACGTTTCTCCGGGAGGCGGAGGGATCTCCGGCGACTTCTATGTTTCTGTTGTATCCTTCAAACGCTGAAACAATATCGGTTTCTCCGGGAGACGTATAGAGGTTCCCCTGGCCGATCGACAGCGACGCATAAGCGATTTGGGAATTTAAATCCATTTTGTATATATATATATATATATATATATATATATATATATATATATATATATATATATATATATATATATATATATATATATATATATATAGACAGAGAGAGGAGGGTTCAATTGAGAAAAAAAAAAGGTTGAGAATGGGGGAATTATTTTGCCGCAAAACACTTAGGCGTACCGTCGGAAATTGATAACGGATAAACATGTATTTTCCAACCAAACATGTTTCCTTAAGCTATGATAATCATTACTTTAATTTACACAAAAACATTTTTTTTTTATTTTTAGAAAGCCATATTTATCAAAAAAAATATTTTAAATATATCAAAATTCATAATTTCTTATTCTCTATAAATAGACATCCATATTGATATAATTTTAAGATAAAATAAAAAATTTATTTTTTTTAAAGTTTCAGCTCTCGTTATTCATAAGTGAATAAAAATCTATCAGATTTTTATTACAGTACATTCGTTATTCACTTATGAATAAAACGTATGTTTAACTTTTTTTATATAGTTTAAGTATCGTTCATATGAATATAACACGTAATAAAGTTTTCTTACTTAAAATATATTTTTTACATCATCTTTTGTCATATATTATATTTATATATGAACAAAACGTGTATTAGTTGTCGTCAATATTTTATATTCATATATGAATAAAACATTTATTAGATTTTTGTTACAGATAATTTGTTATTCATATATGAATAACCAGTATAAATGATACTTAAACTGTAAAAAAAATTAGTTATATATTTTTATTCATAAGTGAATAACGAATGTACTGTAGCAAAAATCTGATGCATTTTTATTCACTTATAAATAATGAAAATATAAAAAAAATAAATTTTTTATTTTATCATCAAAGTATATATCAATATGGATGTCTATTTGTAGAGAATAAAAAATCATTAATTTTGGTATATTTAAAATCATTTTTCGATAAAAATAGCTTCTTAAAAATTAAAAAAACGAAAAAAAAACTATGTTTTTGTATATATTAAGATAATGATTAGCATAGTTTAAGGAAACATGTTTTGTTGAAAACACATGTGTATTCCTTATCCATTTTCGATGGTACAACGACGGCCTTTGCGGCAAAAATAAATGAGTGGCTGAGAGTGATTCCCCCATTCTCAACCTTTTTTATTTTCTCAATTGAACTTACCTCTTTCTCTCTCTCTCGCTATATATATATATATATATATATATATATATATATATATATATATATATATATATATATATATATATATATATATATATATATATATATATATATATATATTAAAAATGTCTCAAGTTAGGAACAGTAAACTAAGTAGTCTTTTGGCAGAAATGTTCATTTGTTTATGGTGTTCTGTCTTCTTTTGGCTTCCTTCATACGTTTTCCTGTTATGGGCAGTTTATGCCATTTTCTCCCTTTTTTGTCCACACGTGTTTCTCACGTATTTTCTTCACCGTTTTCCCACCCAATAGCTTTTCGATTGCTGTCATTGTTTTTGCAGTTTCGATCTATCGTTATACACGTGTTTTCGTCCACCGCCTCAGCTTTTCATTCATGTCAAATACAACCAGAGGTAGTCCACCGCCTCAAATACTGGATACCTTTAATCCTCATCTCTACCGCCTCTAATACTTCCTCCGGTTACCGCCTCTTGACCAACACCACATTAACCACCGGGCAGTATTTTACCGGCGATGCAATCGGTATTTCCGGTGATAAGGTCGACAGCCGTCGGCGGTTTCGGTACACTATCGGAGATTTCTCTTACCTCTTGACCATTTATCCCTTCCACCGTCTATCTTTTCCATCACCGACTCAGTCCTGTAACCTTTTCACAAACCACCGCCTGAAATACTTCCCCACGCATTAACGCCTGTTATTTTCCCTTTACCTGCTCCGACCTGTCTGCACCTCAACGATCGTCGGTTATGTGCTTGCTAACGTAGAAGAAGAAACCATTGAGTGACTGAGCTATCAGATGCCAGGTGATGTAAATTTTAGAAGTTATTTATGTTTTTTTTAGTTATTGGGGTTGTTTTGGTGGAATTGTACATCGATATAGATGAGGATTAGGGTTATGGGTGAACAATACAATTTCAGCCCAACATTGCTTTAGCCACATGGGAGAAGCACAACCGTAGCTTCAATTTTTGTTCATTGTTCATCTATACAATATTCTGTTAGTTGTATTTCAAGTTGTATTTCAGGTGAATATGGAGTCGATTATGTTGTTTCCTCTATTCTGATAATCAGTTAACCTGAATACATGCTCATGTACAGGTAAGGTCTACTAATCGGAAAAATGATAACTTTTCAAATATTATCTCGCTTTTTTATTACAGCATGAAATTTGTGCATTGTTTTTTTAGGTATGCGTAGAAATGGAAGACAGGATCACCTACATGGAATATAGGTATGCCTCCTCAGTTATTTAATTGATTGACATATGCTTTTAATGTACAGATTTTGATATTTATTTCGTGAACCTTTTCATTTGGAATTGTAAACACACGACATACTAGCAGTTATGGGGGAATTGTTAGTGGACTCGGAAAAGGAGTGACTGCTACTGGTATTGGTCTTCTTCAGGCTTGTGGTCTTTGTGTCACTTCATTCAAAATTGGTTTTTATATGTTTGAATTGTACCCTGTTATAGGAGGAGTTCTCATATTCCCACCAAAATTAAACTAACAAAAACACGAATCTTAATCAAATTTAATCACCCTAGATAGGAAACCCTCCTTCTAAAAGAATAGGTTTTGGAATCGTGCCTCTACTTTCATTATTCTCTGAATAAATACAATTTGTAAGTGCCTTCAAATTAGGCAATATAATCTACAATATCTTTACAATATTTGAAAGATTATATAGGATATACATGCTGAAATACATCAATAGCTAATACACCCCTGCAGTCGTAGCTGGAGGAGATCGTAGGTTAAGACTGGACCTAAAATCTGATAGGTTTTATACAAACAATCCTATGTGTGCATGCAACCCTAATTGGATCTATGTTTTCACTATTATACATACAACTTCATGAACACAAAAAGAAACCTGGAATACTCCTATAATTTTCGAAATCCACAAAAGAGAATAGAATACATACCGTTTGTTGTTATATAGCAATAACAACTAGTTCCTTGAATTTCCTTAGCTCTTGAAAGCAAGAACCACAAGTGTAGTACCTCTAATGGCTCACAAACACACTAGGTGAAAGGATGAATATGGGAGAGAGGAGAGAAGGGTATCTTGCTCTAAAATTCGTCCCTTTTAGGGTTTCCCAAGGCTTGGACGAATTCTAGTGCCTTAGGGTGCTATTTATACTGGAGGCTAGCTAGGGTTTCAAGGTGGAAACCCTAATCCCTTAGCTTAGGGCCCAAGCAAATCCATGGACTCCTTTCCTTAAGCCCTTGGACGAAAACTCCTAGGTCCTTCTAGGATTTTCGGCCAAGCCTTAATAAAGGTGACCCAATGGCCCAAAGCCTCAACTATTGAATAATTACAAAATAGCCCCTATACTTTTAATCAGTTCCTTTAATCCCAAAATTAATTCTAAATTAATTTCTGATTAAATACTAATTAATAATATGATTCCAACTTATTATATTATTCTTATAATATAATAAATAAATCATATTTATGCCCCAATCAACCTCTCTCCTCAACCGTCATCCTGTCTAGTCACCTGTGTGAAGGCAACCCAAAAGGACCATGTTCACAATCGGTTCAAGTACATACAAAAATAGTTATGGACATAGACACTAATCCAACAGTCTCCCACTTGGATAAGTCTAATAACTATTTTGCATAACTTCAGAACCTGATCAACAATCGTAGCTTTCAAAAGCCGCTGTCAAATCTGATCTTATCAGATACGCATGTCCTTTAGATAAGGGATTATATATTCCTCCATTCTCAAAATATCGTATAGATACAAGACATGAATTTTAATCATTCTCTCTATACTGTTTCCCGACTTCCGATTTATGACGATTGACAACAGACTACAATTGAACACATCAACTTAGTCCCGGCTTGGCCAAGCGCTTAGGGTGTCATCACTAAATTATCGAGGGGCCCACAGATATCGCTTTTATCCCACTTTGGGTAAAAGGAATGGATAAACTTCGACTCAAATGCTCGCTTGCATTTACTGATCGAATCACACATAACAATAAGTTTTATAACACCAAGTTACTGGTGCGTTTACTTATTATCAATGTGTAACCGACCAACAAATATCAACTCACACGTCTCGGTTTCAAGAATATACAATATTATCGACTCACAATCACTCGCGATAAAATCCATGAAGTGATTCACATGAGCGTGGGTTTAATCCAATACTCTAATCTTATCAAAGTACTCATGAACTCTGTAGCAAACTTGTGCTATGTCTAAACAATTCAGACAATCTACAGACAGATTCATGACAGTCTTCCTTCATACCTACTTCCAACGTATGACCGACTGTGGAGGTTCGAATAACCTAATTATTCTGGAAGTCAAAACACGCAAACTGTAACACAATAATAATACTTAATCCTTTATGGCCCCAAAACTTTTGAGTGTAAATAAAACATTTTATTTAAACACCATATTGACTACTCATTATTCATTGTTTAATGTTTCGGATAATCAACTTATTACTTGAATTACAACAATAGCTGTCCCATGCTCCGAGCATGCATACTATGTTTCCTATGGTCCATGCTTTATGAAATAGATCAATTGAAAAACTTTTTCAATGATGCTCATTTCACAATTCCTAATCCTCATCGTTAGTGTAAGAATACAGGTTCTTGCCACTATTAGAATATGTTAGATTCTAACATTTTATGCAACGACCCTTTCGTAAAGTCATAGCACAAAAGTCACCAAGACTTGGCCAATAAAATTACAAAGTTCTCTATCATAAATTGTTAGAAAACAATTCTATAGATGTGATGTCTCTCACTCAAAGTACATTCCTTTGAACATCCTTTTTGCATAAAATTTTCTAATCTAGACATAAATTCTTAATTTCCAACTCCCAATATGGAAACATTTCCATATTTGCCATATGACAACTCATTCTTAATAGAATCTTATCTATTCATAATAATGTCGATATGGTCCATTGAATACTATACTTCCAACTACTCACAAGCAACAAATCCTTGGCGAACCTTAGATCGTCCTTTGATAGTTGTTTAATTATTTTAGTCAAATCCAGTTCTAGTCCTTTTTCCCTCTTAATGCCCTAGGCATTTGGAAAATTTTAGAATGGTCAAATATTATAGCATTTGCAATCGATCCTATACCCGAAGCGTATGGGACACGATGCATAATGTCTTACATAAAGATATGATACTTTATCAATCTTCTGCCATAATATTTTATGTGTCACATTCTCACAATTTGAACTATGAAGAGGGATGCCCTAATCATAATCGAAATTTGAGAACACACTATGTATTCTTTGACTAAAATATTAAAATTTCTCAATCTAAGCTTTAGATTTTGAAACGAAGTATAATATTCTCTCCCTTAATTATAGCAAAACAACTTTTCAACCCTTGCGACTTTGCAAAGTATAACTCTTGTTTTCTATAATTAATATCGCTAACTTGCAATATTTACCATAATAATCATGCTCCTACTAATATGATGATTATTTCCTTATCAGCATAACACTTATGCTCCCACTAGCTTCGACATGTATTCAGAAAACAGCTGAACTTCCAGAAAACAATGCTTATTGAATTCCTTAAGTTCATATTTCTAATATTTGATGCTTTGATAAGCCTTTATCTAAGCTTCTTAAACTCATACACCTTTGCCTTAGAAAGCTCACATGTGTATCTCAGACAAATTCAGAACTTATGTTACTAAGTCCCAAATGTTCAGACTAATTGCCAAATCTCACAATTCGAACTATGAAAAGGGATGTCGTAATCATAATCGAATTTGAGAATACAATTTTCACAATTTCTATCTTCTTAAAATCTCTCTTAGTGAAAACGTTTCCTCACAATCATTTTCATGAAATGGAGAGAAACCTTATGACACTTAGATTTTATGGTGTATGTGTTCATATCCATGTGAATCTGCCAAAACCAAGGTTTGCGACAAATCCAAACTCATATAGACTGAACTTGTTCAATCTTGATTTCTTGCCTTATGGTAGCACGAATGCCCACCATTGCTTCCAGGTTGTCAAGAAGCTCACCATTACATATCAACGTACTTTCCATTGATCAGGTTGCCTTCCCTTTATGCAATCAATTGAGAACTCATAGAACTCATATGCATAATCAACTCAATTGGAATGGCACAGGAAAAAGAGTATGTCATCCACGATAGTCTATAAACCTCAAGTCGTGTGCTAGCGATGATTACCTAGGTTTATTCTTGATTTGTTCTTGAAACCTTTTCAAGACCATTTAAGACTCCCACTGACTCCTTGACATATACGCTTCTTTTGCCAAGAAACATTTCTTGACAAACAAATATTCAAGAGTTAGTGTAGCTTTTCATCAAGTTTAACACTTCATACAATTGGTTCTAGTTGGTCTTTGTCTTACCCAAGACATCACAACTTACCAATTTCAAATGTGCAAGAATGAGAAAACCTTTTCCAAACTCCACATTTGATGAGTGTTATAAACCTACTTAAGACTTGTCACTCAAGTCACAGTCTTGGAGTGTGACTCTAAGACTTGATTTTGGAACGAAGTATGATTGACTTCTTGATTTAACCATTTTTCCAATTCTCGATTCCTCTTCTTAGCCATACAAATGCACTAAGACTCACTTAGAGGATTAATTGAGATATGGTTCTTAATCATTAAGACTTATCATAAAACACAATAAAAGGTACTCTCCCTTCTTCTTAGAATAGAGAAACTTTTATCTTTCTGCCTGCTTGATTCTTCTTATTCGTTCTGCTATTGATTGAAACTCTTTCAATCAACTCAGAATTATACTTAATCTTATAAGTATAACCATATTTACTGAACTTTAGAAAATCATGACGAATATCTTTATCACTCTTGTGGTGGACTTGATCAACGCACAACCTAGTGTACTCGATCTCCTAGTCCTTCACTTGACACTTTGTCAAAGAATTAGTCTAATTTCCAAATACGAAGTTTCTCATTCATCACGCAACCAAGTTGTATGATTCCAAGTTTCTGTCCAATTGAAACTTGGGCGATGAGAATCGTCCCTTATTTGGCAAATTCTCGACATTTCCACAAATAACATAATTAAGAATCAAATCCATTATTGCTAATAATAGAAACAATTAAACATCAATTTTTTCATACATACCATTGCAAGGATAAATAAATAAGATAAAATCAAAATTTATTTTATTGCGGAAAAATCTGTCCTTACAATGCAATTCAACTGAAAACTATGCTATTACATATTTCTTAGCAATCTATTCTAACTCCAAGTAGTAGCTCAAGAATCCAATCTTCAAGCAATGCGACCGAAATCCATTTCTTCATGATCAGATTCAGCTCACTTCTTCCCTTAAGCTTCCTCTCTTTTGTTCGATCCTACAAAAAACATCAAAATGTAATCTTATCACATCATGTATTAAGAATCTAGAATATGAACTTAAAAGAGTTAGATAGTGGATTTCATACCTGAAGAAGAGTCATAACACTAGACTATCCCATCTCTTAGATCCCTCAGGTAGACAGGACAGCTTCGTCTCCAATGCCCCTTTTCTTGGCAATAAAAGCAAATGGACTCTTTTGGAATGGCACAAGGAACTATCTCAGAATTTACCTTTTCTAGATTTCCAATGTCACCATTTTCAATGTCTATTGAAGTTTGGGAGTTTGATTCACCAGACAAATTTTCTTGATCAGCACGCCAAAACATCGCTGATTCAACAGCTATAAGCAAATAGGTGAGATCAATGAGGGTCACGTCGTGTTCCATCATATATTACTCTCTTACGAACTCACTATATGATTTAGGAAGTGACTGAAGAACCCAGTCAACAGCCAACTCACCTGAAATCTCGACACCCAACATCCTTAACCTGTCAATGTGTGACTTCATCTCTAAGACGTGTGCACACACATGTTTCCCATCTTCGTGTTTACTTGCCAAAAGGGCTTGAGTGAGCTTGAACTTTTCAAGCCTTCGAACTTGTGGGTTAGGGAGAATAATTGGAGGAGGTGGAGGAAGTGAAGCATGATCTCTTGTTCCTCGATCATATCGTGGAATATCATCTTCGTTTGGAAGGCTTGTTCCAAGGGATTTAGGAAGACCATTGTCATTTGACATCTACAAAACGGGAGAAAATTCAAGTTAAGTTGATTGAGTCCTTAATAAAACACCCAGATGAGATATTAAGGCTAGGATCCAACACAATATTCTACAACCTAGAAGAGGGATGCCGTAATCTAGATGCAGAATATTTGAAGGTAGGTAAATGACGATTTACCAATTTCCACCATGAAAAACGAAAAATGAAGTTTAAGTTTTAAATGAATTGAAACTCCTAGATCTTTTTGAGATTCATTGAACTTTTCAATGGCATGTTTAAATCTCGATTACGCTCTTCAAGTTTGCGACTGGGATGCCGAGGATCACAAACAAGGTGTGAATAACCATACGAATCTACGTGGTGCACTCAATGCTACTATCACCTAATCAATATGCCGGTTAGCCACACACGCTCCATTGATCTATGATAAACATCGAGCCACCCTTCACTACCAATGTCAACCCCAAATTAGTGTGTCGGTTAACCACACAGGCTCCACTAACGTTTGACAAGGGTATGAAGTGTAATTCCATGGATTAGCATACAATTTCACATTTTGCCTAAAGTAACTAGAATTTGGGAATTTGTAAAAGCATGTAGTTACTTTGTACTTCATTATACTTATAATGCAAGGTTTCGTCCTATCCTACCCGTTCGGCTAACGACCCTCCACTAGTCAAGAGTGCGATGGGTAAGAGTGGATACCCATTCAATCGCCATTTTATAGGCAAATTCCTTAAACACCCCTTATAGACCAGCTTCGTGAATGAGGCCTACTAACGGTAAGACTGACTTAATCTTATACATATATATAATCATTAATCTTATAATATTATAATAGTATAAGGATGTATTTTAAACATTTCAAAATACTAGGGTTTTAGTCATATTTAACTTTTTAGAAAATTAAAACCTTTTAATTTTAAACTCTTAAATATTAAAAAATATTGATTTAATAATTATCCAAAATTAAACAATTAATTTAAAATTATTAAATCTTGTAGGATTATCTATTAAATTAGACAATTAATTTAATCTAATCCCATATCCCCTAAGATTTGAAAATTTATGGAATGAGATAATCCATAAGATCTTTAATTATCTATTTAAGGAATCAAGGATAATTACAAGATATGGCATTATCCGAATCCCTAAAATTTGGGAATCCTATCTAGGGGACAAGGAAAATTTCGAAATTCAAGGGTTAGACAACCCTAAAATCGAAATCTTGGGGCTAAAGGAAAGGGTTTAGGAAACCCTACCAAAATTTCGAAATCTAGGGTTTAGAAACCCTAATTTCGAAAATCAAGCCTCCAGGGTTTATTAGCCATAAACCCTAATTTTCATATTCATACATTTGTATCAAATCTAATTGAAAACAAAAACCTAAGGCTCTGATACCACTTATAGGTTTTATACAAACAATCCTATGTGTGCATGCAACCCTAATTGGATCTATGTTTTCACTATTATACATACAACTTCATGAACACAAAAAGAAACCTGGAATACTCCTATAATTTTCGAAATCCACAAAAGAGAATAGAATACATACCGTTTGTTGTTATATAGCAATAACAACTAGTTCCTTCAATTTCCTTAGCTCTTGAAAGCAAGTACCATAAGTGTAGTACCTCTAATGGCTCACAAACACACTAGGTTAAAGGATGAATATGGGAGAGAGGAGAGAAGGGTATCTTGCTCTAAAATTCGTCACTTTTAGGGTTTCCCAAGGCTTGGACAAATTCTAGTGCCTTAGGGTGCTATTTATACTGGAGGCTAGCTAGGGTTTCAAGGTGGAAACCCTAATCCCTTAGCTTAGGGCCCAAGCAAATCCATGGACTCCTTTCCTTAAGACCTTAAACGAAAACTCCTAGATCCTTCTAAGATTTTCGGCCAAGCCTTAATAAAGGTGACCCAATGGCCCAAAGCCTCAACTATTGAATAATTACAAAACAGCCCCTATACTTTTAATCAGTTCCTTTAATCCCAAAATTAATTCTAAATTAATTTCTGATTAAATACTAATTAATAATATGATTCCAAATTATTATATTATTCTTATAATATAATAAATAAATCATATTTATGCCCTAATCAACCTCTCTCCTCAGCTATCATCCTGTCTAGTCACCCGTGTGAAGGCAACCCAAAAGGACCATGCTCACAATCGGGTCAAGTACATACCAAAATAGTTATGGACTTAGACACTAATCCAACAGTCCTCAAACAGAACACGTGGCGGCCCCTTCGTAAAGATATCGGCGATTGGAACCGAGAGAAAACGTGTAGAACTCGAACTTGTCCTTGGCGGACTTTCTCCCGAACAAAATGTATGTCAATTTCAATATGTTTGGTCCGCTGGTGTTGAATTGGGTTGCTAGACAAATAGATAGCGCTAACGTTATCATAGTAAACACAATAGAGGCTTTAAGCGGAGGGTGATGGAGTTCGAGAAGTAGATTACGAACTCAACACAACTCGGAGACAATGTTAGCTACCCCCGGGTACTCGGCTTCCGCACATAGACCTGGATATGATGGTTTGCCTTTTGGATGACCATGATATAAGGTTATCTCCAAAGTATAGACAATAGCCTGATGTGGATTTCCGTGTGTCTGGACAACCAGCCCAATCGGCGTCCGTGTAGCCAATGAGAGACATGGTGCTAGGTTTTTCCATGTGAAGACAAAAGGAGATGGTGCCTTGGACGTAGTGAAGGATTCTATTCAATGCATTGAAGTAGGGAATGCGAGGTGCATGGATGAATATGCAAACCTGTTAAACAACACAGGTTATGTCTGGTCTGGTGAAGGTTAAGTATTGGAGGGCCCCCGCCAGGCTGCGATATAATGTGGGGTTGTCCATGAGTTCTCTGTCGTTTTCACTTAGTTTACCATTAACATCAACAGGAATGAGGGCTGGTTTGCATGATAAGAGGCCGGCTCGTTCAAGGATATCCTAAGCGTATTTTTGTTGAGAGAGAAATAGGTCGGTTGGAGTGTGAGTGACGGAGATGCCGAGAAAATGACTCAAGCGACCAAGATCTTTCATTGCAAATTCATCGGATAGTTTTTGCATTATGGTTGAACGAAGAATGTCAGATGATGTGATGAGGAGGATGTCATCAATGTATAGAAGAATGAAAGCCATTTCATCGCCTTTGCGATAAATAAATAACGAGTGATCACACTTGCTATGATTGAAACCTATAGAAGACACAAAGTCAGTAAAGCGTTGATACCATGCCCAAGGGGATTGTTTCAGACCATATAAAGACTTTCGTAGACGACACACATGATTTGGATAGCACGGATCCCGAAAACCATAAGGTTGATGCATGTAAACAGTTTCTGCGAGTGTGCCATGAAGAAAAGCATTTTGGACGTCTAGTTGATGGATATACCAAGAATGAGCCAAGGCTAAAGTGAGTACAATCTGTATAGTAGCCGGTTTAACTACCGGACTAAACGTGTCGCAACAGTCAACGCCAACCTGTTGAGACCTGCCATCACAAACAAGATGCGCCTTGTACCGCTCAAGGTGACCGTCGGAAGTTAATTTGTGCTTAAACACCCACATACATCTGATCACATTCATATTAGGTTGACGAGGTACAAGTTCCCAAGTCTCATTAGCAATAATTGCATTAAATTCATCACGCATGGCTTTGTTCCAGGCCGAATAAGAGAGGGAAGCAGTAGGAGTTTTTGGAATGGGTTTGGGATAAGTATTGGTGTGAAGGTTGAGTGGCTGGATTGGTTTAGTGATGTCGGACATGGAACGGGTATGAATATTTCGGGTAGGAGGTGGCGGAGGTGGGTTTGGGGCTGTTTCAGTGGTGGGAGGAATAGGCAAGACAGGAGGCTGCTGATCAGCAGTTTGAGGTGTGTGAGTGGTGATTTTTGGGCGACGAGAGTAAGTATGAAGTAAGGGAGGAAGAGAGGTGGCAACCTGATCTGTTTTGGCTAATGGAGGGGTGGTATTAGGGGTTGTTGGGGCAGCGGAGGACCACAAAAATGGATGTGGGTCGGTTTGAAGAAAAGAGTAGGACGGGGTGGTAGTAGAGAATGATTTAAAAGGGAAAAGATTTTCGTCAAACACAACGTGACGGGAAATTATCATTTTATGAGTAGCGAAATTGTAGCATTTGTACCCCCGATGGTTTAAATGGTAACCAAGGAAAACACACGGGGAGGACCGATTTTCGAGTTTATGAATGGACGAAGATGGTTTGAGCGGAAAACAAAGACATCCGAAAGTGCGTATGTGGTTGTAGGATGGGTGTTTACCATATAAGATGGAGGTATGAGTGAAATATTGTTTGGTTTTGGCGGGAAGTATGTTAAGAAGATAGGTAGCCATTTGAAGGGCATGATGCCAAAACAAGGGAGGGACGGAGGAGTGGGATAGAAGGGTTCGAATGATGTTGTTAATAGATCGAATTTTCCTTTCTGCTTTCCCGTTTTGAGGAGATGTATGAGGACAAGAAAAACAAAACATCATTCCATTTTGTTTGTAAAAATTGTGAAACTAAACGTTGTTGTATTCGGTTCCATTATCACATTGAAAAGTTTTAATTTTGCATTCAAATTGAGTTGAGATATAGGTGGAAAGTTGGATAAAGATGTTGTATACATCAGACTTGCAGATTAGGAGGTAAGTCCACAAAAAATTAGCGTAATCATCTAATAATAACGTGTAATATTTGTGTCCTCCACTGGATGGTATGGATGATGTCCATAAATCACTGTGAATGATGTCAAATGGTAAGTGAGTAGATGACATAGAATCGTAAAAGGGCATTTTTATTTGTTTGCCAAAAATACATGAGTGACAACGACGAAATTTAGAAGTAGTCTGACAAGTGATAACATTATTTTTGTTTAAACGACGAAGTAAATTTGGTCCTGGGTGCCCTAGGCGTTGGTGCAAGACTTGTTGAGAGATGGCTGAAAAAGCAAAAGGAGTGACAACTTGAATTGAAGAAGGAAGAAGCAGGTACAGATCTCCAGTGTTGTTACATCGAAGTATAGGTGTCCGCGTCCGGATATCCTTCACAAGAAAACCAAAAGCATCAAATTCAATGGAAACTTGGTTGTTGGTTGTGAATCGACGAACTGATAATAAAGTTTTGATGAGATGAGGTGAGTGAAGAATGTTGTTAAGTTTGAAAGGTGGAAAAGGGGGTTTTAAGATGGTATGGCCAGATCCGTGTATGGTTATTCTAGAACCGTCACCAACCGTGATATCATTAAATGTATTATTGTTAAAATAAGACGAGATAATACCTGAGTTGTTTGTCATGTGGGATGTGGCGCCGGTATCCATGTACCAGTTGTTTCCCGGAGGGTTGAGGGACATGGTGTGTAAAGCTTGCTTGATATCTATAGGAGTGACACCAACATCGTAGTTGTCATAAGAAGAAGGGGGATGAGGACCAAGAATACCAGCGTATGCTTGAGGGTCTGATGTCCTTGGTGGTGTAGCTTGTGGCATCGTCGGGTGAGGGCAAGGTGGGACAGCCCATTGAGGGCGTTGTCCATATGGTGGTTGTGAGGATGGGACCGACCAAGAATTGCCTTGTAGATATTGTTGTTGTTGCCAGCTGTTCCAAGGAGAAGGAGGTCCACCAGTTTAAGAAAACGACCCCTGATGTTGGTATTGATGTTGTGAGCCATGACCTCACCCATTGCTGCCTCGTCCTTTATCACGTCCACGTCCCCGGTTGTGGAAGTTGCCACGGCCCCTGCCAATATCAGACCGATGTTAAGGATAAGGTGTGGTTCGCAGGTTAGTAGTGGAGATCAAAGTCGTGTGGGATGCTTTTTTGGACTTTCTGGTTTCCTCCATAATAAGCTTGGATCGGACATCATAGAAATCTGGAAGAGGATCAGATTGTTGAATCAGCATGGCAATCCCATCGTATTGCTCGGAGAGACCTGCAATGATTTGTAAGACAAGTCGTTTGTTAGAGACTGGAGCTCCCACATTAGCAAGTTGATCCGCAAGTAATTTCATGGCTTGACAATAGGATGTAACATCAGAGAGCTGTCAAGGCGGGTGGTGGTCAGCTTCTGTTCCAAATAAACAGCCCGAGAATTTTTGTTGTCTTGGTAGATGTTTGTAAGGGCTGACCAGGCTTTGGCAGCAGTGGAGTCTGGAGTAAGAATGGTGTGAAGAAGGTCGTGGGAGATGGTACTATAGATCCACTGAAGAACTAGGGGATCGAGGCGGGAATGAAGTTGAAGATCAGCCTGTGCTTTTTCTTTATCTTTTTCAGAAGATGAGGCAGCAGGTGTAGGGGGATGATGAAGTCGATGACTTCAAAAGCCCTACAATGAATCTTAAAGAGTTCGGACCAGGTGGTGTAGGAGCTTTTTCCATCTCGAGTTTGATGGGAATGAAGTTGTGAATGTTGGTAACAGTGAGAGCAGGGTGGAGAGCCATTGAGAGAAGACATGGAAGGTAGAGATCAGAAGAGAGGGGCTGCCAGCAATGAAAAAAATAGGGTTAGGAGAGGATTGATTTGAGCTCTGATACCATAAAAGAATAGGTTTTTGAATCGTGCCTCTGCTTTCATTATCCTTTGAATAAATACAATTTGTAAGTGCCTTCAAATTAGGCAATATAATCTACAATATTTGAAAGATTATATAGGATATACATGCTGAAATACAACAATATCTAATACCTTCCATTCCATCTGAAATACCGATTTCTTCGGCCTCCACAGTGAGATCGACCTCCTGCAAAAGACCAAAATAGCCTCTTTACATATATATTATTTATAGCAAACACCTTCAAGTATCTGCAAACAGGTCTTTTTCTTGCCATATCTTCAAGCTATAGATGTCAAATACCACATTGACGAATATTAAGTTTATATTTATTGATCTAAATTTGGATTTTTTTTTTGGGTTTTGTAGAGACAGGGTCAAATACATGGAAACAATGGTGATGTTAAGCTTTGGTAGACCATTGTTGAATCTATCATATATCCCAGACATTCTAACTAACAGAAATACTTGATAATATTAAGGTAATTTCCAAGCTTTCGATATGTGTGAATCTCCAAGAAAGAACAAAGTTCAATTCATAATAATTCTTAGCTGCTAAACAAAAACCTCAAGAAGCAAATAAATAGAAAACAACACTCAGGGGAGTGGTCCCAAAACAGACCTGCGACAATGTATGTGCTCCTGGAAGACCTGCAACGTCAGAGCAAAAAATCATAGTTGGTATGATTTTTGGAGAACAAGAAGAGATAAAGAAGGAGGGGCAAAGGTTCTTTACCTCTTTTGTGGGGAAATTTACACACAGGTCAAAAAAGGTGCGTATATTTTTTGTGTGATTATCTAAATGTTTACACTGTTGTTGTCAATTCATTAATTCTTTTACTTGGGTACGTATATTTTTTGTGTAATTATCTCAATGTTTACACTGTTGTTGTCGATTCATTAACTCTTTTACTTCTTCCACACTGATCAAACCAATAGTTTCATTGGGAAACTGGGAAATGATTCTTTATTTGTTTTACAGATTGTTTTAGCACAACAATTCCATTTCAACTACACAACAGCATACAGATCTAGACAACGATTGCAAATATCTGCAACATCTGTACTTGAAATGCAACATTAAGTAGGCATATCGCAGGCGGAAAGCTAAAGATGTAAGAACAGGGCAGCAGTAAGTATGTTGTACAATTTGTCTTCTTTATGATACTGACGAATCATATTTTCCTCACATTTATTGTGGAAGTTTCCTTCAAACTTCAACATTGGATGATTTCTAGAATACCAATCTACACATGTGTTTTTAATTTGTCAAGAATGGGTGGTAGCATGTTTGTCAAGAATGGATGGTAGCATGTTTGTCAAGCTTGGATGGTAATAGACAATTGAATTCATACATTCATTTGCCTATAAAAGGAAATGAAACCAAGCTTATTAAAAACACCACACCTCAAATTACATCTTCATCTTTCTCTCATATTCATACAAATATATGTTTGATATATTTGTTTTTCTTTCCTCTATCTCTGTAAACACTGAATATTATAGTAAATTGGTTCTCGGCTTCCTCCGCCCGTGGTTTTTCCCGATTTGGGTTTCCACGTAAATATCGCGTGTTTTTTCTTTCTATCGTTCGATTTATTCTTGGTTGATTATTCAAATAGTTTTATATTCCGTTGAATCGCTATCGTGATATTTGGGTTTTATACTTTGATCTTGAAGTTATCGATTATTTATTGTAGTCGATTTGTCTACAATTGGTATCAGAGCTATCCGGGTTTTCCGATAACGATTCGTAAAAACTATTTTCAACCATGTCATCGATGAAGTACGATATTCCTTTACTTGACAGAAACACAAGATTCCCTCTCTGGCAAGTAAAGATGAAAGATGTGTTGATCCAAATGGATCTCCACAAAGCACTATTAAGAATGGAGAAAATGCCGGTAACTTGGTCGACTGAGGAAAAGGAGATGAAAGATCTGAAGGCGTCGTCGCAGATCCGTCTGCATCTTTCTAACGACGTTCTCCAAGATGTGTTGAAAGAGACATCCGCAGCGGCTCTCTGGCTAAAACTCGAGCAGCTACTTATGACGAAAAGCTTGCCCAACAAGCTACACTTGAAGCAACGACTTTTTAACCTAAAGATGGGTGAAGGTAGTTCTTTGTCTGATCACCTCTCTACCTTTAAAGAGCTTGTAGGAAATCTGGAGAATATGGATGTCAAATACGAAGATGAAGACTTGGCATTATTTTTATTATCTTCTCTCCCAGACTCCTACGATCACTTTCGTGACACCATTATCTATTCTCGGGACACTCTTGTCCTTGACGAGGTAATGACTGCTCTTGATTCAAAGGAAAAGATGAAGCAGATAGTTGGGAACAGTAGCAGTGATTCTAAAGCCGAAGGTCTCAACATCAGAGGGAGACCTAACGAGAGAGGTAGCTCTTCACAAAACCGATCTAGATCTAAGTCCAAAGCCAATCGCAAGTATTGCAATTATTGCCACAAGAAGGGACATCTGATCGATGAATGTTTCAAGTTAAAGAACAAGGAGAAAGCAAAGGCAATCGCAAAGGGAAAAACAACCAATAACACCGTTGAAGCCGATGTTGCCGAAACTGGTTCCGATGGCGAGCTTCTATCCATTTCAGACTACGGTTTAATGACCACGAGTGAGTGGGTACTTGATTCAGCGTGTACTTTTCATATGAGCTCCAACCGAAGCGTTTTTCATTCATATGAAAAGGTTAACGAAGGCCACGTTCTAATGGGTAACGACACTTCGTGTCGTATTATTGGACGGGGTACACTCAGGTTCCGCATGTTCGATGGCGTTGTTCGAACGATTCAAGATGTGAAGCACGTATCCGGTCTTAGGCGAAATTTACTAAGTCTCGGTACTTTCGAGAAGAAAGGTTACGAGTTTGTTGGCAAAGACGGGAAACTCCATATTTTCAAGGAAGGTTATGTGGTCATCCGAGGAGTTAGAAAATCCGCAAACCTTTACATTATGGATGGGCAAGTTATCTCCGGCAAAGTCTCGGTATGTTCTAAATCCCTCTCCAACGTTGATCGCTCTCGTCTATGGCACCTCAGGCTCGCTCACATGTCATACCATGGTATGAATGAACTAAGTCGAAGGGGGTTGCTCGGGGAGCACAAATCAATCGAACTTGAATTCTGTGAAGATTGTGTATTTGGAAAGCAGAAGCGAGTGAGTTTTACCGGTGGCAAACATACGACGAAAGGGCCACTTGACTACATACACTCTGATTTATGGGGACCAGCGAAGGTTACATCGAAAGGTGGAGCCTCTTATATGCTCACGATCATTGACGATTTCTCAAGAAAGGTATGGTCGTTCTTCTTGAAGTCAAAGGGAGAAGTATTCCAAACTTTTAGAGATTGGAAAGTATTGGTTGAAAAGCAATCAGGTTTTGAAGTGAAATACCTTCGTACTGATAATGGACTGGAATTTTGTTCTGAAGAATTCAACTCCTATTGCCGTAGGGAAGGAATTACAAGGCATCGCACCGTAGTTCATACACCACAACAGAACGGCGTAGCGGAGCGTATGAACCGCACCATCATGGAGAAGGTCCGATGCATGCTATCTCATTCGAAGTTGCCGAAGTCTTTTTGGGCCGAGGCCGCTTCAACCGCATGCTACATTATCAACTGTTCCCCTTCTCGTGCTATTCAAAAGAAGACCCCATTTGAGCTTTGGTCCGGCCAACCTGTTGATTACACGAAATTGATTCCATTTGGATGTCCAGCATATGCCCGAGTTGATAACGGTAAATTGGAACCGAGGGCAATTAAATGCGTCTTTCTCGGATATCCGACAGGTGTTAAAGGGTTCAAATTGTGGAGCCCGGAGCTAAGCAAGGTTTTGACATCTAAAGATGTGACCTTCGATGAAAAAGCCATGCTTCATCCTGTCTCCAACATTCAGACTAGAGAAAATGAAAATTCGGAAAAAGACAAAGTTCGAGTGGAGGTGGAGTTTCCTTTAAATTCATCTTTCGAGGACCAGTCTCATGAAGGTGTCGAGGTTTCTCAATCCTCGAATAATCAACATTCATCTTCTCATGAGCCAGCCGAAGCTCCAAGCCAACCTCACCGTCCCTCCATTGCAAGAGATAGACCTCGCAGACAGATTGTACCTCCAAAGAGATATGTTCAAGCCAATTCTGTCGCTTATGCACTTACAGTTGCCAATGAAGTTGAGTCTGTTCTGGAGCCCACAAGCTACAACGAGGCCATTCAATCCAAACATTCTAATAAGTGGATGGTTGCCATGCACGAGGAGATGGAATCTCTTCAGAAAAATGGCACATGGGATCTCGTTCCAGCTCCAAAGGGTAAGAAGACAGTTAAGTGCAAATGGGTCTACAAGTTGAAGGAGGCTATCCACCCTGGTGACAAACCAAGATATAAAGGTCGTTTGGTAGCCAAAGGCTACAGTCAAATCCCAGGTATCGATTATACCGACATTTTCTCTCCGGTTGTGAAACACACGTCAATACGTGTCTTGTTGGGATTAGTTGCCTCTCATGACTATGAATTAGAGAAACTTGATGTTACTACAACATTCTTAAATGGTGTGATTGAGGAAGAGATATATATGCAACAACCTGAAGGTTTTGTAGCTCCTGGCAAGGAAAGCTACGTGTGCAAATTGAATAAGTCTCTTTATGGCCTCAAGCAATCTCCTCGACAATGGTATAAAAGGTTTGACTCATTTATGACCAGTCACAAGCTGAAAAGGTGCACCTACGACAGCTGCGTTTACTACAAAAAGTGTGACGATGGTTCAATGGTCTATCTACTTTTATACGTGGATGACATGTTAATTGCAGCGAAGAATATAAAGGATATTCAAAAGATAAAAGACCAGTTGAATGTTGAGTTCGATATGAAGGACTTGGGTGCTGCCAAGAAAATTCTAGGAATGGAAATAGTGCGAGACCGTAGTGCAAGAACTCTATATCTTTCTCAACAAAGCTACATTGAGAAGGTTCTGCACCGTTTCAATATGCATGACGCAAAAGAAGTCAGCACTCCTTTCACAGCCCACTTCAAGCTATCATCCGCCTTAAGTCCTACCACCGAAGAAGATATAGCATACATGGCAAAGGTACCATACTCCAGCGCTGTAGGATCTCTTATGTATGCTATGATTTGTACACGTCCATATTTGTCATATGCGGTAAGCATGGTGAGCAGATACATGGAGAATCCAGGAAAGGAGCATTGGGTTGCTGTTAAATGGATTTTTCGCTACTTGCGAGGTACTTCCTCTTTATGTCTGCGGTATGGAAAAACCGATAATAGAGTACTTGGTTATGTGGATTCCGATTATGCAAAGGACTTGGATAAAAGACGATCGATTACAGGGTACGTGTTTACTTTGGGTGATTGCGCAGTTAGCTGGAAAGCGCATTTACAATCTACTGTAGCGTTATCCACCACTGAAGCCGAATACATGGCTGCTACGGAAGCAGTGAAGGAAGCCCTCTGGTTGAAACGGTTGATAGGTGAGCTTTCAAACAAGTTATCTGTTAACACTGTTTTTTGTGACAATCAAAGTGCAATATTTCTGACGAAGGATCAAATGTTCCATGATCGAACGAAACATATTGATGTTCGTTATCACTTCATCAGAGATGTTATTGCTAAAGGCGATATTACAGTAAACAAGATCAGCACCAATGATAATCCTGCTGATATGTTCACTAAAAGTCTTCCAATAGCCAAATTCAAAGCATGTTTGGATTTGGTGGGTGTTTCAGATCGCATTTGAGCCTGATAGGCTCGTGGTGGAGGAAGTATATTTACTTTTCGAAATCAATTTTTTCTCATATGGTGTTTGCAGATTCTTATAGAGATTTGGAGTATGATGAGCTGTTGATAAACTGTTTTGCATGATCATTATGCAAGTTAAAGATTTTTCATCCTGTCTCATTTGAAGTCAAGGTGGAGATTGTGGAAGTTTCCTTCAAACTTCAACATTGGATGATTTCTAGAATACCATTCTACACATGTGTTTTTAATTTGTCAAGAATGGGTGGTAGCATGTTTGTCAAGAATGGATGGTAGCATGTTTGTCAAGCTTGGATGGTAATAGACAATTGAATTCATACATTCATTTGCCTATAAAAGGAAATGAAACCAAGCTTATTAAAAACACCACACCTCAAATTACATCTTCATCTTTCTCTCATATTCATACAAATATATGTTTGATATATTTGTTTTTCTTTCCTCTATCTCTGTAAACACTGAATATTATAGTAAATTGGTTCTCGGCTTCCTCCGCCCGTGGTTTTTCCCGATTTGGGTTTCCACGTAAATATCGCGTGTTTTTTCTTTTTATCGTTCGATTTATTCTTGGTTGATTATTCAAATAGTTTTATATTCCGTTGAATCGCTATCGTGATATTTGGGTTTTATACTTCGATCTTGAAGTTATCGATTATTTATTGTAGTCGATTTGTCTACATTTATTATAAGAGTTAATGCAAAATTCATTTTGATGTTGTTTCAGGTGAAGCATGTTGTATGTCTTGTATCAGTCGATCATGCTCCTCTTTTTTTTATATATATTTCTCTGTATGATTTTGATAGGTTATGAAGGAAGCTGGCACCAACAGCGAAACCAAAACCTTCATGAAGTAGGGTTGTACCTTCATATTCACTCCAAACATCTGGTACCGGTAGGATTCCCATTTCACTGATTCTAATTATACAAGTAAACAATTGAAGTTGGACTATTACCATCTGTAATTGACTATTTTATTTTTTGTTTTCTATTGTAAACAAATTGTTTTATAGGTGGCTATGAAGGATACATCATGTCCACATGTCGGTTCTTTTTAATTTTCTCATTTTTTTAAACATTTATATGATTATTAATGTAATCTTTGACTTTTTATCATGCACATATTTTATGCAGAAACCAGGATTGAGCAAAGTTCATGCTCTAAAAAGATGATGTATGTAGGAATGACAAAATAGATGTTCAGGTATCTCTTCTTCATTTCATCAGGTTGTTGTATATGTTCATGTGTGATGCTGTGTTTTTTGTGTGAGTAGACTGCTATTTCTTGAATTTAATTATTAAAATTTGCTTCTGTCATTAAAAAGATCGTAGTTTCTTTTCCATTTTAGGTTCGTGTTATGGTTTATTACTTTTTTTGAAAACATTAAATATTACTCCCTCCGTCCCAATATTATTGTCCACAGACAAAAAACACACAGATTAAGAAAAATATTAATTACCACTAACTTTATATAATAAAATGACAGTTTTGTCTTTACTTTGCATTTAATTTTCCATTAAATGCTTAGTTGGTTAAGTAATAATGAGGGGTATTTTGGTAAAAATGTTATTTATTTTTAGAAGTGGACTAAATTTTTGGGACAATCCAAAAAGGAAAGATGGACTGTAATTTTGGGACGGAGGGAGTATTATGTTGTGAATAGGTGTTGAGGTTAGATGTTCTGGATGTTATTTGTAATAAACCTATTGATGTTTTCAATCACATTCAAATATAAAGCGACATATGATTCCTTACATTACATAATTTCTAAAGATGAATCCTACAGGGTATGTCATGTTGCTAAACAATACCCTTTGCGTTCTTTATTACCTCAACATCTTACAAGAAGAGAAATACCCTTTGCGTTCTTTATTACCTCAACATCTTACAAGAAGATCAATAAGTTATTAGGTAATTTGCTTTCTAAAGAGGTGTACTTTACAATTTAATTACTATAGTGAACGCTAATCCCTAAACCCATAAAAATTGTAAAAAAATGCGTTAGTTAATTTGTGTTGAATGTGAAGGTATTAGAAGCACTTAGATGACCAACTTCAACAAGACCAACAATATTTGCAATGTTAATTCAATGATCACTGGTAAGCATTTTGCATTGTGAGAGATAATATTAGTTTTTAAAAATAATTTCTTAGATGTATTTTTTTTTTTTTTTTGGTTTTATGACAGCCGAATGCACCCTTGAAGAAGCATTTTCTATTGTGGGAGATAACATTATTTTTGCAAGTGGAAGCCCATTTTCTGATGTGTAAATTGGTTTTTCTTTTAATTCTCTTATTATTTTCTTTTCGTAAGTGGAAGTCTTTAATTATATATTTTACTCATGCAAGAAATAGACATATTGGCCATTGCAACTATGGAACCAATATGTATCTTTTTCCTAGGTCAGTTTTTACTTTTGATACCCGAATTTAAAATTTCATGTATTTTTTATTTTTATAAATTTACTTCTAAAATTTTTGCAGCATTGGTCTTGGTACTCTTTTTTGCAGCTCTAGAGTTATCTCTGACGACATGTTATAGGCAGCTGATGAAACTTCAGCCTAGATGCATATATGAATGAAGAGGAGGTCCTAAAAGGAAGTATAGACCCTCCAATTTCAAGGTATAAAATTAAAGAGATGCTTCACGAAATGGAATACAATTCAAAATCGTCTTGTGTGGAGAAACTGCATGTTAAGGAGACCAAAAAACATAAATTTTTTTCTTCTTTTTAACTCTTCTTTTGAACGTCTCTGTATGTCTTTAATGACTTAGACAAAAAAAAATCACATATCTAGGCCCATAACGCCGGTAACTCACCTAGTTTTAGTTATAAATATAAAAAAAAAAAAGATTGTTATATAATAAAAATTATAAAAAAATAGATTTGGTTTAGATGTTTATCTAAGGAAATTCTCCTGAAAATAAGTAACGAATCAATAATTAAAAAAAGCTCTAAAATAAATAACTATTTCCATAGTTCTTTCACAAAACCCGCCAACTTCACCGTCTCAACGTTTAAACCCAAGATTTCATAAGAATTCTCAAAAAAATAAAATAAATAACCGCTGTCGAACGGAGAAGAATGATATCAATGGATCCATGGATTGAAGGAAGTCAAGCGTTTTTCTTAATTCATCTTCACGCTAATCATACCGTTGGTTTATGGCCTCGTTGGAAGAAAGGTCAACTTTTCAGCTCTTGCTTCGGATTCTCGAAATTGGGCAATGATCCTCGTTATATTTGGTTTCCTTGTGGTCTGGATTAGAAACGATGGTTGAAGTTATAGCCATTGATGTCAATCGTTTCCCTGTTAAGTCTGTTTTGGATTTGATATAATTCATGCAACTGAAGAATATGATAATGTATCGTTTGTCACGTACATGTTAGTGTAGGCAGGATGAATGCTACTGCGAGTGATTGGTAAACGTTATGACGGAATAATATAATGTGATAACCATTACACACCATCTCCTGGTTTTAAGGTCTAGCATACATATCCACCGATATGATAGTAGAGCTTAAATGAAACTGGTTTCTATGCTCATTAATTTGTCCCTTCCTCTTAACAAAATATAGAATAGATTGTGACTTTTGCTTTTATGTACCATGGTTTTATGGCTTCTTCTAAGTTATAAGGGACCAAAATAAATAGAGGTAGGTTGGGAGTTAATGCTAGAGAGTCACATGTCTTTACCCCTTTAATGGTAAACATCTACCCACAGTCTTTGGTATAACTTTGCTTTGACCTGATGAAGAAGACAAGGATTTCAAGTCTCACCATGTACAAATTTTGACTTTGTATTTATGTTTGTGATTGAAAGGGGGTGTATGTGACTTGAAAAAGAAAATATGAAATGTAGGTGATTGATGATCCATTTAATTGTCAAGTTGTGTATATTATTTAAGTCGTTTGTCAAGTTGTGTATATTTATGTCTATGATAGCAAGTAGAACTGTAGAAGTATTCCTATCTAGATCGAGTACTATTTTTGTTGACTAGCAGCCAATCCTGTTTGACCTCCTAGGAACTTCACCTTAGAGCTCCACTGTCAGTTATAAAATACCCAATACTCATAATATGTTTCTGCATATGATACCATTGGTCATCTCTCTTTCTCCCTATATCTATCTCCTTGTCTAAATCTTGTAAAGGTCATGTTCTTCACAAAAAGTAATAGCTTAGCGAGGTTTCTTCCCCTCCTGTGTTTTTGTTTCTTTCTGACCATTAATCTCTCATCTGAAGCCAACATTATATCTTCAAGCCAGTCTCTGTCTGGAGAACACACAATCATATCCCAAGGTGGACAGTTTGAGCTTGGTTTCTTCAAAGCAGGTAACTCTTCCAACTATTACATAGGCATCTGGTATAAAAAGGTCTCTTCCAATCCTCCCACCATAGTTTGGGTGGCAAACAGAGAAACACCCATCTCTGATAGATTCGGTTCAGAATTAAAAATCATTGATGGTAATTTGGTGCTCTTGAATGAGTCCAAGTTCCAGATTTGGTCCACAAACGTCACCATCACCACCACCACTTTGAAGTCTGCAATAGCTGTTCTTCTTGATGATGGCAACTTAGTCTTGAGAGACAGTACTTCAAATTCAATTGAACCTTTTTGGCAAAGTTTTGATCACCCAACTCATACTTGGTTGCCTGGTGCTAAACTTGCTTATGATAATAAAGAGAATAAGAGTCGGCTGCTTACATCATGGAGAAGTTATGAAGATCCTGCTGTAGGGCTGTTTTCTCTTGAGCTTCACTCGTCTACTAAAGAGTACGTAAGCAAATGGAATGGGTCCCAGCAATATTGGACAAGTGGGTCTTGGAATGGGAAAATATTTGACTTGGTACCTGAAATGAGTTATGCTTACATTTATAATTTCAGCTACCATATGAATGAGAATGAGAGTTCCTTCACTTATTCTCTGTATAATCCTGCCATTATATCTAGATTAGTATTGGATGTTTCTGGTCAACTTCAGCAACAAGTATGGTCGGAATCTACTGCAGAGTGGGCTATGTTTTGGTCTAAACCGAAAGAAGTGTGTGACATCTATGGTTTATGTGGGGCTTTTGGTACTTGCAGACAGACTGAATTTCCATTATGTAATTGCTTGACTGCTTTTGAGCCAAGATCAGAGAGTGATTGGAATCAGAGTGACTTCTCAGGTGGGTGTGTGAGAAAAACCGATTTGCAGTGTGGAAGAATTGCTGAAAACCCTGATTTTCTCATGATTACAGTGAAGAAACTGCCTCCACATAACTCTGTGGCATTTGGGACTGCTGGAGAATGTGGTACAACCTGTTTGAACAATTGCTCCTGTAATGCTTATGCTTTTGTCGATAATCAGTGTTTGGTTTGGGATGGAGATCTCTTGAACCTCTTGGAAGACAATGATAGTGGAAAAACAATCTATGTCAAAGTTGCTTCTAAAGATCTTCCACATCATAAGAAGAGTAATCTGGTCACCATGGGTGCTGTTGTTGTGTGCATGGCAGGTGTGGTTTTTGTCTGGGGTGTAGGTTTGATTTTAATGTATAGAAGAAAGAGGATATGGGTTGGAAAGACGACAATGGAGGGATCATTGGTGGCTTTTGCATACAAAGATTTACAAATAGCCACCAAAAATTTCTCTAACAAATTGGGAGGAGGTGGTTTTGGCTCGGTTTTCAAGGGTGTATTGCATGATTCGTCCACTGTGGCAGTGAAAAAGCTTGAAGGCATCAGCCAAGGAGAGAAGCAGTTCAGAAGTGAAGTCAGCACAATCGGTAACATCCAACACGTTAATCTTGTACGCCTTCGTGGGTTCTGTGCTGAAGGTAAAAAAAAGTTGTTGGTGTATGATTACATGGAAAACGGTTCTCTAAACACCCATATACACTATGGAAAACAAGCTTTAAACTGGGAAACGAGGTATCAGATTGCACTTGGAATTGCAAGAGGATTGGTTTATCTTCATGAGAAGTGCAGAGACTGTATCATTCACTGTGACATAAAGCCAGAAAACATTCTTTTAGATGCCGAATTCTGTCCAAAAATTGCTGATTTTGGTTTAGCAAAGCTTGTTGGTCGAGACTTTAGCAGGGTTTTGACGACTATAAGAGGGACACGAGGGTATCTAGCACCAGAATGGTTATCAGGGGTGGCTATCACAGCCAAAGCAGATGTTTATAGCTATGGAATGATGCTTTTTGAATTGGTTTATGGAAAGCGAAATGTAGTGCCTTGTGAAGATTCAAAAAGTACATTCTTCCCTAGTTTGGTCGCGGATGTTCTTGTTGAGGGAGGTGATATCCTTAGGTTGTTAGACAACAGGTTAAATGGGGAAGCTAGCGTTGAAGAAGTCACAAAAGTTTGCAAAATCGCATGTTGGTGTATCCAATACGAGGAAGAGAGTAGACCATCAATGAGTATGGTGGAACAGATTCTTGAAGGGGTTTTGGATGTGAACATGCCTCCGATTCCCCAATGTTTCACTTCATTTGTTGATAACGAGAATCGTGTTGCTTTCTTCATGGATTCATCCTCCAATGGGAGTTCACAAGTACACAACAATTCCTCCTAGTCGAAGAGCTCATCTTCTTAAAGGTCATTTTCTTTATCTTGTTTGTTACATTCACGAGAAAAATAATATCGTTGGAGTCATTGACTTTTTTGTGGCAAATGGATAACCGTTATTATGAAAAGAATATGACTATATGAGCTGATCTAGAGCAATAATTGTTTTTCTTTGCATTAAGATATTTACAACTATGGAAAATTGTAAATGTATTTTCTTGACAAAAATGATACAAGGATTCGTAATTAATACCAGAGCCTAGCTCACTAATCTACTAGATTATGTAAATAAGATGGTTTATTTCATAAAATACCCTATATTTTGAATTTTTTTTTTTTCCATTTCACCTGATAGTTTTTTTTTTCAAAAAAGACTCAAACTTTGACGTATTCCTTGTTATTTCAGCAATGGAGCCCGTTACCAATGTGTCATCAACCAAAGGTTCAAAATTCAAATCTCTCTGGAGATAAAAGATGTAAATTTAGCATTTTAATAGTGGGTGTGTGTTAGTTATTCTTAAAAAATAATAATAATAACTATCGACTTATGCCATATATGGTTGCACGCGAGTGTTATCATCAATGGACACAAACCAGCAAGAAAGTATTATGTTTTTTTTTTCAATTTTGTCATTCTAAATACCACATCATCAGATGAGCCATATCACAATGTCACGACAATGCTACCTTGTCAAAAAAAAAAATGCAACGACAACGCCTGGTGCCAAATCAACGGTTGGTAACCTGGAAGTTACATGGTAATTGGTAACCTACAAAAAAGGCAGAATTGACTAAAACAATAAAACGATATACTATTTGTAAAAACAATTTCAAATTTAAAATTTACAAAACACTGGTTTTTGTGTAATTTGTATGATATATTTGTTTTATTTTTAACAAGTAATTGCCAAGAGTTCGATGCATCCTCTTTAAAAGAGCAAAGCCCGCCAAAGAGAAGTTCATCATCTCAACGTCTAAAACCCAAATTTAAGAATTCTCACATATAAACGCTTTCGAAGGAGAAAGAAATAATATTAGTGGATAGATGTGTTTAAGGCATATAAGTAGCGGTGATAATTGTTGACACGACACAACAAAAATACACGACACGAAACGAAATCGGGACGAAACTGAAATTTGAATTCTTGTTTGTGTCGTGTTCGTGTCAAGTGAAAAAAAAACACGATGTCATTTCGTGTCGTGTTCGTGTTCAAAATTCGACACAAAATTGACACGATTTAGCATTCATTTGTCGTGTTTTTCGTGTTTGTCGTGTTTTCGTGTTATGTATGATTAGCATTAATTAAACAAATTAATTGGTATATTATGTTATCTTTGTCGTGTCGTGTCGTGTTGTGTCGTCTTCGTATTATATAAAACTTTGTCGTGTCGTGTCAGACAAAAACACGACACAATGGCCCGATTGCCACCCCTACATATAAGTGTACTTCTTAATATATACTGACGCCAATCATATTGTGGCTTATCGTGTCGTTGGAAGATAGGTCCACTTTTCTGCTTCTAAACTTTATATGGAAAACGCAAATCTAGAAAAAACCCAGAAGGATAGACCATAAAAAATTCACTAGTGGCTATAAAATTTACAACGCAATTAAATAGGAGAAATACAAATTAATTAGGCTGATTTTGGGGAGAATTGAAAATACTAGGCTTTAGAATAGGGTTATAGATCATTTTGTAACTCAATTTTTTTTGGATACTTTAGTTTGATCATTATAGATTATTTAAGCTACAATTGGTCATTAAACTTGTTTATTTTTTTCATTTTATTCACACAAACCGGTGATAGCTGTTGTATAACATTGAACGACGTCGTCAAGGTTATAATTAGTCATTTCTAGGTTTTTTATTTTAGCCATAATAATTTGTTTAATCTACCATTACTCACTAGATTTATTTAAAATTTTCATTTTAGTTACTCTACTATTTTATTATCATTTATAAAAAAAATTAAAAAAAACAACTATTTTTTTCCTTCTCCACAATTAAACTTATTACATTAATTATTTTAGAGTAATTTATACGAATAATCTTTGTGATTTAGGGTAGCTTGTGAATTTAGTCCTTAACTGTTTTAACTCGAATTTCCTCATGACTTTAAGGTAGCGTTTGGCGTGTGGAACTGGTCGGGACAGAACAGAACAAGGTTCTTTTAGACGGCGTTCGGTATGGATGAGACTAGAACAAGGTGGAACAATGACCAAGTCAAATGGGACTACTTTGTTAGACTTTAGTCCCTTTCAAAATGATGAAACTAAGTGGAACAAAACACATTTGGATATATATATATATATATATATATATATATATATATATATATATATATATATATATATATATATATATATATATATATATATATATATATATATATACTAGTCGTTTACCCGCGCAAAGCAGCGGGAGTGAATAGATTCTGAACATTCTATTTGGAGGGTCACATATAGTTTGATTTTGTGAATTGTTTCCCTTTCAGAAACATGTAATATTCCAATGAGCACCCGGGGGGGGGGGGGGGGGATAGCTTTGTTTATGACGATATAGGTTATTTCGAAAATAAGTCATATTTTAATGGACACACAATAGATCGAAGTGTTTTATTTTTTTTACGAATAGTTTCCTTTTGACGGTTGGTTTTCTTTCGATGGTCACAAATACTTTTATTTTGGAATCATTTCTTACTCTAAATCAACAATGGAAAATACATATATGATCACAAATTGTGATGGTTTACGGCCAAACAATTTCCAATGGATTTGGATCGTGGAGATGGTGTTTCATGTGTGTCTTTGTGGCATGATTGTAGTTACACTACAACATTAATACCCTATGGCGACGACAAATTCGGACCCTATACCGACGACACGTCGTCGGTATATGGTATGCCAACGACCTCTCGTCGGTATAGAGTCGTCGGGATAGTCGTGTCGGCATAGGTCAATACTGTCGTCGGTATAGATTTCGTCGCGATAGCTTCGCCTATGCCGACGACATGTCGTCGGGACAGATTTCGTCAATCATATATGGTATGCCGACTTGTCGTCGCAACAGGTGTAATCTATTACGACGACTTGTTGTCGGTATAGGTTTTTCACATGAGTCAATGACATACCTATAGCGACGACATGTCGTCGGGATAGCTACTGGTTGTTTTTTTCCCTGTTTTACAGATTTAATACATTACCATTCTTGCATTTTTAACAAATCCAAAACACATTGGAACATATATCAATTGAAATACATTAACTAGGTACCATTGTTCAAATTCAAAACATCAAATTCAAGTTCAAATTCAAGTAGTTAGCTAACATTGTTCAAAACACTAAAAAAAACATCAACCATCATTATCATAATCATATCCTTCTTCTTCTCCTTCTTCTCCTTCTTCTTCTCCTTCTTCTCCTTCTTCTTCCATCCTTTCGGCAACTTGTTGAGAGGTACTTGCTTGTATGTTATAGTTGAATAGAAAGTTAGGAAATGGTGGTGGTTGGAAGCCCGGAATACATGCCGCCAATGATGCATTGTATTGTTGCAAGTATTCTTGCATTTGTTGTGCATCAAATTGGGATTGAGATTGGGGTTGAGATTGGGATGATTTTGAAGTGGAAGGTCGTTCATTTGGAATTAAACCGAACTTGGCGGTTGGTATCCTACTGACGAGCGGTCGTTGTCGCATCAAAAATAAACCTTATTTCCACTAATCTAGCGAGTGGTAAGTAAGGGTCGGATCCAGAGGAGCTTATGGTTAATAGTTTAGTTACTATTTTGATTTAACGATAAAGAAATAATGATTAATTTGAGATTTATAAATATGATGACAAACAAAAAATATATGATTTTAATTCAATTAAAAACAATGATCGCTTCCGGTTTCAGAATTAATAATTATATGAATTAGAAATGAGTGTTATTAATTTTTCATAGTCGATTCAATTAAAGTCTAAGTCCAAAATAGAAAATAAGTGTAACCGCACCCTCCGTCCTACACACCGCTATTGGATGATTTGGCACGGTGGGGAGATCACTTAAAATTATTTTAAACTTGGAATAATTAATTGATAAATGAATAAAATAAGTGTAACGATTTTATAATGTTAAAAACATAAACAAAATCCACAAATAATATTCAACAAATTCAAATGTTCACACCCAAAAATAATACAATAAGTAAGAATTAAAACCTACTCCCGGTTGCGATCACGAGAGGATTTAGCCGCGCATTGTAGACTTATACAAACTCATATTTGTATTCTTGAATTCTTGATGTCTTGATCTTGAATCTTGAAAAGTCTTGAATCTTTGATGGCTTGAATTCTTTGAAAAAGAAAGGAATTTGGAAGACTAAAATGCTTCCAAAAAAATATAGAAATTTCCTAAAGAAGGTGGTGGTATGAAAGTAGGTTGGTATAAGAGGTATAAGAGGTATAAGAGGTGTCTTAGAGATAAGAGGTGTGTAAGAATGTAAGAGGGTGTGTTGAAATGGTGATTTTGAGGTGATATTTATAGTGAATTTTTGGAAAATTAAATACCAAAAAGAATGAAATAAAGCTAGGAATATTAAGCTTTTAGATTGGATCTAAGATCCAATCTAAATCTCATGAAAAAGAATTCAAAAGAATTAAAAAGATGGAATTATTTGGTTTTGTTGGGAAGAATTTGGGTTTAAAATAGGAAAAGTGGTGAAAAAGTGGTTAAAATTGGTTGGAAAGTGTTTAAAAGATAGGAAAACCCGTAGGTTCAGCACATGGCACAAGTACTTGGAGCTGGCATCAAAACGGCGTCGTTTAGGGGCTTTTTTCGCGGGTCCAGATTGGGTCGGAATCCGGGTCGACATCGGGTCGAGGCGCGGATCTTCTGTGAGGTAATACGAATCGGAGTCGCGGGTCGGAGCGGATCGAATCCGGGTATGGATCGGATCGGATGCGACGACGTCACGAATGACGTCATCAAGAACAAAAAGGCGCGGATCCTAACCCGGGTCGAAGCCGGGTATGGATCGAACAGATCGGATCTGCTGTGAGGAGAAATGGAGGCGGGGCGGAAACCGGATCGGGGTCGGATCTTCGGATCTGGGTCGCGAGCTTTTGGGCTTCTGGGTTTGGGCTCCGGGTTTGGGCTCCGATTTTTTTGTTTCTTTTCTATTTTTTTTTTCTTTTTTTTCCAATTTAAATTAAATTAAATTAATTTAATTAATATAAATTATTTAGAAATTAAATAATTAATTCCCAATAATTTATTTTAATTAAACCTCATTAATTAATTTAAATTCTTTTTTTTTATATTTTTATTTTGTTTTCTCGTCTTTCCAACGCGGCTATTTTTTGAATTCTTTGACTTTTTGATCTCGTTTTTCTTCGTGTAATTCCTTGAACTTCTTTTTGCATCTTTTTGTACCATTTTCATCATATTTACCACCTACAAACATAATTCAAATACATGTCAAAGTAGCACCATTCTTAGATAAAATCGGTTATTTTACATAAATTATAGTATATTAAGCGTGATGTAAAATATACCGATCAAACCTCCCCAACTTATCTCTTTCTCGTCCCGAGAAAGATCCAAATGTAATTGATTAGCGTGCTAGAAAACTTCTTTGATGTTTTTGAAAACTAAAGATATGAATTATAAACTAGTTTTCACATGGAACCATAACAGAATTAAATAGCACCAATCAATACCACCTGATCAAGATATAGCAACAAATAAGGTCACATTTCTTTCTTTGAAGTGGAGACGTGTTTCAAGGTCGATTTAAAGATATCGTTTTACCATAGGCTTGATCTACCTCTACTTAGTGACTACTTAAATAGCAATCAAAAGGACTTTCATGTTGTAATGTTCGGCTAAGGGTAGGGTAGGGATGTTTTTGGATTGGTGACTTGGGTCTTTTAGACTTTAAGAGCACAACAAAGATAATTATTATAACTCGATAAATACAATACAACTATATACAAACATTAATAACATCTACAACTTATCTAAAATGACTCAAAACGTTTAGATAAAACAAAAATCTTTTTGGATTATGTTCAATTTAAAAATCATGACATTATTTGAATATGTCATTTCAAATTAAACTTTTATTATTAACAAAAACACAAAAGTTATTCAAACTAAAATGCTTGGTTCTGGTTTTTTTTTTTTTGCACAGCAAAACCCCAAAGTGTATATATATGGACTCAACTTGAAACAAAAATTGCAAACGTTTACAAACATATAAAATATTTCTAACTAACCTTCACTAACGCTATACTTTTATTTTTTAACATTTTTTTTTTTTGAACACAACAGATATATATCAAAATATGGAAGCTCAAACTTTAGATTTGTTTCTAAACTTTGATTTTCTAAAAATAACAAATAACACATAAAAAATCTCACATCATACAACTTTAAACTTAGGCTTAGATTTTCTAAAAATGTCGAAAATTTGTGTAAAATGTTTCGAACAACGTTAATTTCTTGATATCTAACCTTAAGTTTATAAAACTATAAATACTTACACAAACAAAAAGAGAACAGTCAAATAAAGGGGTAGCTGTCTTCTTTTTCAATTTATATATATATTAAACCAATTTTTTAGAACCAAGCAAGAGAAATTTTCTGAAATTTCACAATTTATTTGACTCGCTAAAATATGAACAATATATATAACAAATACATACACGGAAATGATAAAACTTTGCTTTATAAAGTCGAAAGACATGGTAGGAAAGTGTTTGGGATATGGCTTAAATCTGCTTAAGAAACGAACAGGCTAAGGCTCAAAGTGGTTAACAACAGGGATTTTAAATACAAATGGGTAGGCTTAAGGGTTAATTGGCTAAAAATAAAAATAAATGAATTGCCTTTATCATTTTGATATTCAGTATTCTTAAAATAGAGTTAAAACAAGTTCTAGAAAGCTGATCTACTGCATGAAATGTATCAGTCTGTTACGGTCCACTTTCTCACTGTTATGCATCCTATTGTTTGTTTCTATATCCATACAAGTAATACTAATTGGTGCTTCAAAATGTTTTTTTTTTCTGCTATAATTTGGTAAAAGCACACTAACATACTAACACAATTACATTCTTTCCTTTTGGGGATAATTTCTTATTTATATTAAAAAAAATCACACAAAACAAACAAAAAAAATCGAGATCACCTGATAGTTCTTGGTAGAGGAGGCTTTTATATCTTCAAAAATAGGAGAAAAATGTTGAATTTTTTTTTTCTTGTTGGGCTCCATCAAAACCAAAAATTGCAGCATATTTGGTTTGTCGCCTTTTTCTCATTTAAGTATACCTCCCCAACTTTAAACTTTGCATCGTCCTCGATGTAAAACACAAAAGAAAACCATAAAACAATAAAATGAAATAAACCACAAACACACCAAATAAAATAAATCCATCATTTTCGCTGAGGATCGCGATTGCACTTGGCATGTGCAACAAGCCTTTTAAACCCCTAGGTTACCCTAGTGGACGAGTGAAGTCTCGTGAGGGTTTGCAGTGAACATACCCACAAAGTTCTCGGGTTGCCTCCCGAAGTAGCGCTAAGTTTAACGTCTTCAGCCAGACGTGTTACCTCGAAGTAAAAACTAGATGACGTAAGTGGGTTGTTCTTGTAAAAAGTCAACCCGTTCTACTTGTACCTCATGTCGTGTGGCGGATGAAATATAGGGCTTGAGACGATGCCCGTTTACTTTGAATGACTCACCGCCTTTTTCATCTTTGATCTCAATCGCTCCGTGAGGTGTGACATCAACTACTTCATATGGTCCTGACCATTTGCTTTTCAATTTCCCGGGAAAAAGCTTTAACCGTGAATTAAATAGC
Organism: Lactuca virosa; assembly: GCF_052849685.1. NCBI lineage: Eukaryota > Viridiplantae > Streptophyta > Magnoliopsida > Asterales > Asteraceae > Lactuca > Lactuca virosa. Next base: position 89,650,938 of record NC_136428.1, on the reverse strand, counting down.
CACACTTTTTGTCCTTTTTCAAAAGTTTTGATCTTTAATTTTGCATCGTGGAATGCTTTCATCTTGGACTTATATGTGACAGCATTATTGTATGCCTCATCCCGGAGTTCTTCCAGTTCACTCAATTGTAGTTTTCGTTCTTTTCCTGCTTGATCATACTCCAAATTTACTTCTTTGATGGCCCACAATGCTCGATGTGCTAATTCAACCGGTAAGTGACATCCTTTTCCATAAACAAGTCTATAATGGGTTGTGCCAATCGGTGTTTTGAAAGCATTCTGATAGGCCCAAAGCGCATCGTCTAGTCGAATTGACCAGTCTTTGCGGTCAGGTCTAACGGTTTTTTGTAAAATTTCTTTGATCTGTCGATTAGACACTTCCACTTGACCACTTGTTTGAGGGTGGTAAGGTGTGGCAATTCTATGATTCACACCATATTGTTTGAGTAGTTTGCCAAATTTAAAGTTTTTAAAATGTGACCCCCCATCACTGATGATCACACGAGGGATACCATGTCTCACAAAAATATTTTTCTTGACAAACTTACAAACAACATGGTGATCATTTGTTTTGGTGGCCTCGGCTTCAATCCACTTTGAGACATAATCGACAGCCACCAAAATATAAATATTGCCGAAAGAAGTTGGGAAAGGACCCATAAAGTCAATTCCCCACACATCAAATATTTCAACAACCAAGATGGGGTTTAATGGCATTTGGTCTCTTTTTGATATCCCCCTAACTTGTTGGCATTTCAAACAGGATTTAACAAACACATGCGCATCACGAAAAATTGTTGGCCAGAAGAAACCCGTGTCTAGAACTCTGTGACCCGTCTTTTGAGCACTGAAATGTCCTCCACATGCGTATGAGTGACAATGAGCCAATAAATCTTGAATTTCATGGTCAGGGACACATCTCCGAATTATTTGATCTGGTCCAATCTTGAATAAGTCTGGATTGTCCCAAATAAACCGTTTTGCTTGTGCCATGAAATGTTTCATCTTTTGCTTTGTCCAATACTCTGGTATTTTTCCTGTAGCCAAATAATTCACAATATTAGCAAACCAAGGTAATCCATTGATGTTCAATAATTGTTCATCGGGAAAGGTATCCCGAATTTCATCCTTGAAAGTGCTTGATACATCAATGGGGAGTCTGGACAAGTGATCAGCTACTACATTATCACTTCCTTTCTTATCCTGAATTTCTAAGTTAAATTCTTGTAGTAGCAATATCCATCTAATAAGCCTCGGTTTTGCATCTTTCTTTTGCATGAGATGACGCAAAGCACTATGGTCCGTAAAAACAACAACTTTTGACCCCCAAACATATGAGCGAAATTTGTCTAAAGCAAAGACAACTGCTAGCAACTCTTTTTCCGTTGTTGTGTAATTCAATTGTATATCGGAAAAAGTTTTGCTAGCATAAGAGATTACAACGGGCTTTTTATTCACCTGTTGCCCCAATACAGCACCAACCGCATAATCACTTGCGTCACACATGATTTCAAAAGGTTGTGACCAATCAGGTGATCGCAATATTGGTGCTTGGGAAAGTTGTCCCTTTAGATTTTGAAAGGATTTCATACACGATTCATCAAAAGAAAATGGTGCGTCTTTAGAGAGCAAATTGCATAAAGGTTTTGAAATCGCACTAAAATTTTTGATGAATCGTCTATAAAAAACTGCATGTCCAAGAAAAGATCTCACGCCTTTGACATTTGTGGGAGGTGGTAGTAAGGAAATGAGTTGTACTTTGGCATGGTCAACTTCAAATCCTCTTTCAGAAACAACATGCCCAAGTACAACTCCTTCTTTAACCATGAAATGACTTTTCTCCCAACTTAAAACCAAGTTTGTCTCCGTGCAACGTTTCAAAACTTTTACCAATTGTTGGAGACATGTGTCAAATGTTGATCCAAAAATAGAGAAATCATCCATAAAAATTTCCAAGGACTCCCCGACCATGTCTGAAAAAATACTAGTCATTAATCTTTGAAAAGTGGCAGGGGCATTACATAATCCGAATGGCATTCGTCGGAATGCGAAAGTACCATAGGGACATGTAAAAGTAGTATTGGCTTGGTCTTCAGGATGTATAGGTATTTGATTGTATCCAGAATACCCATCCAGAAAACAATAAAACTTTTGACCTGATAATTTCTCTATTATTTGGTCAATGAAAGGTAAAGGAAAATGGTCTTTTAAAGTGGCAGTATTTAATTTGCGATAATCAATACAAACCCGCCACCCGGTTACCGGCCGAGTGGTTATCTTTTCACCACTTGAAGTTTCTACGATTGTGATGCCAGCTTTCTTTGGAACGGTTTGCGTTGGGCTAACCCATACACTGTCAGAGATTAGGTAGATGATTCCGGCATCTAACCACTTTAACACTTCTTTCTTCACGACTTCCCTCATATTAGGGTTCGATCTTCTTTGCGTCTCTCTTGATGGTTTTGTCGATGGTTCGGTAATAATTCTATGCATGCAAACTGCTGGTCTTATTCCCTTAAGATCGGCAATTGTCCATCCAACTGCGGCTTTGTATGTGTTAAGCACCTTCAGTAATGCTTGTTCTTGTTCCTCTGTCAAATCTGATGCAATGATCACCGGAAGCGTTTGATTTTCTCCTAAAAAGGCATATTTCAAATGCTTCGGTAACAACTTCAATTCCAATGCTGGTGGTTCTTCCAATGATGGCTTTATCTTTAAATCAATTGAATCTGGGAGATCATCAAAATTATTTGACCAAGTTGACGTGCGACCATGGATAGCATTCAGAAACTCTTTTTGATCTTCAATTGATTGAGATCTGTCACTGTCACAAAAAACATCCTCCAAATCATTGGTTATGTCCAGGAGCATATTTGCAGTATGCTCGTGAACACAATCCCCGATGGTGTCTATCATAAAGCAATCATTATGATCTGGAGAGTTAGCGTTCGGTTCAAAGGCTTGTAGTCTCAACTTGCGGTTGCCAAAAGTCTCGTCAATTGCACCATCTCGACAACTAATTTGAGCATTTATCGTTGCTAAAAAGGGACGACCGAGAATGACATTTTGTTGTTTGTCCTTGAAGTGTTTTTCAGAGTCCATAACTATGAAGTCAACTGGGTAATAAAAATCTTCCACCTTGACTATGACATCAGGCAATATCCCCCGTGGTAATTTAAGTGAGAAATCGGCCATGGACACAGTAATGTTAGTTGGTTGCAATGGGCCAAGGTCATATTTATCATATAAACTACCAGGAAGGACATTGATACTTGCTCCAAGATCAAGAAGTGCCTTTTTGATTTTTATGTTTCCAATTTCAATTGTAATTAAAGGTGCTCCAGGATCTTTTAATTTGGGTGGAAGTATTCCTGTCAAAGCGGCACTAACATGTGCTGTACCGTTTGATTTTGTTGGAATTCGGTGACGTCTCTTTTGAGTACATAAATCTTTGAGGAATTTAGCATAAGCCGGAATTTGCTTAATGGCATCGATAAGTGGGATGTTAATTTTGACTTGTCGAAAAGTTTCCCAAATATCATCATTTTTTTTAAAAACTTGTTTTTCTGGTTTTTTCAAAGCTGTTGGGTAAGGGGTGGTATTTGTCTCCACATGTCCTTCTCCAACTTTAGACTGTTCCGACTCATGCAATTTTCCTTTCAATTTATGTTCTCGTTCAATTGGTGTTTTAAGAGTCTTTTCACTTTCATTATCAGAAGATACATAATCCTCCACTAAAACCTCATCAGGATTTTTTAACGAGTTTGGTGTAGGCTTATGCACTTGATTATCATATGATTTACCACTACGCAGAATAGTTACCTCATTTACATGTGCGTTGTTGTTGGTGTTGGTGGTGGTGGTGTTGTTAGTTGAAGCTCTTGAGTGTTGAGGATTTACTTGTGTGGTGCCCGGAAGGTTGCCAGGTGGTCGCCAATTTATTTGCTCTGCTATTTGTCCTAATTGCTTCTCAAGTATTGAAATTGATTTGGAGTTAATTTCATTTTGCTTGAGACTTTCCTTCATCATGTTCATCAATTGTTCCATTTGCTTATCATGGTATGGTTCACTTGTCTTTCCATGATTTGCTTGAGAAGAAACTGGCCCATGATGTTGATTTTGACTAGATTGGCCCGAATTGTTGTTGCTGACCTTGTTGCCTTGCCAGTTTGGGTTGAAGTTGTTGTTGTTGTTCCGCCAATTTGAACTTGAATTGTTGTTGTTCCTCCATCGGTCATTGTTGCTTTGGTTGTTGAATTGATTGTGTTGTTGTTGTGGTCTATAGAAATTTCGCCTTTCTTCATTCAAGTCAGCCTGATCACCGGAAGAATAAAAGACTTCTTCAACTTTATCATTGTTTTGAGCGAACATGTTCCCTTTTCTGCAGTCTTTAGCCTTGTGTGGTCCTTCACATAAACTGCAAACAGTTTGAACATTAGATTGAGGGTTTTGTTTAAGTTGACTGATTTCAGTTGTCAGTTTCCGCATTTGGGAAAGGACTTCAGTCAGCACTTCATCGGTTTGATGTACACTCTCAAATTTAAGTTGTTTGTTTTTGTTGCCACGATATTGGACCGAATGAGCGGGACTGCCATTCATTGCCATTTCATCTATGAGTTCATAAGTTTCTTCTGGTGTTTTGTTCCTTATGGAACCTCCGGCAGCTGCATGGAGTGATTGTTGTGTATGAATGTCCAAACTATTGAAGAATGTTTGAACCTGCCTCCACATAGGTAGCTCATGATGTGGGCATCTTTGGAGTAGCTCTCGGTATCTTTCTCATGCTTCGTATAGCGATTCGCCATCTTCAGCTTGAAATGAAAGGATTTCATTGATCATCATGTTTGTCTTTGATGGTGGAAAGTACTTGGTTAGGAATTTGTCAGCCAAGTCTTCCCAAGTGGTGATGGATTCAGCGGGTAATGTTGAGAACCACCTCTTGGCACGGCCTCGTAGAGAGAAAGGAAAGAGGCGTAGTCGGATTGCATCTTCAGTTACTCCATCCATCTTGAACATGTCACAAATGTCCAAGAAACTAGTGATGTGTGTATTGGGGTCACTATCGGGTGAGCCATCGAATTGCGCACTATTTTGCACCATTTGGATCACATGCATCTTGATCTCAAAAGTTGTAGCTCCTACTTCAGGTCGTTTAATGCATGATTTGGTCCCGTCAAGTGAGGGTCGTGCAAAATCTCCCATGGTTTTTCGGTCTGTCATCTTGTCGTCGGTTTTGTTAGCTTCTTCAAAAATTAAGGCCCGGTGAGTAACACGATTTCTTCTTGCCGCTCTTTCGATTTCTGAATTAAAAAGCAATGGAGAGGATCGTCTCGAATAACGAGTATGCATGCACAACAAAAAAAATACAAACGCGTAAAAGGAATTTAACAATTATAAATAAAGACTATAAGAATCAAATAAATTTTTTTTATATGTATTTTTTTATATTTTTTTATATATTTTCGAAGTTAAAAAAAATCAAATAAACAAAATTTTTTTTTTTTTATTTTTTTATATATATTTTCGAAATTATACTTAAAAATCAAAAAAAAATGTGAATTTTTTTTTTTAATTGTAAATATATATTCGAAAATTATACTAAAAATAAAAAAAAAAAATATCAAATAAACAACTAAAAAGAAAATGTGAAATTTTTATCAAATTTTTTTTTAAAATTTTTTTTTTAATTTTGTTTTTTTTTTAAAATAAAAATCAAAATAACTAAATATTAAGCGCAATAACTCCCCGGCAACGGCGCCAAAATTTGACGAGCGGTCGTTGTCGCGTCAAAAATAAACCTTATTTCCACTAATCTAGCGAGTGGTAAGTAAGGGTCGGATCCAGAGGAGCTTATGGTTAATAGTTTAGTTACTATTTTGATTTAACGATAAAGAAATAATGATTAATTTGAGATTTATAAATATGATGACAAACAAAAAATATATGATTTTAATTCAATTAAAAACAATGATCGCTTCCGGTTTCAGAATTAATAATTATATGAATTAGAAATGAGTGTTATTAATTTTTCATAGTCGATTCAATTAAAGTCTAAGTCCAAAATAGAAAATAAGTGTAACCGCACCCTCCGTCCTACACACCGCTATTGGATGATTTGGCACGGTGGGGAGATCACTTAAAATTATTTTAAACTTGGAATAATTAATTGATAAATGAATAAAATAAGTGTAACGATTTTATAATGTTAAAAACATAAACAAAATCCACAAATAATATTCAACAAATTCAAATGTTCACACCCAAAAATAATACAATAAGTAAGAATTAAAACCTACTCCCGGTTGCGATCACGAGAGGATTTAGCCGCGCATTGTAGACTTATACAAACTCATATTTGTATTCTTGAATTCTTGATGTCTTGATCTTGAATCTTGAAAAGTCTTGAATCTTTGATGGCTTGAATTCTTTGAAAAAGAAAGGAATTTGGAAGACTAAAATGCTTCCAAAAAAATATAGAAATTTCCTAAAGAAGGTGGTGGTATGAAAGTAGGTTGGTATAAGAGGTATAAGAGGTATAAGAGGTGTCTTAGAGAGAAGAGGTGTGTAAGAATGTAAGAGGGTGTGTTGAAATGGTGATTTTGAGGTGGTATTTATAGTGAATTTTTGGAAAATTAAATACCAAAAAGAATGAAATAAAGCTAGGAATATTAAGCTTTTAGATTGGATCTAAGATCCAATCTAAATCTCATGAAAAAGAATTCAAAAGAATTAAAAAGATGGAATTATTTGGTTTTGTTGGGAAGAATTTGGGTTTAAAATAGGAAAAGTGGTGAAAAAGTGGTTAAAATTGGTTGGAAAGTGTTTAAAAGATAGGAAAACTCGTAGGTTCAGCACATGGCACAAGTACTTGGAGCTGGCATCAAAACGGCGTCGTTTAGGGGCTTTTTTCGCGGGTCCAGATTGGGTCGGAATCCGGTTCGACATCGAGTCGAGGCGCGGATCTTCTGTGAGGTAATACGAATCGGAGTCGCGGGTCGGAGCGGATCGAATCCGGGTATGGATCGGATCGGATGCGACGACGTCACGAATGACGTCATCAAGAACAAAAAGGCGCGGATCCTAACCCGGGTATGGATCGAACAGATAGGATCTGCTGTGAGGAGAAATGGAGGCGGGGCGGAAACCGGATCGGGTCGGATCTTCGTATCTGGGTCGCGAGCTTTTGGGCTTTTGGGTTTGGGCTCCGGGTTTGGGCTCCGGTTTTTTTGTTTCTTTTCTATTTTCTTTTTCTTTTTTTTCCAATTTAAATTAAATTAAATTAATTTAATAAATATAAATTATTTAGAAATTAAATAATTAATTCCCAATAATTTATTTTAATTAAAACTCATTAATTAATTTAAATTCTTTTTTTTTTATATTTTTATTTTGTTTTCTCGTCTTTCCAACGCGGCTATTTTTTGAATTCTTTGACTTTTTAATCTCGTTTTTCTTCGTGTAATTCCTTGAACTTCTTTTTGCATCTTTTTGTACCATTTTCATCATATTTACCACCTACAAACATAATTCAAATACATGTCAAAGTAGCACCATTCTTAGATAAAATCGGTTATTTTACATAAATTATAGTATATTAAGCGTGATGTAAAATATACCGATCACCTACCCACCCTGCGAGCATGCCCGCGTCTCGTCCCAAGGGCACGTTCTAAACATTCTTCCTTGTCTACTATTCCGCCTTCCCCAACCTCGCTTTGCATTTTCTCATATTCTTCTTGAATTTTCTCCTAAAATAAAGAAAACAATAAACATACGTTAATTAAAACAAACAACTAAACTTAAACATTAAAATAATAATAATATTCCTTAAACAAAAAACTATAATTAATAATAATACTATATTTAAATAACACATTCATTTTGTTTATCACTTACCCAATCTTCTTGTGCTCGACTTGTACACCAACCCGGACCTTCTTTGTAGCGCATTTGTCTCCGACCCTCAATATGTTGCGGCTTGAGTCCCATTTTATCCTATAATAAGTGAAAAATCAATAAATATATTTATATAAATGTTAATAACACTTTTAACTAATACTAATATATTTTATTACCTCTAAATGACGTCGTTGAGCATAGGATCTACATCCGTGAGCACTTGTGTGCGAAAGTTTCGACCTACAAATTTTATTTTTGGCCGACGTGCGTCTGTATTCATCGGTCAAAAATAACAAATCAATCATTTTGTTCCAAGCTTCGGCGGACCAATCAGTCGGTGGACATCTTCTTGCCCTTTCCACATTATGATATCCACCAACTCTATCAAAATGTTTTTTCATGTCATGCTTGCGGTGTCGATAAGCTCTTTGCATGTCTGCTTGGATACCCGCTCAAAGGGGTTCCCACAAGTCTGTGCCCTGGTACCTATTTAGATCAAAATAAGTCTGCAAAAGGAAAAACATATTTGATTAGTAAAAAAATATTTAATAAGTGTAAAATTCAATACATATAAAATATATTGTATACTTACTTCTAGCTCTGGATATATAACATCTTTGTACTTGATAGGAACACGACGCCAAGTATGATAATGCAACGGTACCTGTGATCCCACCAGATTCGAGATCAGTCTGACAAACATTTGACCGTTGTCCCCCACAAATCGGTACGTCCGCCTGGAGATATCAATTCGCAAATCCAAAGGCTTATGCTTGTTGTTTTCATACTCATCATACAAATTTAAGTTTCTCCCTTTGCCACGCTTATTCACATTCACATTCTTCGCTTGTGCTACATTTACATATAGAATTGAAAATTTAGAAATTTAAAACTTTAATATATCTAATACTTAAAAATTTCATGTAACTTACAAGATTGGCAACCCTATGGTACACCGCGTGCGACCCCGTGTGGTGGTCTATCCCCACCGTCTCCTCCATGTCCCCTCGCGACTTCTGCCATCTGTTTAACAAATATTATAAACATTTAAAATATATAATAAAGCTAATTATAAATAAGCAACATTTGAAAATTTAACAAATATTATAAGCAATCAGGGTATATAATAACTACGACATACCGTCAATCAGATTCATCACTAGAACAATATACATGTACAACATCATCATCACTGTCATATTTTTCATTATTTATTTCTTCATCTGAAGAGTACGTATCACCATCGTCATTGTCATCGTTAATGAAATCGTTATCGTTTATAGTAGGATCAACATTCCTCCTAGCAACCACACTTGATTCACCAACTTCACCTAAAGTCGTCTGCATAGGCAAGGTGCCTAAGTCGACAACCAAGGTAAAATCAGTTAATTGAGTGTCATTCACGACATCTATCTCATTCACAACACCGATACTTGGATGATTCCAAAGTTTCCGATGATGAACCTCTTCCACAACTCTCCAATTATCGTTTTTAGTAGGATCTTGGAGATAAAATACAGTGTTGGTTGATGAATCTCTCGTGTGGACTCCTTCGGCCCACAACATTTTCAACTCATCCACCAAAGGCCTCAAGTAAACATCAATGTCCTTTGCGGGTGATCTAGGGCCAGGAATCAGCAAAGTTAGCATGAAAGAAGACTCTTTCATACATATCCATGGTGATGTATTATAGGTAGTCAATATAACCGGCCAAATACTATAATTGTTATTAAAGTTGCCGAATGGATTAAAGCCATCAGCAGCTAAACCTAGACGAACATTTCTAGGTTCTTTGGCAAACTCTGGATATCTTTTATCAAATTCTTGCCATGACTTCCCATCTACCGGATGATACATCATACCATCCGTTGATCTTCCAGTATTATGCCAAATCATATCTTTAGCTATGAATCTGGAACTCTACATCCGTCGAAGTCTTGGAGTCAAAGGAAAGTACCGCAACACTTTTTGTGGTACTCGCTTCCCCTTTGTGGTTGTGTCCACCCATCTACTCTCGTTACAAATCGGGCAATTCTGCATGGAATCATTCTCCTTCCAAAACAAAGCACAATCATATTTTCAAGCATGGATGGACTCATATCCTAACCCTATCTTTCTTAAGTTTTTCTTAGCTTCATAGTGTGAAGTTGGAATCTTGCTCTTCGGGAAAGCAACTCTTAGCAACTCTACAAGTTGGTCAAATGAACTATTTGTCCATTTATTGATCACTTTAATATGCAACAGCTTTGCCAAAAAGTTTAAAGAAGACATCTCACAATCAGGGTATAACTTGGTATTGAGCTCCTCAAACAAAACATCAAATTCTGGGTCCATGCCTCGTCCTTCATCATCTGTATTTTCTTCATTTGTATTTTGTTCCGTCATAACATCATCAATTACATCAAACATCTCATTAGTTGTTGGAATGTTTATTAGAGTCGAATTGTATCCCAAATCCGAAACAGAATGCTTCTCACCATGATAAATCCATACAGTATACGATTTTAGAAACTCACAGTCATGTATATGGGCATAAACCGTACTCAACAACTGTCGATACATATTCACACACTTTACGCACGGACAACGCACTTTGTCTTCAGATTCGACATGTTTCCTGGCAATCTCCATAAAGTTTTTAAGACCTTCCAAGAATTTTGGGGACGTTCGGTTTTCACGAATCCAACTCTTATCGACCGTCATTACTGTTTGATTATTAAAAGTTACATTGTATACATAGTTAAATTGTATGACTTTTTGTTGGAGAAAAAAACGGACGAAATGGATATTCACAAGTATATAAAGAAATATATACCCTGGAAGTAGAAATCTGACGGAATTGATAGAGTATTTACAAGGGTAGACTTTTAAACACACTTTATAGCAATGTACTTTTATTAGTTTGTTTAAAGCGTTCTATTTTTCACTTCTCTTTCATATTATTTTGTTTTTTTATAGCACCATACTTTTAATAACAAAGTATGTTGCTATTAATAACCTTTGTAGTTTACATATTTTTTTACTTAATAAACTTTTATTAGTTTGTTTAAAGCATTCTATTTTTTACTTAATAAACTTTATTCTCAATAAACGTACTTTTATTAGTTTAAATATTTTTATATTTTGTTTTATGTTGCTATTAGTAACGTTTGTTCTTAATGACAAACATTTTAACTTAAAAATTAAACACTTGATCACTTCATTCACTTAAGCTAATAAACTAAACAAATAACACAACAATACATATTTTGCATTTTATACATAAAATTTCATACCAACCTAAACAAAGATCACAATCATACATATTTCACAATCATACAAAATATTTGATTTCTTATAAACCTAAACAAGTAAATTAACATTCTATACATACAATTTCAATTTCATATGTACCTAAACAAATTTCAATTTCATATAATATTTTAAACACAATCTTAATTTCATACAACATTAACCAACTAAATTAACATTTTATACATATATACAACTTCAATTTCACATAAACCTAAACAAACAAACATATATATACTAAACAAACAATACAATCATACAATCATACCAAACAAACAACACAATCAAATACATACCAAACCAACAATACAATCCCATAATCATACCAAACAAACAATACAATCCAATTTCATATAAACTTTTATATATATATATATATATATATATATATATATATATATATATATATATATATATATATATATGCAATTTCAATTTCAATAAAAATTAGAAATAAAAAAACTAATTGTCAAATATATACACAGGTCAAAAAAACTAACCTGTTCGTCTTGCTGTGATGGCCAATTCCAATTGTGAAATATGATGGGTATGGCTGGTGGTCAAAGGAAACAACCCAAATCAGGAGAAAAAAAATGATAACAGCAATAAAACTACAAAACTTACATGATGTAGCAGTGAAGGAGAGCAGCTGGACTCGTCGGTGAGGAAGACTCGTCGGCGGCGAGACGGCTGAAGAAGGTGGAAGGGCGACGGTGGTTAACCAAAACCCATGAACAGCAAAAAAAAACTCCCAATTAGGGTAAAAAAGATGACCACACAGCAACAAAGAAAGAAATAGGAGCAAAAAGATGTTACCTGGTGCTAATCGCCGGAATTTATAAGGCTTAAATCGATTTTCGTCGGCGGGGAAGAGAGAATTTCTTCCTGCGTCGCTGTGTGCAAATGAAAGACAGACTGCAGTCTGCTAGGGTGAACCCCTATGTCGACGACATGCCGTCGGTATAGGGTTTCGATAAACGGTGCCGTTTCACTATTTGCGTAAACAAAAAAATAATAAAAAATGATGCTGTCGGTATAGGGTTTCGATAAACGGTGCCGTTTCACTATTTGCGTAAACAAAAAAATAATAAAAAATGAAAACCCTGTGCCGACGACATGTCGTCGGTACAGGGTTTTCACGCGGATCGCCACGTGTCTTAATGACGACATGTCGTCGGTATAGATTCCGTAAAACTACGTCGTTTTGGTTGACTGGACAATGGAATATAAATAATTCGAAATTAGATTTCTCGATACCTATACCGACGACATGTCGTCACCATAGGTTTTCAATATACCGCGAAGACTTTGGCCGTTCCCGCCAGACTTGTAGCGACGACATGTCGTCGGCACAGGTATCATGGTCAAAGGATTTTGGTCAAAGTTGCCAAATGGTGTGGTGACGACTTGTCGTCAGCATAGATAGACTTGTAGCGACGACATCCGTCGTCGGCATAGGTGTCGTCGCCATAGGGTATTAATGTTGTAGTGTTAGCGTGTTCTCAAGTAACTTAAAAACATATTTTTTTTCTTTAAAAAATTCACAAGTAATCCACAAAGTGAAAATTTTGAAACTTGGCTGATATAAATATTGTTGAAAAGAAAGATATATGAAGGTTTTGTTGAAAGTATTAAGATGCATTGTTTTTCATATTTAGTCGCAAATTAAGTCTCCACAAAATCAATTTTTTTTTTTTAAGTTCTCAGTTTACATGTTTAACAAAGTGGACCCGATGGGATCTCAACACATAACCTCAACTTTGTATAAAATAAACCTTAGTCATTTCAACTAAATTTATTACATTTGTTTACGTTTTTTAGAAATATTAATTTCACTTGTTTTTACTCATGAAAAATACATAATCCTCACTAATTATTCGCGTATTTTTGTATATTCGCAATTTCGCTGCTAGAATTAGTGACGTTTTTAATCAAATATTCTTTGTGTTATAAAAAAACTAAATACACCGTTTTTTTCGATTTAAGCGGAAACATTAAAACTTTATCATAACAAACTTGAAAATTGATAAAATTGAACAAAAACTAACTAATCCAACATAAAGTTGTTATATCTTTTTGAAAAAAACTATATATTTTTTTTACTTTGTAGCATACATATAGCACATACTCATAGCAACATATAATCACCCACACATACGTATAACAAAAAATCATAGCACCAGACACACACAGTAGCACACATACACACACCCAACACATGACCACACATAACTCATCATGGAATGAGGGTCTTCACTTAGATTTCATCATATGTAACTGTAGTATAAAACCATGGACTATTTAGTCATAGCTAATAACCCAGAACAAAAAAAAATGTAAAATAAAGCAACTACTTTCATTTCTTTGTGTTTTTATAACTTCCTACTGTCATTTATTTCCATTGCAACCTTGTACTTTATAAATTATCTTAATAATGCATTGTACTTTGATAAATCTCACAAATTTTAGCATTGTACTTACAGATTTTCAAACTATGATGCTACAATAGAAACAAATGGAAGTATAATGCTCTAATTAACAAACCAGTGAAAGTACTCGCTGAATCTTGCATTTAACGCTACAGTCACATGCTTTACTCATCCAGTGTCTGTGTATCTTTTTTAACAAATGACTTCCTTGCAGGCAAAATAAATTTATCATCAAATTTTAAGATATTTACCGAAAGAACACACGTTTTCAAAGTTTATCTTCTCATCTCCTATCTGCTCACCTTTGGGTTTCCCCCATCATGACAATTTAAAATGAATAAAAGGGGGGTAATAGAGGAAAGCATTGTGTGGCTAAATCGATAATAAATAGTACTTTCATGCCTTAATCAGTAAATACATAAGCAAATCTACACAAATAATGTGTGTTGCTGATTTCTATGCATCGAGCCAAGTTGTATCTAAAAAAATTTCCTCATAACAGCAACTTATATCCATTTCTAACAAAAGCATAGAAATGAGTTTATTTTTATCAGGCAAAATGCAAATAATTAGAGGTGTGAGAATAAATTGAAACTGAATAACCGAATACGGTTTTGAAAATATGAAGAGTATAATTAAAGGGTGTGGGTTGTCCCATATTTGTTTTTGGATAAAAGAGATTCAAAATGTGGAAAACTGGAAATTAAGCTAGTAATTGGTGATGTGGAGTCCATGTCAAGTTAAGAACCAACAATCCTCTGAAGAGTATAAAAGGTATGCATACTCTGCTACTAACCCTCCTTCGTGTAAATCTAGAAAAAAAATAGATCCATCATATTAATGTGAATATTGAACAAATTTAAGAGTGAAGAATTTAATATGCATCTTTTTACATATAACAAAAAAAAAAATGGGAAAACAAATATGATTAGCTCTTGAAACTAAACTATTAACAACTAATAATGAACTTTCCATTAGATAATATCGTAAATAAGAAAAAACTTAACCAAATATACCCTCTTTCGATTCCATTCATTGAATACTCGTCCACTCTTTTAATCAATCTGGAGCTGCAGAAAAAGAAACAGATGACCGATCTATAATGTAGCATGTCTCTACTTACAACCAACCCCTGGTGTTTCAGTTTCACCGGTAGTTTCTCTGAAAAAGAGAACGCCAGAATCAAACAACTACCCATTAACCAATCAAGTTGTAACGACGTAAAATTTAAAACAAATTTTCATTTTTCAACATAATAAAAACATATATAATATTCCCAGAATCTCATGAACAAATGTCATTATAATAAAACATATTCCATAATCTCAAAACATAATCCTCTGCCAGTGTGTACAAATCATGTCGGCGCCTTCCTGCGATCCTCGCTGGTACCTGAAACACATATCACATAACACGGTAAGCATAAATGCTTAGTGAGTTCCCCAAAATACCACATACAACACATAAGCCACTCGAGGCTATAACTCGCTATGACCCTCCGGTCAATGTGTCTCAGCGGGGCCCTCCAGTCCCGTACTCCCGTAGCTCGTTGGACCCTCCAGTCCGGTCTAGCTCGTTGGACCCTCTGGTCCTGTCTAAATCGTTGGACCCTCCGGTCCGGTCTATATAAAACATAGCATACATATATCACAATGCACATAAACTCAAATATACACATAACACATAAGACCCTCCGGTCTGCATATAGTTTCCACTCTAGGTAATGTATAGTGAGAAGACTCACCTCGGGTAAATCTCGGAAAGTCTCAAACTCGAATATCTGACCTAGCCTCCGCCTAATCACATAGAGTAATTATCTCTAATTAATACGGCTCTCAAAGGCTAGACTAGTCCTTCCTTATATTCACTCAAAAGGGGAAAAGACCATTTTACCCCTCCAATGGTCCAATTATCCAAATGCTGACCAACCCTAAAAGTCAACGAAAGTCAACTCCAGTCAACGGTCCAACTCTGACCAGACTCGCCGAGTGCACTCGTGCGACTCGTCGAGTCCCATCGATTCTCAATGAACTCAGGAAGACTCAGCTCGTCGAGTTAACCCCTAACTCATCGAGCTATCGCTTGATTCAACTCATTGGGACAAACCCTAAGCTACTCGCCGAGTCGGCTCATCAACTCGGCGAGTCTGTTAAGACTCAACTTGTATTAAGACGATTTTAAGGTGGAATACTTTCTCAAACTCTAGATCCATACTCTAAGGGCTCACTTACCACGTAAAGTCATAAACTTTACGTCCATGCATGGCATTTTGGGCATGAAATGCCAAGAACATGATCTAGATGGGGTTTTCACTCATAAATACCATTAAGGCTGAATAAAGCAGGAACCTTTGGGTGTTAGAGACCTCCTAAGGTCCAGATCTGGAGTTCAAGCCTCCTCGTGAACCCCAAATCCTCAAAGTCCCAAAATGAAAGGAAAAGAAGCCCTAATCTTCAAAATGAGAGATATACTCAAATAAAAGGGAAATGTTTGAACTTGATACCTCTAATAAAAGCTCTTGGATGAATAAGCAGTAGATCTATCAGCCTCTTCTCAATCCTAGCTTGGAATCTTCCTTTCCTTCACCAAAATGCACTCAAAATTCTCAAGACAGGCTCAAGACTCTCTCACAAGCTCAAGGGGCGATTAGGGTTTCTTCTCTTTGAGGTGTGTCCGCAAATGAGGCTATAAGTGCCTTTAAATAGGTCCCAAACCCAGGGATCTAGGTTTTCCACTTACAGCGCCTACTCGGCGAGTCTACTCTTGGACTCGTCGAGTAGTTCATTAAACTTACGTGGCCACCCTGCTTCTACTCGACGAGTTATAGCACCAACTCGTCGAATAGATCAATGATTCTCAAAAATAAATAATTAAAATAAAATACCTGGAAATCTGGATGCTACAATTCTCCCCCACTAGAATCAGACTTCGCCCTCGAAGTCTCGCTCCGCAAATAACTCTGGATGTTGCTCCCGCATCTCTGACTCCGGCTCCCAAGTCAAATCGGATCCCCTTCGGTGTTGCCACTGGACCTGAACCAGGGGCACTTCCTTGTTCCTCAGAACCTTGATCTTCCGATCCAGGATCGCAATCGGCCTCTCAACATAATTCAGGCTGGCATCCACCTGAATATCCTCTAACGGCACTACTGTCGTCTCATCGACTATACACTTCCTCAATTGGGATACATGGAAGGTATCATGGATCTGACTCAACTCCTCGGGTAGCTCCAGACGGTATGTTACCTTACCCACCCTCGCGATCACCCTAAATGGGCCAATGTATCGGGGCCCCAGCTTGCCCCTCTTCCTGAAATGGATCACTCCTTTCCAAGGAGATACCTTCTGGAGTAAGAAATCTCCAACCTGGAACTCGAGCTCGGATCGCCGTCTATCCGCATAGCTTTTCTGGCGGCTCTGAGCTGTCAGCAACCTCTGTCTGACCTGCTGGATCTGCTCAGTCGTCTTAAGCACTATCTCAGTGCTACCCATCACTCGCTTCCCTACCTTACCCCCAACAAATGGGAGTCCGACACCTCCTCCCATATAAAAGCTCAAAGGGAGGCATACCAATACTCGAATGGTGGTCGTTGTTGTAGGAAAACTCAGCCAAAGGTAGGTATGTATCCTAACTTCCTCCGAAGTCCATAACACATGCTCGAAGCATGTCCTCGAGCGTCTGTATCGTCCGCTCACTCTGCCCGTCCGTCTGTGGGTGGTAAGCAGTACTGAAGTGCAATCTCGTACCTAACACTCATGGAACGTCTTCCAAAACCCGGAAGTGAAACGTACATCTCGGTCTGACACAATCGAGATCGGCACTCCATGTCGCGACACCACCTCTCTCACATACATCTCTGCCAGCCTCTCTGGGGAAGAGCTCTCACTGATAGCAAGGAAGTGAGCGCTCTTCGTCAGCCGATCCACAATCACCCAAATTGCGTCAACACCCCTCGCGGTTCTCGGCAATTTGGTGATAAAATCCATAGAAATATGTTCCCACTTCCACTGGGGAACCTCTAATGGCTGCAACTTGCCATGCGGACGTTGGTGCTCGGCCTTAACCTGGCGACACGTCAAGCACCTCTCTACCACCCATGCAACATCCCTCTTCATACAGGGCCACCATTAGTCTCTCTTCAGGTCCAGATACATCTTAGTGGCCCCGGGATGGATCGAGAATCTCGATCTATGCGCCTCCTCCATCAGGGTGCTACGTGCCCTGCCCATATACGGCACCCAAATCCGACCACGAAAGGTCATGAGCCCTCGGCTATCCGTCACAAACTCGGACACCTGTCCAATCACCCGCTCCCTTTCGCGGTTCTCCGGTCTCACAGCCTCTGTCTGGGCCTCTCGGATGGTATCTAATACCGGAGTCATCACCGTCATCCTCATGCATATATCTCGAATTGGGGCGCTCTCAGCCCTGCGGCTCAGAGCATCGGCTACCACGTTAGCCTTGCACGGGTGGTACAGGATCTCACAGTCATAATCCTTTACCACATCCAACCATCTCCTCTGACGCATGTTCAGGTTGGGCTGATCCATTAGATACTTAAAACTCTTGTGGTCTGTGTATATGGTACATCGAACCCCATACAGATAATGGCGCCATATCTTGAGGGCGAACACTACTGCCCCCAACTCCAAATCATGGGTGGGATACCTCGTCTCATGAGGCTTCAGCTGCCTCGATGCGTATGCTATCACGTGCCCCCTCTACATGAGCACCGCACCCAACCCTGATATAGACGCATCACAATACACCACGAAATCCTCCATTCCCTCCGGAAGGGCTAACACCGGTGCTTCGCATAGTCTCTGGCGAAGGGTCTCAAACGAGGTCTGCTGCTCTGGACCCCAAGAAAAAGCAACGCCCTTCCGGGTCAATCTGGTGAGGGGGACGGCAATCTTGGAGAAGTCCCGGATAAATCTCCGATAGTAGCCGACCAACCCCAGAAAACTCCTGATCTCGGTGGGGGATCTCGGCACCACCCAACTCATCACAGCCTCAATCTTGGCCGGATCGACCAATATCCCATTCTGATTAACGAGATGTCCCAAGAACTGGACCTCTCGTAACCAGAAATCACACTTGGAGAATTTGGCATATAGCCTCTCCGATCTCAATACTCCGAGGATCTCCCTCATGTGCTCCTCATGCTGCTCTCTGGTCCTCGAATACACTAGGATGTCGTCGATGAACACAATCACCGATCGATCCAACATCAGCCTGCATACTCGGTTCATGAGGTCCATGAACGCCGCCGATGCATTGGTGAGCCCAAAAGGCATCACCACGAACTCGTAATGCCCATAACGAGTCCTGAACGCCGTCTTCTGGATATCTTCGTCACGCACCCTCATCTGGTGATACCCAGACCTCAAATCTATCTTGGAAAACCAAGACGCACCCTGCAACTGATCGAACAGATCATCGATCCTCGGCAATGGATAACGGTTCTTGACCATTAACTTGTTCAACTCTCGGTAATCAATGCACATCCGGTGTGAACCATCCTTTTTCTTGACAAAAAAGATCAGCGCACCCCACGGCGAGCTACTCGGACAGATGAATCCCCTCCCCAGTAGCTCCTGAAGCTGCGAGGATAACTCCTGCATCTCCGGTGGCGCAAGGTGATAGGGTGCCTTGGCAATAGGTATTGCCCCCGGAATCAAATCGATGCGAAACTCCACCTGCCTCTCGGGAGGCACACCCGGTAACTTCTCAGGGAAAACATCCGAAAACTCTCGCACTATCGGTACCTCGCTGATAGAACTCGGCCTTTCTACGGCAACTCGTGTATCCATCACATAGGGTACAAACCCTCTACAACCCTGTTGTAGACTCTGTCTCGCTCTGGCAGCCGAACAAAATGTTGACCCAGACCGGGTACCCTCGCCATACACCGTAAGTACTCCCCCACTAGGGTCTCGTATGGTAACCAACTGACGCTCGTAGTCGATAACCGCTCCAAATCGGCTCAACCAGTCCATGCCCACGATGACACAGACATCCCCAATCGCAATAGGTACCAAATCTATCGGGAACTCAACACCGAAAATCTCGAGTACACATCCTCGAATCATATCAGTAGCATAAACCGCTCGCTCGTCGGCTATAGAAACTCACAGAGGTCGACTCAACGCCCCTCTCTGGATACTGATATACTGGCTAAACGCTACGGACACGAAAGATCGACTCGCACCCGAGTCAAATAACACCAAAGCAGGTACAGAACTCACAAGAAAAGTACCTAAGCATACCACAATATAAGCACAGAATCTCAACTCAAAATAAGTAAATAAAGAATACATACCAGCCACGACATCGGGCGCTGCGCGGACCTCCTCCGCTGTCAACTGGAAGGCTCTCCCGCGAGCCTTTGGTGCCTCGACCTTCGCTGGCCGGGCCTCGGTAGCTCTAGTAGCAGGTGCAGATCCCTGTGATGATCCCTGTAGTAGCTTGGGGCAATCCCTCACGATATGCACCTCTTTCCCACACTTGTAGCACACACCCGCCTTGCACGTCCCATCATGAGTCTTGCCGCACTTCCCGCAAGTGCGGCCCTTCGGA
Source organism: Lactuca virosa (assembly GCF_052849685.1). Classification (NCBI taxonomy): domain Eukaryota; kingdom Viridiplantae; phylum Streptophyta; class Magnoliopsida; order Asterales; family Asteraceae; genus Lactuca; species Lactuca virosa. The sequence goes on along the minus strand of NC_136428.1, from coordinate 89,630,741 downwards.
CCTCCATACCTCGAATCAGCAGGCTTTGCCCGCTTGGCTTCCGGTTGAGACTGAACCGGCCGCCTATCCCTCCTCTGAGACTCGGACTCCTCCCTGGCCTGAGTCTCCAGGTCAATCTCCCTCTTCCGAGCATTTTCCTGAAGCTCGGCAAATGTCCGGTACGTCGAGTTCGCCACAAACTCACGAATGTCCCTCCTCAGTATGCTCAGATATCGACTCATACGTGCCTGGTCGGTAGACACGTGCTGAGGGCAAAACAACGCCCTCTCTTGAAACATCCGTGTAATCACAGTCACGGACTCCGTCCCCTGCTTGAGGGACAAGAACTCCTGGGCCAAATGTTCCCTCTCCACCGGGGGAACATACTCATCTCTGAACATAGTGGTGAACCTCTCCCAGGTCACCGCGGTAAGCTCTTTAGAAGTAAAATCCGCTGTCACGAGCTTCCACCAGTCCTTTGCTCCCAAGCGGAGCTGGTTCAGCGCGAACCGTACCCTCAGATGCTCCGGACAAGAACAGGTGTAGAAGCATCCCTCAATGTCAGAGATCCACCTCATCACGGCTATCGGATCCTGAGTCCCATCAAACTCTGGTGGCTTCGTGTTGCTGAACCCTCGGTACAGCAACGAATCACCCCCCTGTGGCCTGGCAGCGGCGATGGCTGCGGTGGCTGCAGCAACAACAACCTCGGTAAGAGAAGCATACCGCTCGTCAAACGTCTCGATCAAAGTGGTCTTGATAGACCCAAACATCTCAGGAATGTCAGCTCGAATGGCTGCGGCCACCTCCTCATGAATCAACCTGCGGATATCCTCATCACTGTTGCCACTGGTACCACTGCCTCATGGGTTGTGGCGCGTCCCAACCATAATGTCTCTGAAATACAACACAAAAGAAATCAGACATTCGCTCGAGTATACTCGCACTCGATACTCAACCCTACTTGTTCTTTAGTACCCTAAGGATTCTTACTTGGACTGCTCACCGATCCGGTGTTTCGAGTAGTACGGGCCCTATACTACCTTCCACAACGCATCGATATTCATCCCAAGTCCTCCTCCTAGGATTCCAGATCACAAGTACTTTATATCTCACTAAACTCAGGCTACCCTCCAGTAGACCACTCATAAGCTCCTTGCTGCTACCTACTCACTCTCGAAGTATCTCATAGTAGCAGTAATCTCCTAGGCTAAGGCATCACAAATCAGGCCACTCTAGTCCTAGATATGAATACCTAGCCTACTCTAGCATGCATAGCATATCACATAATATCTCATAACACATAACGTAAGGGTATTTTGGGAAATCACCGTTCGGGCGCTGGCTAATCGTACACACTGCTCCATTCTGCGTTTCTCAAAAATCTTTTACTCTTTTAGAAAAATTGTTTCTTTTATGAAAAATTGTCTCAAATCCGAAGTTTGAGTTCAGATACGCCCGAAGATGCATCCGAATCCCTCAAACCAAGGCTCTGATACCAACTTGTAACGACGTAAAATTTAAAACAAATTTTCATTTTTCAACATAATCAAAACATATATAATATTCCCAGAATCTCATGAACAAATGTCATTATAATAAAACATATTCCATAATCTCAAAACATAATCCTCTTCCAGTGTGTACAAATCATGACGGCGCCTTCCCGCGATCCTCGCTGGTACCTGAAACACATATCACATAACACGGTAAGCATAAATACTTAGTGAGTTCCCCAAAATACCACATACAACACATAAGCCACTCGAGGCTATAACTCGGTATAACCCTCCGGTCAATGTGTCTCAGCGGGGCCCTCCAGTCCCGTAGCTCGTTGGACCCTCCAGTCCGGTCTAGCTCGTTGGACCCTCTGGTCCGGTCTAAATCGTTGGACCATCCGGTCCGGTCTATATAAAACATAGCATACATATATCACAATGCACATAAACTCAAATATACACATAACACATAAGACCCTCCGGTCTGCACATAGTTACCACTCTAGGTAATGTATAGTGAGAAGACTCACCTCGGGTAAATCTCAGAAAGTCTCGAACTCGAATATCTGACCTAGCCTCCGCCTAATCACATAAAGTAATTATCTCTAATTAATACGGCTCTCAAAGGCTAGACTAGTCCTTCCCTATATTCACTCAAAAGGGGAAAAAACCATTTTACCCCTCCAATGGTCCAATTATCCAAATGCTGACCAACCTTAAAAGTCAACGAAAGTCAACTCCAGTCAACGGTCCAACTCTGACCAAACTCGTCAAGTGCACTCGTGCGACTCGTCGAGTCCCATCGATTCTCAATGAACTCACAAAGACCCAGCTCGTCGAGTTAGCCCCTAACTCGTCGAGCCATCGCTTGATTCAACTCATTGGGACAAACCCTAAGCTACTCGTCGAGTCGGCTCATCAACTCGGCGAGTCTGTTAAGACTCAGCTTGTATTAAGACGATTTTAAGGTGGAATACTTTCTCAAACTCTAGATCCATACTCTAAGGGTTCACTTACCACGTAAAGTCATAAACTTTACGTCCATGCATGGCATTTTGGGCATGAAATGCCAAGAACATGATCTAGATGGGGTTTTCACTCATAAATACCATTAAGGATGAATAAAGCAGGAACCTTTAGGTATTAGAGAGCTCCTAAGGTCCAGATCTGGAGTTCAAGCCTCCTCATGAACCCCAAATCCTCAAAGTCCCAAAATGAAAGGAAAAGAAGCCCTAATCTTCAAAATGAGAGATCTACTCAAATAAAAGGGAAAGGTTCGAACTTGATACCTCTAATAGAAGCTCTTGGACGAATAAGCAGTAGATCTATCAGCCTCTTCTCAATCCTAGCTTGGAATCTTCCTTTCCTTCACCAAAATGCACTCAAAATTTTCAAGAAAGGCTCAAGACTCTCTCACAAGCTCAAGGGGCGATTAGGGTTTCTTCTCTGTGAGGTGTGGCCGCAAATGAGGCTATAAGTGCCTTTAAATAGGCCCCAAACCCAGGGATCTAGGGTTTCCACTTACAGCGCCTACTCGGCGATTCTACTCTTGGGCTCGTCGAGTAGTTCATTAAACTTACGTGGCCACCCCGCTTCTACTCGACGATTTATAGCACCAACTCGTCGAGTAGATCAATGATTCCCAAAAATAAATAATTAAAATAAAATACCTGGAAATATGGATGTTACACAAGTTCCAAAAAATTATATTACAAAGATTTATAATGCAAAAGATTTTAAAAATGATCATTGTAAGCATCAGTTCAAGTTCTCCTCTCACCCTTTTTATGGGACAAAAACTGCATTTCTTAAATTCCAAATGTCACAAAAATGATACACTAATCAACTTGAAGGTGCCTAAAAGTTTACCTCTTGTGTTGGAAGTATGAGTTCCAGGCTCCATGAAGGAAGTACCCAAACCAAGAGATTTCTGTGGGTACCAAAACTAAATCTTTATCATCCTGAACACATTTCAAAAGAACAAAATGCATCAAAAACTTTATGCTACAGTGACTTGTAATTTTTGCTGTAAAATTGTACTTTACTACCAAGAAAAGACGAAAGATGTGAAATATTCCCATTATAAGCACCAAAATTTTCAAAGTACTGAATATTTCTATATCTGTTGCAAAAAGAACCATCTCAAAAACCACCTGTAGCTGGAACAACGGTGACCGGTTGTAGTGAGTTGGTCTTCGTGGTGGCAGTTAGGGCTTTTTAGAGAAAGAGAGATAGATGCCGGCAATGGAAAGTGTAAATTGTGGAGGCACTCCGGTAGTGGTAGGTGTAAACCGTGGAGGTAAGGCGTAAACACATAAACTGATTTACATAATACCATCGTTCCAAGCCCTCATTTCTGGAAGCGGGAAAAAGAAAGAAAATTAAAATTAGAGAAGTGAATGTGGTACATTAGAAGATAGAAGACGAAAGAGCAGAGAAAATCTTGGATACTTCTTACAAATATGAAGATTTGAACAATAAAAGAACAAACACATGGATTTTTACCTTCAGACTCTTGATAGGAGCCGATGGATGATTGAGAGGGTTAGGTGATGAAGGAAAAGGGAGATGACGATTTGAATGAGTCTTATGATTTGAATTTGAATGAGTCTACTGCATTACTTTCAGCAAAAAAATTAGGAATTTAGCCTTTAGGTTTGAATAAGTATTCCGATTTCAGTGTATATGCTTGATTTTCATATAAAGTAAAAGTGTGTTAAAAATTTAATATTATTATATTATAGATTAGTTGTACAATTTGATTAATGGTTTGAACGTCTTAAAAAAATAATATTATTATATTCAATCTATTTTTAAAAAATGTAAGATGTCATTTATAAGATAGTAAATATATATATATATATATATATATATATATATATATATATATATATATATATATATATATATATATATATATATATATATATATATATATGTTCAGGTTCATTTGAGACCATGCTAATTTTGTGAGACCGTGAGACCAAATCTAAAAATAATTTTAAAATGCAAAATAAAAGGAAAAATCCAAAAATTCTTTTTTTAATTATTATTTTCGAAACTTTAATTACCTCAAAAAAATAAAAATAAAATAAAATAAATTACCGTTTTTTTTTTTTGAAAAATACGTGAAATATTCTAATAGAATATTACAATGTAAATATTCTAATGTGATTTTTAGAATGTTAGAATATTATACTAGATTTCTCGGATATGTACAATATTCTATTATTCTACTAGAATATGTAAAAAATAAGTATTTTTTTTTTATTTTTGGTTTTTTTTTTTTTTGGAAAATATAAATTCCGAAAATAATATTTGAAAAAAAATTTCGAAAATTTTCAATTAGTTTGCATTTTAAAAATGTTTTTTTGTTTTATCTACCAAATAAATGGCTTGGATTGCGTCTCACGGTCTCACAAAATTAGGCCCTCTCACATTAACCTAACCCTATATATATATATATATATATATATATATATATATATATATATATATATATATATATATATATATATTTGGGAAAAGTGAATATACCCTTAAGGGTATATAAGCTTAGGTACCCAAACCCACCATAATACGTCGTTTTGTTTGATATATTCATTATAATGTTCTTAAACTTCAACCCTTGACTTGATTTACTTTCAAGATTTTTGAAATTTCACTATTATCTTCCTCGTACATCACATCTTTTTGCCGAACACATACTACGCTATATATATTATAGTTGAAAATGAAAATTATGTAAGAGGAAGATAAATATGAAATTTATAAAAATCTTGGAAGTAAATCTAGTTAGAAGTTGAATTATAAGAACATTGGACAATTACAATGTATATATATGATACAAAACGACGTAGTATGAAGAGTTTGGGTACCTAAGCTTATATACCCTTAAGGGTATATTCACTTTTCCATATATATATATATATATATATATATATATATATATATATATATATATATATATATATATATATAGAGAGAGAGAGAGAGAGAGAGAGTTAGGTTCAAATGTTTGTAACAACTATTGTGTGCCTCTTAGCACCAATCAAAATTCAGGAAATATTAAATAATTAATAAATTGTTTTGGGGGTATAATAGTAATCTTTACTTATTTAATTTTAGTATTTATTGAAAACATTTAATAACCCTTTTAAATAAGGGAAATCAATTTAAAACCCTACCAATCACCCATCTGTTCATTCCATCGACATACCTCCGCCTCTTTTTATCTCCTTAAACTTCCCCACCCTCTTGTTCTTCCTGATCACCAGAAAAGAGCCCAACATCAACCGAAGTTTTTGCCATCTCCAACCCAACCTCTCTTCTTCCTTCTATTTTTTATGACAAACTGACCCAATCAGTGCCATGGTCAGTTGAAGCAACCCTCGATCCTAAGCAGGCCTCGTCGGCACAGTTCACCGAAGAAGAAGGAGCAGCGGCCCTCACCAGTTCTCCTCCCTGCCTTCAATTTATCTAACTCTCAAACAACTCCCAATCACTTTTTCCTTGATTCTCCGTCGACCTCAGGTAGTTCTTTTCCTTATCTGATCAAAATTCACTTGAAAACCCACCAAAACAGTCGACACCACCATGGAGGCCTGTGACACGGACTGTTCCAGCGAGATGGTTCTTGTGTTAGCTGTTGATCTTAAGCAGATTTAGATAGTTCCTTAATCAGTTATTTTCATTTTTTTAGTGTTTAGAACAGCTCCAAAGATTCCGGTGCAAGACCCATTCTTTTTACTGTAACTTCTAAAATTCAGAAGGCATTTGATTATTGCCCGCCAACTGTTTGTTAAAATGCTTGAATCAAATATTTCATCCATTCATTTGCACATGGTGTCCATTGATAAGTATCTATACCCATTTGGAAATTAGAATATGTAGTTTTGTTAATCGGGTCTGGTGTTGGCCTAATGAGATCTTTATATTTCTCTATTTTGACTTTTCTTAACATTAGTTATTACATAACATGATGTCTATTGATAAGTATTTATACCAATTTGAAAATTAGCCAATTTAGTTTTGTTAATCTAGTCTTGTGTTGGTATAATGAGGTGTTTATTTTCTTTATTTTGACTTTGCTTATGATTAGTTATTACATAAACATGATGATTTAATTTGCTTATGAAATCTGATTTGAATGTTAAACACATGGTACTTACTTCCTATTTTTGAATTGCCACTATTATGTACAGGTAAACATATTCTTATATATCTTTTAGTTTCAAAACATCATACGAACTTCCTATATACTTCTAATCACAGGTAATCATATTCTTATATCATTTTTAGCAAAATTTTGATATGTAATTTGGTAATGGTGAATTTTGGCTTTGGTCTTATCAACAGGAAAAAAGAACACAAGGTGGAGACTTGAACCAAATAAATGAAACAAGATTGGCTTGATGTATTAAAAAACATAAGTTTTAGGAAAGAGGGAGTTCAAGAAGCTGATAAATCTAAAGATACGTGATGTCTTCGGTGAAAATATAAACCTACAAAGTTTGTCTCCAAAGTCAAAGGTAACAAAAACAATCACTCCACATCGATTTTCTTTAGATTTGGTTGTTTTTCATTATATATGTATGTTATTGCACTCTAGTATTCAAGAATCTTAATATTCCATAACATGCAACTGAAAGTGTTGTTCATACAATTTAAGAACCAGAAGATGTTTGTTAGGTTCAAGAATATATACATTTTATATCATATACACATTCTGTTAGAATTTTACATTGTAATTGTGCTTTTAGTTTAATGATTCTTTAAGAATGTTTTATGTTGGATGGTTTTGGTTGTTATTTTTGAATTTTTATTAAGGATTAAACTCCATGATATGACACATAATTGTTTTTTTTTCAGTATCTTGATTACAGCTTCAATTATATTTGTTCACATCTCATCGAAAATTTATAATCTTTCCAATAGAAGTATTGAAAAATTTCCTAACCATTATTTATGTTTTATTCCAGAAATTTTGATAATCGTAGCGACGAGATATATCCAGTTTGTAGATTAGGGGATACAAAAGTCCATATTCTCTCTACTGCGATGAAATTCGAGGCATGAAACTTTGATAATTGGCACCGAAAGGCAGATGATTCATTCCTTAAGCATATTATGCAACAAGTATATTATTCTGTTAGAATATTCAACAAAGAATGTTATATTCTAGTAGAATAATCTACAAAAGAATGCTAAGATTTTTGTCAGCGAGTGCAGGTAAAACTAGGGTTTCAAATTTCATTCTTCTCACAATTTAGATCTGTTTACATCACTAATTCATACCATATTTTTTATATACTGATGGGCTTGATTTCATATGCCAACATAGTGAATTAATTTGGTTTGATTTCAAATACCAACATCGTAAAGGTTTGATATCACATGCCAACATAGATTGATGAAAGCTACTCATCTTGTTCTAGAAAATTGTTTAAAAAGGTAATTAATTTGTTTGTGTATTTTTTTGAATATCTTTTATGAAAAAATCGCATGTTTTTAAATAAATTCGCAAAAAAATTGATTTTTTATTTTTTTTTCAGCGAATTTATTAAAAAACCTGCGATTTTTTTATAAAAAAATTAAAAAAATAGTTTTGTAATCTCTAAGTATTTTTTTTATCCATTTTTATGATTTTTAGGGTTTTTTTTATTTTCCAAATAACCCTTCCCTATATATATATATATATATATATATATATATATATATATATATATATATATATATATATATATATATATATATATATATATATAGGGAGTGGTTCAAATGAGAACCACAAAAGATTAAGAACCCTAAGAACCTCATTTAATAACTAAATATATATTGTGAATATTATCAAGTTTGTTGAAATCCTGATTTTTGGCTTTTTGGTAAGAAAATGGCAAAATCTTAATTTTTTTTACTCTAATACTTCCGTGCATGCATTCATTTATATTTTAACACAAAACTTTTATAAAATACAACTTTATACAGTCCATTTACAGTTTAATACATAAAATCCACAACTTAACAGAACTTATTTTACACTAATTCTCAAATTCATAGAAATCAAACCCAAACTTTACCACCACCAAATGCCGCCACCAACCACATGTGCCAACATTGCCACAGCTCTTTCTTCCAAATGAGATCTGCATATAAAGTCAGACAATGACATGTTAAATACTACATTCATAGTTTAATAAACTGGTTTATTCATCCATTTTGAATTTAATGCAAAATAATTATAAAAACTAAGGCATTCTTACATACTTATATAACATTAAAAATAAATATATTTACAAGAAATTAATACAAATTTTTTTACATAAATCATTCATATTTTATTACAAAAATTATTAAAAAAAATCACAGCAACATGTAGTCAATTCATCATTTAATATACTCAATTATCGTTTAATATATAAAATTTAAATCTTAATATAAAAAATTAAAACTTTAATACATAAAAATATCATATTCTTAACTTAAAACATACATTTATACATTTAGATCTAACGGTTGGTGTTTTTCAAAATTTAATGTACATAACATTCACAATTTAAATTTTATATAATTTTGTTAAAATTAGAGAAAATCATATATATGTATAATGATTCTTTCTTCTCATATTTCAGAAGCAAATACAAAATTCATAAAAATTTCAAATCTTAATACAGTCAATTCACAGCTTAATACAATCATTTCACAGTTTAATACATAAAATTCACAACTTAATACAGTAATTCATAGTTTAATACACAAAAAATATATATGCACAACTATATTTTTTTAACTTAATACTAACAGTTATATGTTCATATCTAGAGGCATTTTTATCTATTAAATTGTGAATTTATTATACTAAGTTGTGAACAAATTTACAGCTTAACACAGCAAATTCACAGTTTAATACAATATATTCACAACTTATTTACAAGTATAATCTCATATTTCAGTGTATGAAAAACTCATTTGTATTTTAATACATACATAAGTTATCTCATACTTCATAAGAAAACATGAAAAGAAAAATATATACGTGAATCATAAAAAAGGATAACTTATCTGAAATCAACGAAGATGATGAGTGAGAAATAGAAAATATCATTACTCTTCCACTATCGCCACCATTAACACTGCCAAGTACCAGTCTACCATACGTTGCCATCAACCATCGTCACCACAAAGCATCAATGTCAACACCAACAACATCATTCCCTAAAAAATCAGAAAAGGATTAAAAAAACAAAATTCGCAGTTTAATTCATTATTTCAGACACTAATTCACAACTTAATTTAATATTTCAGACACTAATTCAAAACTTAATTCAATATTTCAGACACTAATTCACAAGTTAGTGCATAAAAAAAACACATTCATAACTTAACTTACATATTCACAATTTAATGCATAAAAACACATATTCACAGTTTAATACACTATGTTCACAACTATTTTATAGGTATAAAATTCAAATCTTGATAAAAAAAATAGAATTCATAGTTTAATAAAGCATTTCAGGACTCTTATTCACAATTTAATCAAACACCTTGTATGCTCTATAAAAAGATATTAGATGATCGATTTAAAAAAAACTTAAAACTTATAAAAAATAATATATTCTCATCTTAAAATTAATTAAAAAAAAAGTCATGTATTCACAACATAAAACTTATACTTTTTTATTAATAATAGTTAAAACTAACATTAACATAACTAAATAATTTATGAAACCTTAAAACATCACAATTTAATCACAAGAACAATAATACAAAAAACAATCATACACAAATCATTCATATTTTAACTCAAAGTTAATTAAAAGTTCAAAATTTAATATAATTAATTCACAGTTTAAACGACAAATTCACAACTTAAGCTTAATGCGGTTATTCATATTTCTAAACATACAAGTTACAATTTAATACTCAAAATCCATAGCTTAATAAAATCAATTCACAGTTTAAACAGAAATTATACAGCTTAATGCAGTCAATTTACAGTTTAAAACCCAAATATCACAACTTAATACACAAAATTTATAGCTTAATACAATAAATTCACAGTTTAATACACACATTATCCATTCACAACCATATTATCAACTTAAAACTCTTAGTACAGTCAATTCACAGTTTAGTACACAAAATTCACGGCTTAATGTAACAAACTCATAGTTTAATACACATAATATATAGTCATAGTCATATTCTCAAATTAAAACTTACATATATACATTCATGTATGGAGGCATTTCTATGTACTAAATTGTGAATTTAATATATTAAGCTGTCAATAAAATTCACAGATTAATACAAAAAAATTCACAGTTTAATACAATACATTCAAAGCTCATTTACAAGTATAATCTCATATATCATTCACAATTAATACATACATAAATTATCTCATATTTCAAAAGCAAACATCCAAGGAATAACATATACATGAATCATAAAAGTGGATAACTTATCTGAAATCATCGAAGAATATGAGTGAGAAATGCAACATATCCTTACTCAACCATCGCTACCACCAACCACACCGCCAACATCCCTCAAAAATTAGATCTGGATAGAAAAATCAAAATTCACATTTTAATAAAACATTTCAAACACTAATTCTCAACTTAATTCAATATGTTAGACACTAATTCCCAATTGGTGCATAAAAAATACACATTCACAATTTAATAACTTACATATTCACAAATTATTACATAAAAACACATATTCACAGCTTAATGACTTTCCAAATTTTTTGGCATTTCATCAAACACCATGTGTGCACTATCACTAACTACCACATGCCACTACCTACCACTTGTGCCACTGATGCATTCATCATTCAATCCAAATTAGATCTATATATAAAATCATGGATTCACAACTTAAATGTTATATTCACAATTTGATAAACCAATAATTTCACTAATTCACAGTTTAAAGACTTAATATTAATCCAATAATGCATTTCATTAAGCACCTTGTGTACCAAATTTTAAGGCTATATAGTATTACATTGTTAAGCTTCACATAATCAATCTCAAATTCAAAGTTTATTTATTATATATGTTAATACGAAATTATCATTAAATTAAACCAATAGTGATTTGATTTGTCTATAATTACAATAGTCTTTAAAAAAACCTAATAACAACTAATAACAATTTCTATTAAATAGTATGTATTCCATCCAATAAATATAAATATGAGACTCAATAAATAAATATGAAGAAGTTATATGATATGGCATACTAAATAAATATATGTAAAGAAGCTATAGGCTAGCTAGCAAAAAAAGTAATGTAAAAAAGGTATATGATAGCTAGCAAGAAGTAATATTCAAGCAAAATAAAAAAGTAATATTCAAGCAAAATAAAAAATGATTAAATTAGATCGGCTATATGTACCTTATCAATTTTTTCAGTATCTCCAGAATAATCAAAGCTTCATTACTCCAGCCTCAACCATATCCAACATTAGCTGTCAATCCAATACACAACAGTCAGTAAAACAAAAGATACAGATACAGGCTTAACTAAGATTCTAGTGGATTTACCTTCCAGTGTTTGAAATCAAATCTAAAGAGGAAATGAGTGTAAGAAACCTCCTTAGAAGAAACTGCATTAGCAGCTGGAGCATCCCTTGGTGCTATAAGAAATAATACAAGTGATTAATGAATTAATTAAAAAAAATTATAGAAATGCTATTTGTTAACTTACAAACTAGATGCTCTCCTTTATCATTGACCTTGATTTCTGCACGACCATCTTTAACAAGAAAGGACAAGGCAAAAAGATTTTCAACGGTTTATGCAAATGATGTTCTATTCAGGACTAAAATTTCAAGCTTTACAGTTCTGTTCCTTCTCAACACATCAAACATGGTTGACATGTTCTTATCAGTGTCGGTTTTCTCTTCTGTAACACTTGAAGCAAGCTACAAAAATCCAATAGAAAGTACACATGTTTATATGATATTAAAAAATGTAAATTAATTCTATATTGTTAGCATAATTACCTCTTCAGGGCGAGCTTTTTCAGTTAATCTTGCACATTTTCTTTGCTCTACAACCTTTCGTTGCTTGATTTTAGAGTTCATTGGCCCAAGCCTGCTATACACAAACATAACTTTAGAGATAAAGTGCATGTATGTTTGTGTTTATGTGAGAGAGAGAGAGAGAGAGAGAGAGAGAGAGAGATTTACATTGTGCAGCATCCATCAGCCTTGAGAAAAACATGAGACACTGCAATACCAATGTCTTTCCACCTAACAGAGTTCCTAATTTCATCAGCACCGTCACTTCCACTACCAATTCTACCAAAATTCTTTAGTATACAAGATACAAAGTCAGATGGAGTCACTCCTTCATTACTTTGTGCTTTGACAGAAGTCATGAGTGTGTTAGTGATGTCCAGTAACGCTTCTGCATCAGCAACTTGCTCCCTGGGCTTCTGAACTGGAAACAAAACAAAACAGAACACATGATCTATCAGAAACACAAGAAACTGGTTATGTAGATATGAAGAATCCAAATGATCTAGATACTTGTTCAAAATACATGTCTGGTTAACAATTATTTGTTGCTAGTAGTGTTATCATTCTTAGGGGCGGCATAATTTAGATTGAACAATGTGATAAGCAACCAAGAAAATGAGCTCATTGTAGATGTGTAAACACACAAACGAAGTGATATGGTGGCATTAATTACCCAGTTGATGCAGGCATTCAACTTCATCAAAAATGAACCTGAAATTCTCCGAATCTGCCTTCGTTATATCAGAAAGCTGTTTGTACAAATCTGTTGAGCAATCGAAATTAGAAACAACTATAGCAGAGCTCATCTTGATCTCAACTATTACTTGCATATAAAAAAACATCTTACCTCAAGAGGTTGTCAATGTTAGAGCACCGAAGATCAAAGAGAAAAGAGGAAGGCGAGTTTTTCAGGAGTTCTAGCGAGGTTAGGTGTCGGAGACGAAGCACACATCACTACAATCGAACCAAATCTAAGCACGAATTGTAAAGGAAAGTCGTCAGATTCATAAATCTCCTCACAAACCATCAGATACAACAGTCGGAAGTGGTGCATCGTCGGAGTTGTTGTTAGTTTGCTGGAGGTGTTCGGTTGTCAGACAAGTTACGACGGTGGCACACTATCGACAACGGAAATCGGAAATTGTGGCAGTAACCAGAGGTCGAGGCGGAGGATGAGATGTGGCGGTGGATGGGCCGTCGCCGGCGGTGTGGCGGTAGATGGCTGCCATCGACGACGTTTGAGGTGTTGGTGTTCATCCAAATGGTTGAAGAAGATGAGAGGGTTTTTGTTGTTTGAAATGATTTTTGTTTAGATCTAGATCTATGATCCGATAGAATAGACATAGAATAAAAAATTGGGCTTAAGTTTTGTTTAATTTACAATCTTGCCATTTGGTGTTTTAGCTATCAACACAAATATCCTTTACTAACATTTATTCGATAAATAACATATATTCAAGGTAAAAATAATAGGTTTTTAGGGTTCTTAACTTTTGGAGGTATATATATATATATATATATATATATATATATATATATATATATATATATATATAAACATGTTCAAATGAGAACATTTTCAGATTTGAGAACATTTGAGAATACTTTTCAACCTCTCGTTTAGAAAACGAAATTTATCATTTAGTATTTTAAAAATATATCCCCCCCTCCCATCGAACCCGACCAGCGCATCCCTCATAACTGCTGCAACAAAAAAGTCGGAACTACCATAACTTCGTCGGAACATTCACCGGAACCACCATAATATTGCTAGAACTACCGTCAGTATCTTCGGTAACCACCGTCACATCACCGGACGGCCACATCTTCATACTCTATGGATTTGCTTGTCCGTTACCTCCCTCCTCCTCCCACCGTTAGAAACCACACTCCTCTACTTATTCTCTTCCTTAACCGTCAATATATCTCGTTTCACCAGCCAAAACATCTCATTTCCCGATCTCGTTACACCAAGCACAAGATCTGGTTCGATCGGATCTAAAGCAGATCTCCACCGAATTTTCTTTCCCGACCTCGTTTTACCATTCACCGCCACCGACACCATGGAACCACCCTTACATTGCTGCCTGAACCACAAAACCACCAGAATACCGCCGAAATGACAGTAAGCCACTAGAACCACCGAAATGGTGCCTCTCCGACCATCGGAAACTGCCTCTTCACTTATCGCCATCTTCCTCCGCCTCCTTCTGTTTGAGAGGATAGTCGAAGAAATGAAGGAGCGAATCACACTCCACAATCGGTGGCAGTTCGCTGCTTTCCATCTCGCGCGGAGCCTGAACCTGATGGTGGCCACCGGTCGATTTCCGTGACGGAGACGGTGCAAGTATCAGAATCACATGAGTTGAAGGTTTTATAACAGATCAGTCGCCAATGGAGATCCAACTCAGATGAGTTGCTAGTGGCGACGTCAAGTTAATACGCACCGACGTTGTCGAACACTAATGATTCGCCGGAGAAGAAAGGTTCATCGGAGGAGGGGCTACCGGACATGAAGGTTTGTCCGGAAGAGAAAGCTGGAAATCATCCGTTGCTTTTTACACGTGAATTTAGATGAGGTTAGATTCACTATGACTTTTCCAAGATTTAGGTTAAATTTAATTTGGGCTGAGAATAAGTTTGGGGCTTTTTCTCATGGGTTTAAATTTAACTGTTGGAGTTATTTAAATTTAAAAAAGTAAATAAAACAAATAAAATTTTATATATTAAAAAGTGTATTAGTTCATAAAAACGTAATTTATGAATAGAAAATAATTTTTTAAAATATTTTGTATGTACAAAAGATATATCATTTAAATATATTTTTTAAATAAATATAGTCAATTGTGATTAAATACACAACAAATGTGATTAAATAAACATAGTTACATGATTAAATATATAAAAACAACTATTCAAAAGAAAACGCAAAAACAAATCTTTTCCATATTAATCATATGTTTTTAAATACATGAAAAAAATTATTGAATCGAGGATGTAAAAAAAAATTATCCATATAAATCATATGTGATTTGATACATATGATGTTATTAAATACACGATAATAAATATTGAATCGTGAACACAAAAATGAATCTTGTCCATATAAATAATATGTGATTAAATATATATAATCACATACGATTAAATATATGAGAGTAACTATTGAATCAAGAACGCAAAAATGTATCTAATGACAAATGATTTATGTTAATAAGATTCATTTTCACGTTCTAGATTCAATAATTGTTCTTGGTTAACTTTAATAATACGTGACTAAATGCATATTACCAAATGTGATTATATACATCTAATCACATATGTTGGGTCAAAAATATGGTTTATACTTTGCTTTTCTAAGAAAATATATTTTTCTGTAATTTTGTGGCTGTATACGGCTGCACATGTGTGTGCGGCCGCACACCCTGTGTACGGCCGCACACGCGTGTGCAACTGTACACTCGTGTGCTGCTGGTGGCCCATGTATCATATATATAGGGTGAGGAGTGTACGACCAGAAAGAGAGTGATTGGAGAGGAGCATATTGTAGAGAGAGAAACAAGAGAGAAGAAGTGTGTGTGAGAGAATCTATTGTAAGGAGCATCATTCATATTGAATACATCATTAGATTCATCTTAATGCTTCTTCTCCTTCTCTTCTATTTGATCTGATATCATCCAATTGATTGGGATTCCGCACCATCAATTGGATCTGATTGATACACAAGCAGATTTGGGGACTTACAACATATGATTTATACGGAAAAAAAATATTATCTGTATAAATCATATGTAATTAGATACATATAATCACATGTTATTATATACATGAGAACAACAATTGTATTAAGAACGCGAAAAAAATGTTTTTTGCATAATCTTATGTGATCAACTACATATAATCATATGTGAGTACGCACACGAGATCAACTATTGAATTGAAAATGCAAAAATTAATATTGTTTATATAAATCATATGTGATTGGATACATATAATCACATATGATTATATATAATCATATGTGATTTATCAGGACAAGATTCATCTTCGTGTTCTCGATTCAATAATTGTTCTTTATCCATTTTAATCATATGTGATTAAATACATTTAATTACATGTGATTATATGTATATAATCACAAACGATTTTATTTTGGAAAAAATATTTTCTATATAAATCATCTGTGATTATATACATATAATCACATGTGATTATATGTATCTAATCACATATGATTTATGTGGACAAGATTCGTTATCATGTTCTCGATTCAACTATTGTTGTTTCTCATCATTAATCATATGTGATTAAATATATCTAATCACATTTGGTTATATGTACTAGTCACATATGATTTATATGGACAAAAAAGAATATTGTCCATATAAATCATATGTGATTAAATACATATAATCATATATTAATAAATACATGAGAAAAATTATTGAATAGAAAATACGAAAATGAATCTTGTCCATATAAATCGTTTGTGATTAGATACATATAATAATCATATATGATTAAGTACATGAGCACATATATAGAATTGAGTACATAAATTTTGTCCACATAAATCATATATGATTATATACATATAATCATATGTGATTATTTGTATCTAATCACATATGATTTATACGGACAAGTTTCATTTTAGCATTATGGATTCAATAATTGTTGTATTTAATCATATGTGATTATACATATCTAATCACATATGATTTATGTGGGCAAGTTTCATTTTCTCGTTCTCGATTCATAGTTGTTGTATTTAATCACATGTGATTATATGTATAATGTATGTAATCACATATGATTAAATACATAAGAAAAAATATTGAATCATGAATATTATCAATATAAATCATATCCGATTTGATACATATAATCACATATGATTAAGTACATGAGTACAACTATTGAATTGAGAAAGAAATAATGAATCTTGTCCACATAAATCATATGTAATTAAATACATATAATCACATGTGATTAAATATATTAGAACAATTATTGAATCGACGCAAGAATAAATATTTTCCATATGAATCATATGTGATTAAATATATATAATCACATGTGATTAAATACACAATAACAACTATTGAATCAACACGTGAAAACAAATATTGTCCATATAAATCATATGTGATTAATACATATAATCACATGTGATTTAATACACGATGGGTGGTGGTGGGTGGTTGTAAGTGGTGGTGATGGTGATGGGTTGTGGTTTTGGTGGGTGGTGGGTGGGTATGGGTGGTGGAGGTGGGTGGTGGTGGCGGGTGGTGCTGGTTGGGTGGTGATGATGGTGGGTGGTGATGGTGATGGCGGGTGGTGGTTGGTGATGGAAAATATTTATTTTCGCGTTTTCGATTCAGTTGTTGTTCTTGTGTGCTTAATTATATGAGATTATATGTATCTAATTAGATATGATTTATATGGATAATATTCATTTTCACATTCTTGTTCAATAGTTGTTCTTGTACTGTAGCACCTGGTTCTTGGTACGTATCCTTTCATTTAATCTTTTAATAATTTGCATTTTTGGCCTTGAACTCGGCGAGTCGAAGGACTAACTCGCCGAGTAGCAGCGAGAAAGATCGCGGGTCTTAAGTGATGGACTCGCCGAGTCGGTTCCCGGACTCGGCGAGTAGACCCTGTTTGGACAAAAACCCTAATCCAGGGGTGTGCACCCTATTTAAACAACTTAACTCGACCTCCTTCGTCCCATTTACTCCCAGAAGACCCCCATAGCAAACCCTAGCCGTTATTGAGGAATTTTAAGGCATTTGGAGTGATCTTGGTGATTTTGTGGTTCAAGGAAGAAGGAAAAGCTTGAAGGATCAAGAGGAGGCTTGAGGGATTTAGTTGTGAGCATCATTTGCAGTCTTCAGAAGGTATAAAGTCTATACCTTGCTCTTGCATTTGTTAGATCCCTCTTTGGGAAGATTTAGGGCTTTTATGAGCCATTTTGGTAGCCAACCATGTTTGCAAACGTGGTTGGGGGTTTGAGCTTCTGAATCGCATCATTTAAAGAGTCCCTAAGCAGATGTGAGGGGCTTTTGCACCCATAAAAGGTCCCATGCACCCTAGGAGCTTGTTTTATGTCCTTTTGAACTCAAAGTCCCATGCAAGCACGTAAAGGTTGTAACTTTACGTGCTAGATCGATTGTAGAAGCATAGATCTATCTTTTGATCAAGAGCTGTACATCGGAAATCGAAGATTTAGTGAAAGGTGGTGACCAACTCGGCGAGTCCGTTCATGGGACTCGGCGAGTGCATGGTCCTGTCCATATCAGTTGAGGGTCATAAGGACCCAGTTGAGTGTAGAAAGGTTTCAGGAAGGTCACAGGGGGTGACCCAACGTTCTGGACTAAGCCATTGTGCTGGAAATTCATGGGACTCGGCGAGTGCATGAACGTACTCGGCGAGTCCAAGGCAATGTCCTTAGAACTCGACGAGTTGTTCATCAACTCAGCGAGTTGAGGACAGAAGGTGTTCATCAGATGAAGGTGAACACGACGAGTTGTTCATCAACTCGGCGTGTCGGATGAGTTTTCATGTGGAGTTCGAATGGGAGAGGAACTCGTCGAGTTGACGGCTCAACTCGACGAGTAGGTGCACGGATGAGGACGAGTAGAGAGTGGGGGACTCGACGAGTTGACGGCCCAACTCGGCGAGTCGGGTCAACTGGAAGTTGACTTTGACTTTGACTTTGACTTGACTTGGTTGGGGGTAAAATGGTCATTTTACCCTAAGTATAGAGATCAGTTTCTAACTGAGTATTGTGGGGTTGTAGCCGGAGGATTTCCAGAGCAGCAGCGGACGGAGGTTTCCCGCACGGATTATCAGCGACTACTTGTACGAGGTGAGTTACCTTCCAGTAGCGGTGGGTCTACGGCCACAGTGCCGGCCCACCAGTAGGGATCGTATGATAGATGTTTGTCTTTGTGATATTCATCTGTGTTGCTACTACCTGTTATGTTATATGCTAGCGTGATATGATATGTGATAGTGATAGAGTTCGGTTGTTAGGACCGAAGGGTAGGTTAGGCACCCCAGATATGCCTAACAGTATGATATGATATGTTTAGCTGCTAGCATGATATGTTATTTGAGATAGAGGTAGTAGGAGGGGGAATAGTCCCCGAGATTCGGTTGTTAGGACCGAAGGGTAGGTCAGACACCCCAGATATGTCTGACAGTAGATTATGCTATGATATATGTGACAGTAGTAGTAGGGGTGAAATAGTCCCCGAGGTTCGGTTGTTAGGACCGAAGAGTAGTCAGCACCCCAGAATGGCTCGACATGGGTAGGTCAGCACCCCATAATGGCTTGACACGGATAGGACGGCACCCCAGAATGGCCGTATGGGTAGGTCGGCACCCCAGAATGGTCGTACCGGGTAGGTCGGGCACCCCAGAAATGCCTGTCAGTATGTATGCTATATGATTGTATGGTATGTGGACGATGGGGGAACTCACTAAGCTTTGTGCTTACAGTTTACAGTTTTGTTTTCAGGTACCTCTTCATCGAAGGGGAAAGAGCTGGCGCGGTAGCGGCACATCATACACACACGCATTGGTTTTCCTCATTATGAGATGTTCTGGGATTGTACTCTGACATTATTATATTTTTATGATTTGGCTTTCAGACACGAGATATGTTTTTATGAAATGATATGATTGGATGATGTTTATTCACAAATGTTTTCCAAAGTATTGATTTAAAAATAAAGTTTTTGGCCTGTATTTTTGGGACGTTACAAGTTGGTATCAGAGCCTTGGTTTGAGAGATTCGGACACACCTTCGGGGGTGTCTGGACTCAAATCGAGGGATTAAAAGATTTTTATAAAGAAATGAATTTCTAAAGGATAAGTAAAAGAGTTTTGAGAAAGAACGAAGTGTGTGATGTGCGCGACCGGCCGAGCTCAAGTAAGTTTTCCCCAAAGTACCCATACAAGTTTATGTTATGATTATCAGTTTCAGTTTCAGTAGAACAACATGCTAGAATAGGACTAAGGATTTAGGAATGATGCCTTATGTGCCTGCTTTATGTGTTGCAGCTTTATGAGAATTACATGCTAGTACTGAGTAGACAGTAGTAGGATAGCTTGTTTAGGTTATGCCTGATAGTATGAGCTTAGCATTGTATGCTAGTACAAATCAGTCAGTATGATAGCCAGAGTAGTATATACTTGATTATGTGGACTCAATGCCCGAATGCTGCTTGCTATGTGCTTTTAGGAGTTCTAGTTGTCTTTCACTAACTAGTAAACGAATATGTTAAGTTACATATTGCAAGGACTAAATAATTTCAGAAGGTTGGCAGCTCTTGTTTGAGTCCAACCGTTGTAGGGTAGGACCTCTCATTCGAAGAATTATCTAGTCTGAGTAATATGTAATAGTATTTGCGAGCTAGTTAGGGGAAGAAAGCAGGGACTTCTTACGCAGCTGATGGCGATTTCCTAGGGCAAGCCCAGGACGAGAGTAGCATGAGATCAGTAGTAGTAGTAGAAGGGACTTGGTAGAGTCGATGCAGTTCTTGAGGAAAGTACGGTTAGATGTGGAAGGTAGTATGGGCCCATACTACTGAAAGCAGAGGATCCGTACTTGAATTGAGGAAGGCTGAGGCGAGACAAGGAACCTTGCAGTAGATGTGATCCCTCCAGATGTATCAGTACCACTGATAGTTGTCGTTATGTATTGCAGAATGGTGGTACTACGTTCGAGGCCAGCAGTTGGCAGTTCGGGAGAGGGATCGGGTTCGGGTTCAGGTTCCGAACCAGTGGATGAGAGGCTACGCGAGTTCATCGCGTCAGAGATCACCAGAGGCATCCTTGAGTCGACCCCCATCATTTTCGGGTCGATCAAGGAAGGGATAGTTGAACTGATGGAGGACCGCCTCAGGGCGTTCAGGAGTGACATGGCATCTGGCCAGTCAGGATCTCGCACACTGTCCTTCAAGGACTTCAGGAGCAGCGGTGCGACGGATTTCCATGGGGCGAAGGACCCCATTGTGGCCAGACGATGGATCGCAGACATTGAGTCTGCGCAGCTAATCAGCTTCTGCCCCGAGGGGTCGAAGGTGAGATATGCAGCAAGATGTTTGAGAGACCGAGCTAGGGATTGGTGGGAGTCTGTTGGTGACTCATTGGGAGCCTCGGCTGTGGAGGCTATGACATGGCCGGACTTTGTGACCCGGTTCAGAGCAGAGTTCGCACCTGCGGTGGAGCTCCAGCAGTTAGCCAGAGAGTTTTTGGACATGAGACAGACGACGGAGACTGTGGCGGAGATCACCGTCAAGTTCCGGGAGAGGGCGTTACTGGTGCCCCAGTATGCGGGTGACGAGGATATGAGGACGACCAACTACCACGACATGCTGCGAGCCGACATTCGGGAGCATGTCAGTTTTTCAGCTTGCCCTACCCTGGATTCTATGATTGCCAGGGCAAGGGAGAGGGAGATAGATCTGGAGCACATCCGGAAGAGGAAGGCAGAGGAGGAACAGACGATAGGGGCTTCGGGAAAGAAGCCCAATGGATCAGATGGTAGGCCGAAAGGCCAGCCAGGATCAGGCCGCTGCAGGAGATGCGGCAGGCCACATGAGGGGGCATGTAGGTTGGGATCGTCGGGCTGCTATAAGTGCGGCAAGACGGGGCACTTCAGCAGGGATTGTACCGTCCCTGCACCTGTGTTACCGACATCAGAGTTGTTATGTTTCCACTGCAACCAGAGGGGCCACAAGAAGGCCAATTGCCCCCAGTTGACAGCAGCAGCGCCAGTGAAGGCGCCAGCCCCAACGACCCTGCGGATTACAGATGGCCGGCAGGGCAAGGCAGAGGCTCCGGTGGTGAGGAGTCAGGCATTTCAGCTGACTACCGAGGAGGCACGCACCGCACCTGATGTGGTGACGGGTATGATTCTGTACCTCTGAATTATTTATATGATGTTTATGATATTGATATGTGCTCTGTTTAGGATCGTTCCATGTGAACGGTATCCCTGTCCAGGTATTGTTTGATTCGGGTGCTACCCGATCGTTTGTTTCTCTTGCGCTTAGCAAGAAGTTTTCTGAGTCTTCGGGCATGTTGGATTGCCCTCTAGAGGTCGAGATTGCGGACGACCGGTCAGTGCGATCATCTGAGGTCTTCCGAGATTGTGTGCTGAGATTATTTGAGGAGCGCTACTTGGTAGACTTGGTTCCCATTCCGTTGCGAGGGAACAAGGTGATTATAGGCATGGATTGGCTCAGCCCTAACGGGGCGGTGATAGATTGCGCACAGCAGCTAGTGCGAGTCAGGACCCCAGGTGGGGGAGAGTTAGTGATTCAGGGCGAGAGGCCACAATGAGGACCAGCTTTGTGTTCAGCAGCGAGAGCTAGGCGTTACCTTCAGCAGGGTTGCGCAGGTTATGTCGCGTATGTTATGGATACCCGGGAGGCGGGTAGAGCGACGGTGGGCGATGTGCCCGTAGTACGAGAGTTCGCGGATGTATTCCCCGAGGAGTTGCCAGAGATACCTCCGGAGCGACAGGTAGAGTTCAAGATCGACCTAGTTCCTGGCGGGGCTCCGATAGCCAAGGCACCATATCGGTTGGCTCCTCCTGAGATGCAGGAGTTGTCTACGCAGCTGCAGGAGCTGCTAGACAAGGGATTTATCAGGCCGAGTAGTTCGCCTTGGTGAGCCCCGATTCTGTTTGTGAAGAAGAAGGACGGGTCGCACCGTATGTGTATAGATTACAGGGAGTTGAACAAGGTAACGGTGAAAAAACGTTACCCACTCCCGAGGATTGACGACCTCTTTTACCAGCTACAGGGAGCATCTTGGTTCTCCAAGATAGATTTGCGTTCAGGGTATCATCAGATGAGGGTCAGAGAGGAGGATGTGCAGAAGACGGCGTTTCGGACGCGTTATGGCCACTATGAGTTTCGGACGCGTGGTGATGCCTTTCGGGCTCACCAATGCTCCTGCCGCGTTCATGGACCTCATGAACCGCGTGTGCAGACCGATGTTAGACCGGTCTGTGATAGTGTTTATTGATGATATCTTGGTTTACTCCAAGACACAGGAGGAGCACGAGGAGCATCTGCGAGAGGTTCTAGAGACCTTGAGGAGGGAGAACTTGTATGCCAAGTTCTCCAAGTGTGAGTTCTGGTTGCGCGAGGTGCAGTTTCTTGGGCACCTTGTCAACCAGAACGGGATTTTGGTGGATCTGGCCAAGATGGAGGCCGTGATGAGATGGGAGGTTCCGAAGTCTCCATATGAGAGTCAAAGTTTCCTGGGATTAGCTGGCTACTATCGGAGATTCATCCAGGATTTCTCCAAGATAGCATTGCCCCTGACCAGGCTAACGAGGAAGGCCGTGGTCTTTCGTTGGGGGCCTGAGCAGCAGGCAGCGTTTGAGGCTTTGAGACAGAGATTGTGCGAAGCGCCAATCTTAGCCCTGCCAGAGGGCGTAGAGGATTTTGTAGTATATTGTGACGCGTCCATTTCAGGTTTGGGCGTAGTATTGATGCAGAGAGGGCACTTCATCGCCTACGCGTCGAGGCAGCTGAAGCCTCACGAGGCGAACTACCCGACGCATGATTTGGAGTTGGGGGCTGTTGTGTTCGCCCTCAAGATTTGGCGACATTACCTCTATGGGGTTCGTTGTACGATTTACACGGACCACAAGAGCTTGAGGTACCTCATTGACCAGCCAAATCTGAACATGAGGCAGCGTCGGTGGCTTGATGTGGTAAAGGATTATGACTGCGAGATCCTTTACCATCCGAGGAAGGCCAACGTGGTGGCCTATGCGCTTAGCCGCAAGGCGGCGCCGATCAGAGGTATCTGCATGCGGATGACAGTGGTGACTCTGCTTTTGGAGCGGATTCGGGAGGCCCAACAGGAAGCCATGAAGGAGGAACATCGGAAGAGTGAGCGTATAGTGGGTCAGGTTTCCTCCTTCGATTATGACAGCAGGGGATTATTGACATTACACCGCAGGGTGTGGGTTCCATACCTCGGAGGCGTGCGCCAGGTTCTGATGGAGGAGGCGCATAAATCCCGATTCTCCATTCATCCACGGGCAACGAAGATGTATAGGGATCTTCGTCTGGACTATTGGTGGCCCTGCATGAAGCGGGATGTAGCATGGTGATGTGTAAAATTCAATCTAGTCTTAAATTTATAAGGTCGAAATTACCGATGCTAGAATTTACTACACGACTTAGGCAAGTGTACCTAATTGTAATTGTAATATAGCAATGGTAAGAACGGATGTCGAACACTTGGGGAAACGAGTATGATTTACGTTTAGACTATTTGTCGCTAATTAACTTAAAAGATAAGAAACTTGGGGAATTTTTAGTAACAAGACAAATAATGAGAATTTTAACGATTAAAGTGTAAAAATAAATATAGAACAAGAGTTGGTTTTTAAAGAATCAATAATGATAAGGATACTTTCACTTAGATTTAATTCCACCTTTTAGTAATGAATGATTTATATTAAGTGCAATGGATATTATTAGTTATTTACCGATTTCTAAAATTGGTTAAAAATCATGATCTAATTTTTTACCGTTTTGATAATAAAAATAATTAAAAACAATGGTCATGCAATTAACAATCTTATTAACAATAATTAATTCGTATCATGCAAACATTTGATCAAACTATTAATTTTAGTGGTCGTAAAACTAATAAGAATCGTAAGTTGGTCATACGATACAAAATATACATGTTAAATTTTTAGTATTTTATTTTACCTAATCCTAGGATTTTGTCCATCACTAGTCATAAATATCAATGGTCATGAAAAATTTATGATTCAAGATAATATATTTAAATTGATCCTTTAAAAATATTAACTTAGTTATAGGAAAATTAATTACAAAAATTCAACGTATAAAAATAAATGATCAAATATGCATGATAAAATAAATAACAATTAATATCCGAATAATATAAATCAAATCATATTTTCAAGGTTTCATTATCCAAGTGAAAGCAAAAGGAATTTTAGCCCATAATTAAAGTTACAACATACATAGAAAACATATTGAGAATGTTAAACATTTCGATAAAACAAACCCGATGTAGTCCCTAATGCCACTGCAATCTTCAATTCCTTAGCTCGTTGACTCTTGAATCCCCAATTGTAGAAAATTGGTTCAAAGGTTGGAAGAAATTTGTGTATCAAAATGCATAATTGCAATGTCTTCTCTTTTCTTCCTCTTTTCTTCCTCCTTTCTTCCTCCCCTTTTTGTGGTGAAAAATGGTGGTATTTATAGTAAAAATTGGGAGAATTAAATACCAAAAAGAAATAAATTGAGATTGGATCTAAGATCCAATCCAAATCTTATGAAAAAGAATTCAAAAGAAATAAAAAGATGGGAATAAAAGGTTGGAAAGTTTAAATGTGGTGAATTATTGAGTATTGGTTGGAAAGGAATGGGTTTAAAATAGGAAAAAGTGGAGAAAAATGGTTAAAAATGGAATGGAATCGGAATTGGCAAATCTGAAGCATAAAACGACGTCGTTTAGAGCTGTGAATAGTACCGGATCGGACTTGGGTCGTCAACCGGGTTTTCCGGATCTGGGTCGCGAGAATGGATCAGGGCTCCTGGTTTGGGCTCCGGGTTTTGGGCTAAATCCGAATTTTTTTTGATTCTTTTTTTTTTATATTTTTTTTTCTTTTTTGCAAATTAAATTAAATTAAATTAATTTAATTAATATAAATTATTTAGAAATTAAATAATTAATTCCCAATAATTTATTTTAATTAAACCTCATTAATTAGATTAAATTCTTTTTTTATTTTTTTTTATTTTGTTTTCTCGTCTTTCCAACGCGGCTATTTTTTGAATTCTTTGACTTTTGATCTCGTTTTTCTTCGTGTAATTTCTTTCACTTCTTTTTGCGGATTTTTGCACATTTTCTTCTCCTTTTTCTTCAGAAATGATTTTTAGCTGTAAAATGGAATTTCAAACTTTATAAGTACCTTTTATCTTAAATCATACCAAAATATAGCTAAAAATACATAAATATCGCTCGAAATATATGTATAATTATTGCGATATCAAAATACCCCACACTTGAACTTTGCTTGTCCTCAAGCAAAACTGACTTTAGCATGTCATCAAAACTTTCATCACCAACATCGCACAAGACAATCCGTCTTGAACCCAGCCATTACATCGAAACCTCAATGCATACATTTGTATCTAATGATTCCTAAAACTTCCCCAATCCTAAATACTCACAATCTTCAAAAACACTTGCGCACTTCTTTTGAACAACATTCATTTTATGCATCCCTCCGAATATATCCTTAGAAATCTTTCTTAACCTCAATGTAATTTTTGACTAAGTCTCCAAGCATACATATGAAAAAATAACCTAGAAATAAAAATTACAATAACTAATAACTTGGCAAATTGTCTTTATTCTTGAGTCTTCATTGATTTTTTTTTTGAACTTTTCTTCATGATATTTCTTGATCTTCATAGCTTTGTAGACTCTTATTCTCAAACTTTGTAACTTTTTTTTTCTTTTTAATCTAAAAATCCTAAAAATAAAAACATATGCTTAAGCAAGGGAACTTAACTTCAACTCTTATTGGTTAGAGATATTAGTCTAGAGTGCAATGACTACATAAGCTCTCCTGGATATATTTCTGGTACACGATGCTAAACATATTATGGCCCTCAAACTAAGCAAGGTTGTGTTTTTGTTCCATGATTTCACTAGGATAGGGAAGCCACAAATGTACTATAACATACTATTGGTTCAATTAAACATTTGAGTTCGCATTGGATCATCCCACACAACGTTAACAACTTAAGTTTCAACACAATAAAACTTTTTAATTTTTACTAGATTTCTGAATTAAACCATTATTCAATAAATGTGAATCTAGCAAAAAATTTCAAAATTTTCAATTTTTATCAAAAATGCTTGGTTTCCTTTCAAAATTTTCAATTTTTATCAAAAATGCTTGGTTTCCTTATTCGACCCCTACCCCACACTTAAATCATACAATGTCCCCATTGTATGTAAAATTAAAGCACATAAAAGTAAAAAGGGAGAAAATGAACAGACTCCCCTGGGGTATTGCAGTGGCGAGGTCGAAATTCTGATTTGCGTGGGACAAGTGTTGAGTGTACTTTTCTGTTTGTGATGTTGAAGTGCATGTAAATCTTTTCTTTTTGAACCAGTTGGAGATTTAGGTAAGTGTGGCATCTGAATCTTTTTCTGCACAATTTCTCTGAACAGGTGCATTTACGTGTCGCGTATAAGATTTGGACACGTTGCGTAATGCAATTATTAGGATTCTCTACGCGATTCTTGAATTTAACGCTTTGTATACTGGCCAAGTACACATTGCGTTATTAGATCAATTTCTCCTTTTCGCTGAGTGAATTGGATTTGGCTTGTGTCGGCCGAACACTTGTTTCATCCTTCGAATAATGCTCTCCCGTTAGTCAGTATCAGCTTCAGTTCTCCATCCTGCTCTTTGTGGGGAATCACCCCACACTTATGTGATGCCATTGCTCCAATTGTAATTTGCACTTCAAAAATTTACTTTACACCATTCTGACCATCACCTGTTTCTAAGCTGAAAAGTAACTTTCACAGAAAAATAAAACCATTAAAAAGCACTTTTATTGAAAACAAAAACACAAACTAAAAAGAAAATTCACACCAAATATACAGAAAATAAACACACCAAATTCAAAAATCAAAACAAACATCGGGTTGCCTCCCGCAAGCGCTTCTTTTTGAATGAGTCATGAGCCAGACTCTACCCCTCACTTAATTGTTTTCAGTGAGTTGGAGGGGTATATCATCTTTCCCTTTTTCTTCTAAAGGTGGAACGACAGTGAAATTTGAACTTCGAGTCATATATTAGGGAAATTCTATCTTAAAGTGAATTGATTATATTGCATAAATTATTTATTTAATTTTTTGTGTAATACTTTGACTATCAAATAGAGAACAGACAGAGAGAGGCAGCCGGGAGGCAGGATCATTTCGGTGTATATTATAAATATAACTTTTCTGAAATCCAACAACCAAAACCAACGTACCAATTCCAAACTCTGTTCTGGTAAGTAGAATTACTCGTATTACACGCGAATTAAATAAGGTTATTCATGCAATATAAACATGGCTCTGACAATATTTTTTTTATTTTTTTTTATTTTTTTTTATTTTTAATTTTTTTTTTTAAATATTTTTAAATATATATATATTATTTTTTTTATAATATTTTTAAATTTTTTTTTAATAAGTAAATTTAACAATCTATAATTAACTAAGGAAATTTAACAACCTATAATTAACTTACAACTAAGGAAATTTATGCAATACTAAATTAAAAGAAAAAAAAATAATTTTTTTTTTTTTTTTTAAAAAAAAAAAAATTAAATTTTTTTTTTAAAATTTTTAATAAGTAAACTTAGTATTTTAAATCAATTTCGTTTTTTTTTTTTTTATTAATTTTGTTTTTAATATATTTTTTTTTAAAAAATTAAAAAAAAAATTTTTTTTTTTTAAATTTGTTTTACGTTAACTAACAAACAATAAGACTAAACCAAATAAAACCGTTTCCCCGGCAACGACGCCAAAAACTTGATGTGTAAAATTCAATCTAGTCTTAAATTTATAGGGTCGAAATTACCGATGCTAGAATTTACTACACGACTTAGGCAAATGTACCTAATTGTAATTGTAATATAGCAATGGTAAGAACGGATGTCGAACACTTGGGGAAACGAGTATGATTTACGTTTAGACTATTTGTCGCTAATTAACTTAAAAGATAAGAAACTTGGGGAATTTTTAGTAACAAGACAAATAATGAGAATTTTAACGATTAAAGTGTAAAAATAAATATAGAACAAGAGTTGGTTTTTAAAGAATCAATAATGATAATGATGCTTTCACTTAGATTTAATTCCACTTTTTAGTAATGAATGATTTATATTAAGTGCAATGGATATTATTAGTTATTTACCGATTTCTAAAATTGGTTAAAAATCATGATCTAATTTTTTACCGTTTTGATAATAAAAATAATTAAAAACAATGGTCATGCAATTAACAATCTTATTAACAATAATTAATTCGTATCATGCAAACATTTGATCAAACTATTAATTTTAGTGGTCGTAAAACTAATAAGAATCGTAAGTTGGTCATACGATACAAAATATACATGTTAAATTTTTAGTATTTTATTTTACCTAATCCTAGGATTTTGTCCATCACTAGTCATAAATATCAATGGTCATGAAAAATTTATGATTCAAGATAATATATTTAAATTGATCCTTTAAAAATATTAACTTAGTTATAGGAAAATTAATTACAAAAATTCAACGTATAAAAATAAATGATCAAATATGCATGATAAAATAAATAACAATTAATATCCGAATAATATAAATCAAATCATATTTTCAAGGTTTCATTATCCAAGTGAAAGCAAAAGGAATTTTAGCCCATAATTAAAGTTACAACATACATAGAAAACATATTGAGAATGTTAAACATTTCGATAAAACAAACCCGATGTAGTCCCTAATGCCACTGCAATCTTCAATTCCTTAGCTCGTTGACTCTTGAATCCCCAATTGTAGAAAATTGGTTCAAAGGTTGGAAGAAATTTGTGTATCAAAATGCATAATTGCAATGTCTTCTCTTTTCTTCCTCTTTTCTTCCTCCTTTCTTCCTCCCCTTTTTGTGGTGAAAAATGGTGGTATTTATAGTAAAAATTGGGAGAATTAAATACCAAAAAGAAATAAATTGAGATTGGATCTAAGATCCAATCTAAATCTTATGAAAAAGAATTCAAAAGAAATAAAAAGATGGGAATAAAAGGTTGGAAAGTTTAAATGTGGTGAATTATTGAGTATTGGTTGGAAAGGAATGGGTTTAAAATAGGAAAAAGTGGAGAAAAAATGGTTAAAAATGGAATGGAATCGGAATTGGCAAATCTGAAGCATAAAACGACGTCGTTTAGAGCTGTGAATAATACCGGATTGGACTTGGGTCGTCAACCGGGTTTTCCGGATCTGGGTCGCGAGAATGGATCAGGGCTCCTGGTTTGGGCTCCGGGTTTTGGGCTAAATCCGAATTTTTTTTGATTCTTTTTTTTTATATTTTTTTTTCTTTTTTGCAAATTAAATTAAATTAAATTAATTTAATTAATATAAATTATTTAGAAATTAAATAATTAATTCCCAATAATTTATTTTAATTAAACCTCATTAATTAGATTAAATTCTTTTTTTATTTTTTTTTATTTTGTTTTCTCGTCTTTCCAACGCGGCTATTTTTTGAATTCTTTGACTTTTTGATCTCGTTTTTCTTCGTGTAATTTCTTTCACTTCTTTTTGCGGATTTTTGCACATTTTCTTCTCCTTTTTCTTCAGAAATGATTTTTAGCTGTAAAATGGAATTTCAAACTTTATAAGTACCTTTTATCTTAAATCATACCAAAATATAGCTAAAAATACATAAATATCGCTCGAAATATATGTATAATTATTGCGATATCACATGGTACGTTGAGCGGTGCTTGACCTGCAGGAAGGTCAAGGCCGAGCACCAGAGGCCACACGGCAAGATGCAGCCGTTGGATATCCCGCTGTGGAAATGGGAAGACATCACGATGGATTTTATCACCAAGCTTCCCAGGACCACACGGGGAGTGGATTCTATATGGGTCATCGTGGATCGGTTGACCAAGAGCGCCCACTTCATACCGATCCAGGAGAGTATCTCGGCAAAAAAGTTGGCCGATATCTACATCCGAGAGGTGGTGGCACGACACGGAGTGCCAGTCTCCGTGATTTCAGACAGAGATGTACAGTTTACTTCCAGGTTTTGGAAGAAGTTCCATGACGAGCTGGGTACTCGTCTGCATTTTAGCACCGCTTTTCACCCGCAGACCGATGGTCAGAGTGAGCGGACCATCCAGACTCTGGAGGATATGTTGCAGGCATGCGTGCTAGACTTCGGTGGTAGCTGGGATACCTATCTTCCTCTAGCTGAGTTTTCATACAACAACAGCTACCACCCGAGTATTGACCGTCCTCCCTTCGAGATGTTGTATGGGAGGAGGTGCAGGACCCCGATATGTTGGGGTGAGGTAGGCCAGAGGGTCACGGGGAGCACCGAAGTGGTGCTCAAGACGACCGAGAGGATTCAGCAGGTCCGAAGGTGTCGCCTTGGAAAGGTGTCATCCGATTCAAGAAGCGGGGCAAGTTAGGCCCTAGATACATTGGACCGTTCAGGGTACTAGCCCGGGTGGGCAAGGTGGCATATAAGTTGGATTTGCCAGCCGAGCTCAGTCAGATACACAACACTTTCCATGTTTCGCAACTGAGGAAGTGCCTGGTGGACGACACCGCAATGGTGCCTTTGGAGGACATTCAGGTTGATGACAGCCTGAATTACATCGAGCGGCCTGTAGCGATCCTCGACCGGAAGTCGACGGATCTGTGGAACAAGAGAGTGGAACTTGTGAAGGTGCAATGGCAGCACCGGAAGGGGTCGGAGTGGACTTGGGAGCCGATGGATGAGATGATGATGCATTACCCCGAGCTGTTTCAGGAGCAAGCAGCAGACTTCGAGGACGAAGTCTAAAATAAGTGGGGGAGATTTGTAGCACCTGGTTCTTGGTACGTATCCTTTCATTTAATATTTTAATAATTTGCATTTTTGGCCTTGAACTCGGCGAGTCGAAGGACTAACTCGCCGAGTAGAAGCGAGAAAGATCACGGGTCTTAAGTGATGGACTCGCCGAGTCGGTTCCCGGACTCGGCGAGTAGATCCTGTTTGGACAAAAACCCTAATCCAGGGGTGTGCACCCTATTTAAACAACTTAACTCGGCCTCCTTCGTCCCATTTACTCCTAGAAGACCCCCATAGCAAACCCTAGCCGTTATTGAGGAATTTTAAGGCATTTGGAGTGATCTTGGTGATTTTGTGGTTCAAGGAAGAAGGAAAAGCTTGAAGGATCAAGAGGAGGCTTGAGGGATTTGGTTGTGAGCATCATTTGCAGTCTTCAGAAGGTATAAAGTCTATACCTTGCTCTTTCATTTGTTAGATCCCTCTTTGGGAAGATTTAGGGCTTTTATGAGCCATTTTGGTAGCCAACCATGTTTGCAAACGTGGTTGGGGGTTTGAGCTTCTGAATCGCATCATTTAAAGAGTCCCTAAGCAGATGTGAGGGGCTTTTGCACCTATAAAAGGTCCCATGCACCCTAGGAGCTTGTTTTATGTCCTTTTGAACTCAAAGTCCCATGCAAGCACATAAAGGTTGTAACTCTACTTGCTAGATCGATTGTAGAAGCATAGATCTATCTTTTGATCAAGAGCTGTACATCGGAAATCGAAGATTTAGTGAAAAGGTGGTGACCAACTCGGCGAGTCCGTTCATGGGACTCGGCGAGTGCATGGTCCTGTCCATATCAGTTGAGGGTCATAAGGACCCAGTTGAGTGTAGAAAGGTTTCAGGAAGGTCACAGGGGGTGACCCAACGTTCTGGACTAAGCCATTGTGCTGGAAATTCATGGGACTCGGCGAGTGCATGAACGTACTCGGCGAGTCCAAGGCAATCTCCTTAAAACTCGGCGAGTTGTTCATCAACTCGGCGAGTTGAGGACAGAAGTTGTTCATCAGATGAAGGTGAACTCGACTAGTTGTTCATCAACTCGGCGTGTCGGATGAGTTTTCATGTGGAGTTCGAATGGGAGAGGAACTCGTCGAGTTGACGGCTCAACTCGATGAGTAGGTGCACGGATGAGGACGAGTAGAGAGTGGGGGACTCGACGAGTTGACGGCCCAACTCGGCGAGTCGGGTCAACTGGAAGTTGACTTTGACTTTGACTTTGACTTTGAGTTTGACTTGACTTGGTTGGGGGTAAAATGGTCATTTTACCCTAAGTATAGAGATCAGTTTCTAACTGAGTATTGTGGGGTTGTAGTCGGAGGATTTCCGGAGCAGCAGCGGACGGAGGTTTCCCGCACGGATTATCAGCGACTACTTGTACGAGGTGAGTTACCTTCCAGTAGAGGTGGGTCTACGGCCACAGTGTCGGCCCGCCAGTAGGGATCGTATGATAGATGTTTGTCTTTGTGATATTCATCTGTGTTGCTACTACCTGTTATGTTATATGCTAGCGTGATATGATATGTGATAGTGATAGAGGTCGGTTGTTAGGACCGAAGGGTAGGTTAGGCACCCCAGATATGCCTAACAGTATGATATGATATGTTTAGCTGCTAGCATGATATGTTATTTGAGATAGAGGTAGTAGGAGGGGGAATAGTCCCCGAGATTCGGTTGTTAGGACCGAAGGGTAGGTCGGACACCCCAGATATGTCTGACAGTAGATTATGCTATGATATATGTGACAGTAGTAGTAGGGGGTGAAATAGTCCCCGAGGTTCGGTTGTTAGGACCGAAGGGTAGTCAGCACCCCAGAATGGCTCGACATGGGTAGGTCAGCACCCCAGAATGGCTTGACACGGGTAGGACGGCACCCCATAATGGCCGTATGGGTAGGTCGGCACCCCAGAATGGCCGTACCGGGTAGGTCGGGCACCCCAGAAATGCCTGGTAGTATGTATGCTATATGATTGTATGGTATGTGGACGATGGGGGAACTCACTAAGCTTTGTGCTTACAGTTTACAGTTTTGTTTTCGGGTACCTCTTCATCGAAGGGGAAAGAGCTGGCGCGGTAGCGGCACATCATACACACACGCATTGGTTTTCCGCATTATGAGATGTTCTGGGATTGTACTCTGACATTATTATATTTTTATGATTTGGCTTTCGGACACGAGATATGTTTTTATGAAATGATATGATTGGATGATGTTTATTCACAAATGTTTTCCAAAGTATTGATTTAAAAATGAAATTTTTGTCCTTTATTTTTGGGACGTTACATGTACATTTAGTCACATATGATTTCTGTACACAAGATTCATTTTCACGTTTTTTATTAAATAGTTTTGCTTTTTCCACATTAACCATATGTCATTAATACATACAATCACATATGATTAAATACATAAGAAAAAATATTGACTCATGAATATTATCAATATAAATCATATGCGATTTGATACATATAATCAAATGTGATTAACTACATTAATACAACTATTGAATTGAGAAAGAAATAATGAATCTTGTCCACATAAATCATATGTGATTAAATACATATAATCACATGTGATTAAATATATGAGAACAATTATTGAATCGATGCAAGAATAAATATTTTCCATACGAATCATATGTGATTAAATATATATAATCACATGTGATTAAATACACAATAACAACTATTGAATCAACACGTGAAAACAAATATTGTTCATATAAATTATATGTGATTAAATACATATAATCACATGTGATTTAATACACGATGCCAATTATTAAATTGAAAACATGAAAATAAATACGGCCCACGTAAATAATATTTTATTAAATACATATAATCACGTGTAGTTATATGTATCTAATCACATATGATTTACATGGACAATATTCATTTTTGGATTCAGGATTCACTAGTTTTTCATGTGTAATTAATCATATGTAATTATATGTATTTAATAACATATAAATCATATATGATTCGATACATATAATAACATGTGACTCGATACATACAATCACATGTGATTATATACAAGAGAAAACCTAATAAACCAAAAACACAATAACAAATCTTTGTAGGTGGGGGTAGGGATGGTTGCGGCGGGTGGTGCAGGCGTGATGGTGGTGGTGGTGTGTGGTGATGGGTGGTGGTGGGTGGGTGGGTGGTTGCAAGTGGTAGTGATAGTGACGGGTGATGGTTTTGGTAGGTGGTGTGTGGGTGTGGGTGGTGGTGACGAGTGGTGCTGGTTGGGTGGTGATGATGGTGGGTGGTGATGGTGGTGGCGGGTAGTGGTTGGTGGTGGTGGTGGTTGTGGTGGGTGGGTGGTGGTGGTGGCGGGTGGTAGTGGGTGGTGGATAGTGATGGGTGGTGGGTGGTGGTTGGTGATGGTGGGTAGTGATGGGTGGTGGTGGCGGGCGGTGATTGGTGGTGGTGGGTGCTGGTTGTGGTGGTGGCGGGTGGTGGTGTGTGGTGATGGTGGTGGGTAGTGATGGGTGGTGGTGGTCGGGTGGTGATGGTGGTGGGTGGTGATGGTGGTGGCGGGTGTTGGTTGGTGGTGGTGGTGGTGGTGGGTAGTGATGGGTGGTGGGTGGTGGTGGTGGGTGGTGGTTGGTGGTGGTGGGTAGTGGTGGTGATAGGTGGTAGGTAGTGGTTATGGGTGGTGGTGGCAGGCGGTGGTGATGGGTGGTGGTGATGGGTGGTGGAGGTGGGTGGTGGTGGCAGGCAGTGGTGGTTAGGTGGTGGGTAGTGATGGGTGGTGGGTGGTGGTTGGCGGTGATGGTGGTGGCGGGAGGTGGTGGGTGGTGGGTAGTGATGGGTGGTGGGTGGTGGCGGCGGGTGGTGGGTGGTAGGTAGTGATGGGTGGTGGGTGGTGGTGGGTAGTGATGGGTGGTGGTGGCGGGTGGTGGTGGTTATGGTGGGTGGGTGGTGGATAGTGATGGGTGGTGGGTAGTGGTTGGTGGTGGGGGGTGGTGGTGGGGGGTGGTGGTGATGGGTGGTAGGTAGTGGTTGTTGGTGGTGGTGGTGGGCGATGGTGATGGGTGGTGGTGGCGGGTGGTGGTGGTTGGGTGGTGATGGTGGTGGGTGGTGATGGTGGTGGTAGGTGGTGGTTGGTGGTGGTGGTGGTGGGTGGGTGGGTAGTAATGGGTGGTGGGTGGTGGTGGTTAGTGATGGGTGGTGGTGGGTAGTGATGGGTGGTGGTGACGGGTGGTGGTGATGGGTGATAGGTAGGGGTTGTGGGTGGTGGTGGCAGGTAGTGGAGGTGGGTGGTGGTGGCAGATGGTGACGGTTGGGTGGTGATGGTGGTGAGTGGTGATGGTGGTGGCAGGTGGTGGTTGCTGGTGGTGGTAGGTAGTGATGGGTGGTGGTTAGTGATGGGTGGTGGTGGCGGGTGGTGTTGGTTGGATGGTGAGTGATGTTAGTTAGTGGGTTTTTTAATTGTTTGTAACTATTTTTTGATTTATATGAATATTATTTTATAATTTTAATTAAAAAAATTGTGTTTTTCAAAATTGTTCTTAAATATTCTCGCGATAAGAAATGTTCTCGATTGAACGTTCCCCTATATATATATATATATATATATATATATATATATATATATATATATATATATATATATATATATATATATATATATATATATATATATATATATATAGGTTCAAGTTCATTTGAGACCATTCTAATTTTGTGAGACCGTGAGACCAAATCTAAAAATAATTTTAAAATGCAAAATAAATGGAAAAATCCAAAAATTCTTTTTTTAAATATTATTTTCGGAACTTGAACTAACTAAAAAATAATAAAAAAAATAAAAAAAAATCCCGTTTTTTTTGAAAAATACGTGAAATATTCTAATAGAATATTATACTGACATATTCAAAAAAAAAATAATTTTAAAATGCAAAATAAATGGAAAAATCTAAAAATTCTTTTTTTAAATATTATTTTCGGAACTTGAATTAACTAAAAAAAATAAACAAAAATAAAAAAAATAAATAAAAAAAATAATTTTTTTTGAAAAATACGTGAAATATTCTAATAGAATATTACACTGTACATATTCTAAAAAATAATTTAAAAATGCAAAATAAATGAAAAAAAATCCAAAAATTCTTTTTTTAAATATTATTTTCGGAACTTGAATTAACTAAAAAAAAAATAAAAAAAATAAAAAAAAATAAAAAAATGCGTCTCACGGTCTTAGAAAATTAGACCGTCTCACATGAACCTAACCATATATATATATATATATATATATATATATATATATATATATATATATATATATATATATATATCCTTGGCCTCTCTCGTCGTAAGTTGTTCCCCTTCAACAATGATTATTCGTTCTTTATCTATATATATATATATCCTTGGCCTCTCTCGTCGTAAGTTGTTCCCCTTCAACAATGATTATTCGTTCTTTATCTCCACTTGTTTTTTAACCGAAAACATTTTTATTTTCCATTTCCACATTCACTTTTTTTTGCCGTCAAAACACTGATAAACATTCCTAATTATGTTGCTCCATCACCTTTTCTTATAATTTCACCAACTATCAATTTAGTTTTCTCGCTTTACGTATAACTCAAATTTTATATCTAATGCACTTGAAATAGTTTTGAAATTTTTGAATAATGTAATGTATTTGTTTTGAATGATTATATATATATATATATATATATATATATATATATATATATATATATATATATATATATATATATATATATATATATATATATATATATATATGACATAAAGATCATATATTCCAGGGATAATTTAATCATTTTAATATTATGTCATGTCCTGTTCTAGTGCCACCAAACACTTTACATATAATCAATTCAGTTCAGTCAAGTGTTTTTCTATTCAGTCTCATCACCAAACGCTACCTAAAAAGACTACTTTTCCCAAAGTGAATAATATCTTGGTATGTGTGGCCGGAGAGGCCAAAGTTAAACTAATTATATCAACAATGATGAGGTGCATTTCTCCTGGCGACAAAATCAATAGGATTGAGGAGGGGAGATAATATTTTGGGTAAATTACACCGATCGTCTTCGTGCATATGTCAAAAAGACATGTTTTAGTCCCTATTTTCAAAATTTAACTCGGACGGTCCCTCATTCTATTTAAACTTGCACGCTTGATCCCTCAAGATCTAAAATGTCTATACGCTATTACCAATTTCTTTTAATGTTTTTAATTTATTTCTAAGGCCTTTTAATTTGTTTATATAATTATTTTTAAAAGATATTAGATATCTGTGGGTCCCCTCTCTTTTTTTATTCTCCATTCCTCATCTTCCTGCCTTTTTATCCAGTCCAATCTCTCTTTTTATCCTCCATTCCTCATCTTCCTGCCTTTTTATCCAGTCCCATCTCTCTTTTTATCCTCCATTCCTCATCTTCCTTTTTTTTATAGTCCACCACCGTATACATACCCTAAACTTAAAGTTGGTAAAGAAGAAAACAAAATTGGTCATTAAATCCCTCGGTTCGAGCTCTAGATTGTTGAACTTCTACATACATCACAACTTCACCACCATATGATGAAAAAGAAGAGGGATTGACTGGGAGAAGGGGGACATCGTCTTCTTATCCCCCATAACACCATCAACCACCCTTATACCCATTTTCTTTATCACCATTACGGCACACATTTTCCCTCCATCACAACCAACCATTTGTCACCATTACACAACTTTCGTTCTCCATCCAGATACCAACGACTACCATCATCGACCCTTGCCACTTACCTGCACAAAACCAACCACAATCACCACCATAAATCATTCTTTAATAATCATCATCACCACCTATTCAATAATCATCACCAACCTCTTCAATCAACCTTTAATCATCAGACCATCACAAATTCACCAAATAAACACCTGAAATCAAACCTAAATAAACCCTAAACCAACAAATGAATCCTAACTAAACCCTAAACTGTAAATCGGAACCCATGAGTCACATGAGAAGAAAGAAGATTATGATCGACGCCTTTAGAAGATCAATAGTATCACCTTCGGGTGTCTGATTCGCATGCATCAACCAACGAAGGGTTGTCGTTAGTGATGTCGCCTGTGATGATGTTGCTGCAAAGAATAAGGGGAGTAAGAGATACAGTGAGAAAGAGACGGTGGTAGTCCGACGGTGGTGGTCCAATAGGTATTTCAAGGTGGTGCTAGGTGGTGGTCCGGTGGCCGGATTTTGATTTAAGGTGGTTCGTCGGTCGTGGTATTTCTAGATAAACAGGGTGGAGTGGGTTGGGGTTTGAGATATTGAGTTCATGTTTAACAACATCGAGGGTTAGGGCCATATTTATTTTTTTATTTTTTAAATTTATAATAATAATATTAACATTAAATTAACTGGTAAACAACTCCATATAGGGCATAATGGTCATTCCAGATTAGGCACATACTAAAATCACAACAAAATCGCATATTAGGTACCAAGCATGCAAGTTTAAACCAAACAAGGGACGGTCCGAGTTAATTTTTGAAAATAGGGACTGAATGTGCCTTTTGGCACCTACTCAAGGGACGATTTGGGTGTGACAACCGTCAAGTTCTGGTAAAGTCAAAGTCAAATAAAGTCAACAAGTCAAACCGGCCAACTCAATTAACCTTTCGTACGTTAGGATTTACATTATGCTTACTTTATACAACTCGCTATCTTAATATAAAGTATCACTTTGAGTTTTACAATATTCAGAAAATCTCAAATTCTAAAAGAAGTAAGTAATGTGATAACTCGATAAGACACCTATAAGTACCCTTCGGGGGCGTATAGCACTCATAGCAAGGCTTAACGAAGCCTACGATCCTTGTGCTACGAAGAAAAACACTAATAAAGGCCCCCGGCAAAATCTCTCCCAAATCTCTTCAAGCATGTGAAATCTCTCCCAAATCTCTCCAAGCATGTGAAATCCCTCCCAAATCTCTCCAAGTATGTTAAATCTCTCTGAAATCTCTCCAAGTATGTGAAATCTCTCCCAAATCTCTCCAAGTATGTGAAATCTCTCCCAAATCTCTTCAAGCATGTGAAATCTCTCCCAAATCTCTCCAAGCATGTGAAATCTGTCCCAAATCTCTCCAAGTATGTGAAATCTCTCCCAAATCTGTCCAAGTATGTGAAATCTCTCCCAAATCTCTCCAAGTATGTGAAATCTCTCCCAAATCTCTCCAAGTATGTGAAATCTCTCCCAAATCTCTCCAAGTACCTTCCTCAGTCGAAAACAGCCCAAAACCAAAGGAGAAAACCCAAAAGGAACCCTCTTGGTCCGGAACCCTCTTAGTCTTGGTCCGGAACCCTCTTGGCCGGTAGCCCTCTTAGTCCGGAACCCTCTTGGTCCAGAACCCTCTTAGTCCGGAACCGGACAATTTCGCATCTCAGCTTCGGACTCCCCACTTCGGAAACCGGACAATTTCGCATCTCAGCTTCGGACTCCCCACTTCGGAACCATGAAAGAGCTTCGGAATATCCACCTTTGGCTCCGGAACCCTCGCAGGTTTGCTTCTTTCTCCCGGTTTTCGACCATTTTCGTGTTTTAAGCTCGTTTTTCATGATTTTCGCGTAGGATTTTCACCCAAACTTATATTTTGACAAATAAGACCATATATATTCATATTTTAATCACATTTTGGGGGAAATCTCAACTTAAGAACAATATCTAGTGGGTGAGATATTGAGATAGAATGTTGAACTTTCCATGAAGTATGACTCAAGTTAACCTCCATATCCACATAGGACAAACCTCAGTCACTATTCATCCATACCTAGTCAACTATTAGTCCTCTCACACCTCTCCTCCAGTTGGTATCTTGATCAAAAGTTGGAAACCCCCATCTCTCCTTCCACTTTACTCACTCTCTCACCAAGAAACAAACACTTCTCTCTGATTTCCATCTCAAAGAACTCGAGACTCCAAGGCTGCCTTTGAGCTTCTCACCCTCATTCAGTAAGTATTCTCATCCTACATTGAACATTCTTTACTCCTTCACTCAGATTATGAATCTCTCATAACAAATGTCACCATAATTGTTCTTAGATCTTCAACTCTCCAAGCTCCTATCAAGTGTTCTTGACTTGGAAACCCTTTCTCTTTAGCATACATCTAAGGAAATCACTCAAGGTGAGTTCATACCCCCACATTTTCATGTTTTCTTCAAGGTTTAGGGGGAGAATACAAGTTAAAATACACCAAAAACTTAACTAAACTCAAACAACAACTTTCATCAGAAAAGTTGAGTCCTATTCACAGACTGTTTTGACCTTCTTAAACTTAATATCTTTCAAAACTGTTTTACATGTAAATAGTTTAGGTTTATACCTTTCTAATGACTACTTGTACATCTCCACATGATTTTTCTACAATTTATGGTGATTTTTGTAAAACTGCCTATCATTTCATAAATGAATTCGGACAGTCTGTGAATATGAACATTGTCACACAAGTTAGAGACTTCTAAAAATCATAATAAATATTATGAACAAACTAGACACATTTTCTAAGCTCCCAGAGTTTACGGATTCAGTTTTTGACTTCGTATGATTTTTCTGTGATTTTTCTAATACAATGCAGAAAACTTAAAAACAATTTAAATAACTTACAATATTGATAACACTTTGTAACATGTTGAGCAAAGTGTATAACAATAAGTTTCTAAATTTTGAATGCATTTCTTCTTAGTTTAACATTATAAACAGAAATTAGTCATTCATGATCAGATTTTTCATACATTTCGAATAAGTACAATAAACTATTTTAAGCATAGTTTATGGATTTTTACAATACAACTTGCCATGTAGATAAAGGGATTCATTTCTCACACAGAAAAGGTTTAACTCGTATACTACACGTAAAATCGTTATCGTAAATTGTGAGGCACGTCTTCATTGTACTCTTAGAGTACGGGTTAAAAATTCCTGAATAGTTATAACCAGAATCTCTTTTAGGGAGAGCGTGATAATTGTGTGTATATATATATATATATATATATATATATATATATATATATATATATATATATTGAGATTGACAACCCACACCCATGCTGCTTGCATAAGCCCGATCGGCCGATTGGGGGTGACAAATGTCATTTCGATTCCGACGCCTGAAGAACGTCGCAGCAGGCATCTATGTTATAATATGGTTATAGCGACTCACATAGGGAGATAACAACACATATAGTTTAAGGGAATTTCTACTTCACGAAAGGGTTTTATCTATTTAAAAAAAACTACTTGTATTATCAGGAAACCAGTGAAACAGGTAATCAACTGCTTTTGAGGATGGGACGCAAGACGTCAAATTTTACATTTTTGTCATCATAATGTAATTGATTTTGAAACATGTAAACTCATACTATGGTGTAACTTTTTCAATTATATTTATGATGGTTGTTTTTACTATGAGCACTATTATACTCGTTGTGATACTATACATGAAGTCATTCCCACCCCCAGACGTTTCCGCCATCCTTGGTTTTGGGGTGTGACAGATTGGTATTAGAGAATTGTTTATAGTGAACATAGTATATCAAACCACATAAGATATACAAACTATAAACACAAAGGGACTAAGATTCTCTGATTTAAAGGTTTTCCCTACAAATATACTTTTAAAAATAATAAAAGCGTTATTTTTATGAAAAAGTATAAGTACATACATGCATACCGGTATATTGTCACGTCTAAGGAAAACGCAAAAGTTAAAAATTAGAGGAGTTGTGCAATGTGAATATGCCTTGGGATATGCAATCAAGTCTGGGAGGAATATAGTCTGATCAACTATATTCGTCCGAGAAAGGACTAGTATATGTCGGGGGATAGTCATAGTGGACAACAAGTCTATCAACTTACCAACACCCATACAAGAAACACGTTAAGAATCAAACACAACCATTAAAATACTATACGAGTATTTTATGCTAACTAAGCACAATATTTCTAGATTCATTATGTGCCTCTTACACCCCTATTCTCGTACAGACGACATGGCAGGATTTCATTTACCCGGAGACCCCTACTTTCCGAACAAGGGGAATGGTGGTTGGTTGGAAGCAGAATCGGAAGAGGATCCCGAGGAAGTATCCGAGGAGGAGCCCGAAGAAGACCCCGAAGAAGAACTCGAAGAAGAATTGGAGGACGAAGAAGAAGAGGAGGAGCCGGAGGAGGAAGTCATCAACCCTCCTTACATCGCCAGGGTGCCTGCGAACCGCTTTGGCTACAATGGGACTGAGCCCCGTTGGGCAACAATGATCGAGAGATGGAGCCGTCAACAACG
The DNA here is from genome assembly GCF_052849685.1 of Lactuca virosa. NCBI lineage: Eukaryota > Viridiplantae > Streptophyta > Magnoliopsida > Asterales > Asteraceae > Lactuca > Lactuca virosa. Next base: position 89,587,235 of record NC_136428.1, on the reverse strand, counting down.
ACAACGATCACCATTTGGTGATCAACGGGGTTACTACGACCTCAGTCATGGGGGACCGGCTAACAGATCTCTCCCAGTCGTGATCCAGCAAATCACGAGCCTAGGGGACCAGAATAGGGAAATGGCGAATCAAGTTCGGGATCTCAACGCAGTTGTAGAAGCCTCAGATGCTCGTACCAGGGACTTGGAAAGAGACTTCTATCCAATGGACCAACTCATCGAGGACCTTACCACCGCTCGGGCGGAGGTAAGGGAGTACCAGATAAGGCACACGACTCTCGAAGAGAGAGTGATCGCGGCCGAACGCCGAATTGCGGAGCTATAGGGAGCCTCGACCTCGTCTCCAGGCCCGCAAGGGACCACCTGATACCACCAGCCTCGAGTAGTGCTTGCACTACTCACATTTTGTTATAAACTAGGTTTACGAGTATGTGTTGGGACTACTCTTTCCTGTAAGAAGGTTTAACCCTGCGTCTAAGTGGCTACACTAGTCGAAGGGTCTCTGTGCTGCCAAAAGTTTGTGTTACGTTGATATAATGTAGACCTTCTATAAGGTCAAATTTTCCTAAAAACATGTAGTAAATTGTATCAATGAAAATTGGCGTGCATTTTATTTTATTGGGAGTTCACCTCAGATTGCATAACATAACATTACAAACGATTTGCTTATGGTGACTCTGAGATTATTTAATATATACCTCGAGGTTATATGTAATTAAGAGGTAATCGACTTAGAAATGGTGAGTCCGCCTTGGATCCTGTTCCTTGTTTGGTTCTGGACTCAGGGCAGATTCATTAAGTTCGACGGTCTATTGAATCTTAGTTGCACACAACCAGTATACATCAAGTGGTCTTATGAGTGGATCAGGCATGGAACAAAGATTAGAAGATTTCATTTGAAGTCATTACTACTAAAATTCATAAGTTTATTTATATAGACTCCTACTATGAATCGTTTGCAAACATTTGAAAATCGGGAAATACTATACTTGAAAACTAATAACCTAGTTTTACGACACCCGACTAATAACCATTACTAAAAGAATTATACTCATTTCGTCTTTGAAATTCTATAACAGAAAGATGCCGCCTCGTAGATCTGCTAGGCGCACTGGCGGAACGCAAACAAATCCACCACCGCCGCCTCCCCAGTATGACCCTGTTATGTTCCAAGCTGCGGTCACGGCCGCGGTGGCAGCTGCTATGTCCCAAATCAGCACTGACGGTGCCAGGAGGACAGGAAGCGGTACTAATAACTCCACTCAAGTAGATAGCCAAGGGCGTTCGAGAGAGTGTTCCTTCAAGGACTTCACTAATGGCAAACCCGATTCGTTCAATGGTAGCGGGGGAGTCATCAATTTGATGCAGTGGTTCGAGAAGGCCAAATCTGTCTATGAGATCTGTGCGTGCCCCGAAGCAAACAAAGTCAAATTCGCAGCTTGCACTTTCACCGGCAGAGCCCTTACGTGGTGGAACGGCCACGTAAAATCTCTAACTCTTGTCGTGACTAATTCGATAAGCTGGGAAGATTTGAAAACCATGATGCAGAAGGAGTATTGCCCAAGGGGTGAAGTGCAAAAGTTAGAACAAGAACTATGGAGCCTCAAGATGACGGGCTCTGACCTTGCAGCTTATACTACCCGATTCAATGATCTAGCACTCCTCTGTCCGGCGATGGTCACTCCGGAAAGCAAGAAGGTGGAGCGATACCTCTGGGGACTATCTTCCTAGATTCAAAATAGCGTGTTGGCCTCAAGGCCAACTACCTTTGACAGTTCCAAGGAGTTGGCACAACAACTCATTGATCATCGGGCCAGCCATGTCGCTGTGACAACCAACTCCGATCAAGAAAAAGGAGGGAACAACAAGAGGAAGTTCTGGAACAATACAAAGCAACAACCGGCACAGGACCCTGTCAAGAGGCAACAAACTGTTACCATCCATGCTGCCACCACTCCTTCCACTCCAGCACCGCTGAGGCAATATGCTGGAACCCTTCCTAAGTGCAACAAGTGCAACTTTCACCACAACGGTCCTTGTCGAGAAATGCACTGCAAAAACTATAACAAAAAGGGGCATACCGCCCGTTTCTATAGGGCATATGCCCAACAAGCCAACCCGGCCGCCAACGCCGGAGCAAGCCGAGCCTGTTTCGGCTGCGGGGAAACTGGGCACCTCAAGAGGGATTGCCTAAAATCTAGAAATGTAAACACCGGCGGCGTCGGAAGGGTCTTGGCCTTAGGGCAGGGAGAAGCAGGGGAAGATCCTACGGTGGTTACCGGTACGTTTCTCCTCAATAACTCATATGCATGCATATTATTCGATAGTGGAGAGGAGAGGAGTTTCGTTAGCCACAAATTCAAACAATTATTAAAACAAAATCCCCAAACACTAAAAGATACATACGTCGTAGAAATGGCAAATGGAAAGACAGAAAGCACTAACGACATATTGTCAGGGTGTACCCTCACTCTAGACAATCGCTCATTCAAAATCGATCTATTGCCGGTATCAATAAAAGTTTTGACATCATCATTGGCATGGATTGGTTAAGCTCAAATCGTGTTGACATTTTGTGTTACGAAAGGGCCGTTCGCCTTAATCTGCCAAGTGGCAAAACTCTTGTCGTCTACGGCAACAAACCCAATGCAAACCTACAAATCATCTCTTGCGCCAAAGCCCAAAAGTATCTCCGCAAGGAATACCATGCCTTCTTAGCCCACGTAGTGGATAAGAAGCAAGAGGTGAAGAACATCAAGGACATTCCGGAGGTCTGTAATTTCCCTAACGTATTCCCAGAAGACCTTCCCGGAGTTCCACCCACACGACAAGTCGAATTCTGAATCGACCTAATCCCCGGAGCTACCCCCATAGCCAAAGCGCCCTACCGTCTAGGGCCAACCGAGATGCAAGAACTATCCAGCCAACTAAACGAACTGTTGAGCAAAGGGTTCATTAGACCCAACTTCTCGCCTTGGGGAGCACCAGTTCTATTTGTGAAAAAGAAGGATGGGTCGTTTCGCATGTGCATCGACTACCGCGAGCTAAATCAGCTTACCATCAAAAACCGATACCCTTTACCCCGAATCGACGACCTATTTGACCAACTCCAAGGAGCATCTTATTTCTCAAAGATTGATCTGAGATCGGGATACCATCAACTACGGGTTCAGGAGGAGGATGTTCCTAAAACAGCGTTCAGGACACGGTATGGTCACTACGAGTTTGTAGTGATGCCCTTTGGGTTATCAAACGCACATGCGGTGTTCATGGATCTGATGAACCGGGTGTGTCGGCCTTACCTAGACAAATTCGTGATTGTGTTCATAGATGACATCCTGATCTGTTCGAGGAGTAAGGAAGAGCATAGCCAACATTTACGACAGGTGTTAGAGACACTAAGGGCGGATAAATTATTTGAAAATTTTTTGAAGTGTGAATTTTGGATCCGAGAAGTGGACTTCCTCGGCTATGTGGTTAGCGAGAAAGGGATACACGTGGATCCTTCCAAAATCAAGGCGATCGAGAACTGGTCAGCACCAAAGACGCCTACGGAAATCCGCCATTTCTTAGGCTTCGCTGGCTACTACCGGAGGTTCATCCAAAACTTCTCCAAGATTGCCAAACCACTTACCACCCTAACCCAAAAGAGTGTGACGTTCAGCTGGAGAGAGAAATAAGAAACCTCTTTCCAAACACTAAAGCAGGCCCTGTGCAGCGCCCCGATTTTATCCCTGCCGAGGGAACCGAAGACTTCGTGGTCTACTACGACGCATCAAACCAGGGTCTTGGGTGCGTGTTAATGCAACGAGGAAAGGTCATTGCCTACGCTTCAAGGCAATTAAAAATGCACGATGTCAACTACACCACACATGACCTTGAATTAGGAGCAGTAGTGTTCGCCCTAAAGATCTGGAGACACTACCTTTACGGAACAAAGTGTACCATCTTTACCGATCACAAAAGCCTTCAGCACATCCTTAACCAAAAAGAGCTCAACATGAGACAGAGACGGTGGGTAGAACTACTAAATGATTACGAGTGTGAGATTCGTTATCACCCAGGTAAAGCCAACGTGGTATCTGACGCCTTGAGTCGAAAAGAATACTCGGGTCGTCGAGTAAAGTCATTGACCATGACAATCCATTCGCACTTATCCATGCAAATCAAAGAGACCCAGATGGAAGCTTTGAAGCCTGAGAATGTGACAGGTGAGGCATTAGGAGGAATGGATAAGAATCTAGAAGTCAAGGATGATGGAGCTCGTTATCTCATGAACCGAATTTGGACACCGAAATCCGGCGGGTTCAGGGACGTCGTCCTGAATGAAGCACACAAAACTCGATACTCCGTAAATCTTGGTTCGGACAAGATGTACCTGGACCTAAAGAAACTCTACTAGTGGCCGAACATGAAAGCCGAGATCGCTACATACGTGAGCAAGTGTCTAACTTGCGCCAAGGTTAAGGTAGAGTACCAAAAGCCTTCAGGTTTACTACAAGAACCTGCGATACCCGAATAGAAGTGGGGATGAATAACCATGGATTTCATAACAAAACTGCCTAAGACAACGGGTAGTTTTGATACCATTTGGGTAATCGTCTATAGATTGACCAAATCCACGCACTTCCTGCCAATAAAGGAGACCGACAAGATGGAAAAGTTGACTAGGACGTACATCAAAGAGATTGTACGACTACATGGTGTGCCGATATCCATTATCTCTGACAGAGATAGTAGATTCACTTCACGGTTCTGGCAGTCCTTACAGAAAGCTCTAGGGACCAGGCTAGACATGAGTACGGCTTACCATCCACAAACCGACGGGCAGAGCGAAAGAACTATTCAAACCTTGGAGGATATGCTAAGATCTTGTGTTATTGACTTCGGTAAAGCGTGGGATACCCACTTACCACTTATTGAATTCTCGTATAACAACATCTATCATACTAGCATCAAGGTCGCGCCATTTGAAGCTCTTTACGGCCGCAAGTGCAGATCACCCATGTGTTGGGCTGAAGTGGGAGATACACAGTTAGCAAAGAGGCAAGTCCCTAACAGCACCCTCACTGGCCCTGAAATCATAAGAGAGACTACAAAAAAGATCGTAGAAATTCAAGAAAGACTGAAAGCATCTCGCGATCGACAAAAGAGCTACGCCGATAAGTGACGCAAACCCTTGGAATTCCAGGTTGGAGATTGCGTGCTACTGAAGGTCTCACCATGGAAAGGAACGGTACATTTTGGTAAACGTGGTAAACTAAATCCAAGGTACATCAGACCGTTCGAAATCCTTGCTAGGATTGGCCCTGTGGCATACAAACTTCAGCTACCTCAAGAACTTTGCAACGTACACCCGACCTTCCACGTATCAAATTTAAAGAAATGCCTGTCCGACGAGACTCTTGTGATCCCACTCGAGGAAATCGAGGTTAACGAGAGTCTCCATTTCGTGGAAGAACCGGTAGAAATCATGGATCGAGAGATCAAGAGAACAAAACAGAGTCGCATCCCTATAGTGAAGGTCCGTTGGAATGCTAAACGAGGACCCGAGTTCACCTGGGAACGCGAAGACCAGATGAAACAAAAGTACCCACACCTCTTCCCAAACGCCTAAAGTCCCAGTCAAAACGCTAATTTCGGGACGAAATTCATTCTAACGGGGGGATGATGTGATAAACGTCAAGTTCTGGTAAAGTCAAAGTCAAATAAAGTCAACAAGTCAAACCAGTCAACTCAATTAACCTTTCGTATGTCAGGATTTACATTATGCTTACTTTGTACAACTCGCTATCTTAATATAAAGTATCACTTTGAGTTTTAAAATATTCAGAAAATCTCAAATTCTAAAAGAAGTAAGTAATATGATAACTCGATAAGACACCTATAAGTACCCTTCGGCGGCGTATAACACTCATAGCAAGGCTTAACGAAGCCTACGATCCTTGTGCTATGAAGAAAAACACTAATAAAGGCCCCTGACAAAATCTCTCCCAAATCTCTTCAAGCATGTGAAATCTCTCCCAAATCTCTCCAAGCATGTGAAATCTCTCCAATTATGTGAAATCTCTCCCAAATCTCTCCAAGTATGTGAAATCTCTCCCAAATCTCTCCAAGTATGTGAAATATCTCCCAAATCTCTTCAAGCATGTGAAATCTCTCCCAAATATCTCTAAGCATGTGAAATCTCTCCCAAAATCTCTCCAAGCATGTGAAATCTCTCCCAAATCTCTCCAAGTATGTGAAATCTCTCCCAAATTTCTCCAAGTATGTGAAATCTCTCCCAAATCTCTCCAAGTATGTGAAATCTCTGCCAAATCTCTCCAAGTACCTTCCTCAGTCGAAAACAGCCCAAAACCAAAGGAGAAAACCAAAAGGAACCCTCTTGGTCCGAAACCCTCTTAGTCTGAAACCCTCTTGGTCCGAAACCCTCTTCGTCCGGAACCCTCTTAACTTCCGGAACCGGACAATTTCGCATCTCAGCTTCGGACTCCCCACTTCAGAACCATGAAAGAGCTTCGGAATATCCTCCTTTGGCTCCGGAACCCTCGCATGTTTGCTTCTTTCTCCCGGTTTTCGACCACTTTTGCGTTTTAAGCTCGTTTTTCATGATTTTCGCGTAGGATTTTCACCCAAACTTATATTTTGACATATAAGACCATATATATTCATATTTTAATCACATTTTCGGGGAAATCTCAACTTAAGAGCAATATCTAGTGGGTGAGATATTGAGATAGAGTGTTGATCTTTCCATGAAGTATGACTCAAGTTAACCCCCATACCCACATAGGACAACCCTCAGTCACTGTTTATCCATACCTAGTCAACTATTTGTCCTCTTACACCTCTCCTCCAGTTGGTATCTTGATCAAAAGTTGGAAACCCCCATCTCTCCTTCCACTTTACTCACTCTCTCACCAAGAAACAAACACTTCTCTCTCATTTCCCTCTCAAAGAACTCGAGACTCCAAGGCTGCCTTTGAGCTTCTCACCCTCATTCAGTAAGTATTCTCATCCTACATTGAACATTCTTCACTCCTTCACTCATATTATGAATCTCTCATAACAAATGTCACCATAATTGTTCTTAGATCTTCAACTCTCCAAGCTCCTATCAAGTGTTCTTGACTTGGAAACCCTTTCTCTTCAGCATACATCTAAGGAAATCACTCAAGGTGAGTTCATACCCCCACATTTTCATGTTTTCTTCAAGTTTTAGGGGGAAAATACAAGTTAAAATACACCAAAAACTTAACTAAACTCAAACAACAGCTTTCATCAGAAAAGTTGAGTCCTATTCACGGACTGTTTTGACCTTCTTAAACTTAATATATTTCAAAACTGTTTTACATGAAAATAGTTTAGGTTTATACCTTTCTAATGACTACTTGTACATCTCCATATGATTTTGCTACAATTTATGGTGATTTTTTCAAAACTGCCTATCATTTCAGAAACGAATTCGGACAGTCTGTGAATGTGAACATTTTCACACAAGTTAGAGACTTCTAAAAATCATAATAAAAATTATGAACAAACTAGTCACATTTTCTAAAGTCCCAGAGTTTACGGATTTAGTTTTCGACTTCGTATGATTTTTCTGTGAATTTTCTAAAACAATGCAGAAAACTTAAAAACAATTTACATTACTTACAATATTGATAACACTTTGTAACATGTTGAGCAAAATGTATAACAATAAGTTTCTAAATTTTGAATGCATTTCTTGTTAGTTTAACATTATAAACAGAAATTAGTCATTCACGATAAGAGTTTTCATTCATTTCGAATAAGTACAATAAACTATTTTAAGCATAGTTTATGGATTTTTACAATACAACTTGCCATGTAGATAAAGGGATTCATTTCTCACACATAAAAGGTTTTACTCGTATACTACACGTAAACTCGTTATCGTAAATTGTGAGACACGTCTTCATTGTACTCTTAGAGTACGGGTTAAAAATTCCTGAATAGTTATAACCAGAATCTCTTTTAGGGAGAGCGTGATAATTGTGTATATATATATATATATATATATATATATATATATATATATATATATATATATATTGAGATTGACAACCCACACCCATGCTGCTTGCATAAGCCCGATCGGCCGATTGGGGGTAACAAATGTCATTTCGATTCCGACGCCTGAAGAACGTCGCAGCAGGCATCTATGTTATAATATGGTTATAGCGACTCACATAGAGAGATAACAACACATATAGTTTAAGGGAATTTCTACTTCACGAAAGGGTTTTATCTATTTAAAAAAAACTACTTGTATTCTCAGGAAACCAGTGAAACAGGTAATCAACTGCTTTTGAGGATGGGACGCAAGACGTCAAATTTTACATTTTTGTCATCATAATGTAATTGATTTTGAAACATGTAAACTCATACTATGGTGTAACTTTTTCAATTATATTTATGATGGTTGTTTTTACTATGAGCACTATTATACTCATTGTTGTGATACTATACATGAAGTCATTCCCACCCCCGGACGTTTCCGCCATCCTTGGTTTGGGGGTGTGACAGTGGGTAACTTACTCTAATATTTTTAAAGCTATGGGGACTGTCTGAATTAAAAAAAAACCCTACTCTAAATGTGTAGGCTACCCTAAATCCTTGGGATCATTCGTATAACTTACTCTAAAATAATTTGATGTAACAAGTTTAGTTGTGGAGAAAAGAAAAAAAATATTTTTTTATTTATTTTATTTATTTTTTATTTTTTTTATTTTTATAAATGATAATTATAAATTAGAGTAACTAAAATAAAAATTTTAAATAATTTTAGTAACTAATGGTAACTTAAACAAAATATAATTACTAAAATAAAACACCCATAAAATTTCAATAATTAATTATAATTTTTGAAGACATTATTTTATTTTATATGCCGACTATCATCGATTATAGTGACTTAAATGAAAAATTAAATGTAACGACCGGTTCCAAAGTAATTTCTTATCAGATTGTATATATTATTATTATTATTATTATTATTATTTGCAAATGGGTCAGAACGTTGGGCATAATTGGGAGTTACGCGGGGCATAACTCATTAAACTTGTACACGGGGTTTCATCGAGTACGATGGGCGTACCTAGAGTACGCAGGGCATACTTGTGCTGAATTCAAGCCCTATTTTTAGGGTCTTGGACCCTATTTAATGACCTTAATCCCTTAGAGACCCTTCTTACCATCAACCACCACCCTCTCTTCCAGCCCCCACGAAACCCTAGCTCCATTTGTGAGAATCTCAAGCTTCTGTGATTTTTCGTGTGTTATAGTAAAGAAGAAGAACTTAGAAGGTGTGCTTAGAGTCCATAGATCATAGATCCAGATTCTACTCTTCCTTATCATCTTCCAGAAGGTATAAAGTCTCAACCTTTATGATTCTCTTGCATAGATCTAGAATAGCTTAGGTTTTGGTCGCAAGGGTTGGCTCATGTGAGTAAAAGATACTCCAGAAGCTTAGGTTAGCATTTCTTAATGTTTTTGAAGTCCTTATTGCATATAAACCGGATCTTGGAGGTTATACTCCAACCATGCATGAATTATTGGTCCTTTAGTGAAGTTATGAACCTATGATTTGGTTTTAGGCCCTATTAAGCCATGCAAAAGCTTAAAGTTGCCAAATTTATCAGTTAAGACCTCCCCTAGAGTTAGATCGGTGAATTGGACATTTGGTCTTTAAGCATTAAGAGCTTAATGATGAGTTTTGGGCATAGGGGAGTACGTCGGGCTTACCCTCTTGGTACACAGGGCATAATGGGTTCAACCCAAGTTCTCTTTTTGTTGTAGCCCAGTACGTAGGGTGTAGTAGGGAGGTACGCATGGCCTACTCTCAGAAATCCTTTTTAGTCCATTTTTGGGCCTTGGGTCATATTGGGATTGGGCGATGTTTAGTTAGGTCAAGATTGGGAAGGGTAAATGGTCTTTTACCCTTACTAAGATAGAATATGATTTGGACCCTTGATTATGGGTTATTACCCTAATTATTAATTAGGGTTGATGTAACGCCCGATATGTCAGGTAAAACCTTTAGCTAATTTTTTTTATCTTATTTGGTTTAAGGACCTCATACGATGGGCATACATAAGGTACGCTAGGCATACTTCGAACCATGCATGTCACAAGGTTAGCCCCATAGTAAGCTGGGCGTACCAATTGTACGTTGGGCATACGTCAACCCGGGGAAAACCCTAATTTTTAGGGGTTTCAATCTATTTAAGCACCTTATATCCTTAAGGCTCTCTCCTTATCAACCTCTATTGCCTCTTTTGAGCTTTATCTCGAAACCCTAACCTATTTCTCACGAGATTGACCCTTGTGTGTGTTTTGGTGTGTGTGTGGTGCATATAGAATAATAAGAATCCTTGTAGAGGAGAATAGATCAAGTAGGAGCTTGTATATCCAAAGTTCATCCATCATTTTCAGCCTCCATGAGGTTTAAAGTCTTAACCTTGTTGATTCCTTTCTTAGATCTTGCTTAGTTAGGGTTTTGAGCATATTTTGGTCCCATGAGTTGGTCTTTGTGAATAAAAGCTACTCCATAAGATTTGGGTTGTACTTATTGGTGTTTTTGGGGTCCATTGTTCATAAAAATTATGTCTTGATGGTTTTGGTCCAACCATGCATGACTTAATGGTTATCCTATGGAGTATAGAAGCTAGAAATGAAGTTTATGCCTTTTTAAGTCATGCAATACCATAAGGTTGGCAACCTTATGGATTATGAACATATTTCGAAGTTAGATCTGTGTCTTGGACCTTGGACATAAAGAATTACGTGCTTATTGGACGTTTTTGGCTGACTGGGGCATACGTCGGGCGTACGAAAGCGTACACTGAGTGTGCGCTTGCGGGTTCCCGATTCTAGTGTTGTGTCCTAGTACGCCGGGCGTACTAGTGGTATGCTTAGCGTACTCGATCAGGGGCTAAGTGGGCTTTTGATCTTGGGTTGCTTTTGGACTCTAAGGTTTTGGGCTCTTGTTGGGCCACAAGTCTTTCTTAGTTGGGCCATTGTTAGGCCTTGGGCCTTAATGGATGTGGGCCCATATTGGGCCTTGAGTGTCTTTTGGACTTTGGGCTAGTTGGGTTTGGACCGTGATATGTAAGGCCCAAAAGGGAAGGGTAAAATAGTCTTTTTCCCTTAAGAGTCGAGATTAAGGATTTGGAATCTCAGTTTGGGTTAATGACCTAATTGCTAATTAGGGTTCTATTATTTGTGATTTAGTGTGGGGATTTTACGATTCAGCAGCCTGAGTGTGATTTGTTTATCTTGGTACTGAGGTTAGTTGCTTCACTGTACTCGTGGGTCGAAGGCACCAATGTCGGCCCTATGGATTATGTTTGTAAGATGATAGTTGTCTTCATGACAATTTCATGTTATGTATGTATATGCTTGTTTTCTTTGTCACTCTTGCTGATATTATTGTATGCTAGCTGTAGGGGTGAAATAGACTCGATACCGGATGAAAGAGATCGAAGGGGGTGTGTGAGAACAAGATTCAATGCGGGGACAAGGTTTGAAAACTCAAACCTTGAATTGAACTTTAAGATCAATGTCTACTTTAATTAGTTGGTCCAGTCAAGTCTAGTAAATCAGTCAAGACTTGAAGATAATATTCAACAAAGTATTCAAGTAAGTAAAATTAAGTATGATTGAGTATAATCAAAGTAAAGACGATTTAGAACAAGTAGAATGTAAATCAAATAAATTTTACTTGCAAGTGAGTTTGAAATGATGTGAAGAGAATATTGATTACTTCTATTCTTGGTATATATTTATGAAAACATCTACTCCTTAAATAGTAAAGGAGAGATATGGTACAAGCCGAGAAACATTCTAAGGACTAGTTAATGCTAAGTGTTTGAAAAATCTGATACTTAAAAGATTTGGCGAAATTGTCCTAAGAACTGCTACATCAACTAAATATAAAAAGCATTAAATGCTTGTACAGACTCAAACTTCAGAATCTCTTCATCTCTGATACAAAATGAACTTCGGAGCATCTTCACATCTCGGACTTGAGTTACTTTAGATTTGCATTAGTTTGGATTTCTAGAGGTTCACTTCTTTTGCATTAACAATCTCCCCCTAAGTGAATTTAGGAATCAGTCTACTCAATTGGCATCTTCTGATATGAAAAGGTAAGCACCGTGCAGCCAACTTTGGACTACCAAATACCATTTAAGGTGATCTATAACATCCTAATTTTCAGTTATGAATTTAAAAGCTTATATATATACTCATTTTCAGGGCAACTTGACGAGTTGGGAGACTCCAACTCGTTGTGTAGAGTTTTAAATGGTTGCATATCTTTAAGGTCTACTCGACGAGTTGGAAGACATGCCAGACTCATATTGTGGGCTCAGGGGTAATCCAGTCCGTAGATCTGTGGACCCATTACATGTTGTTATTGTTATTATATGTATTATGTGTTATGTATCGGTATTTTGGGGGAACTCACTAAGCTTCTGACTTACAGTTGTGGATTTTGTTTCAGATACTTCAGATGATCGCTGGAAGGCGAAGGTTTGATCGTGCACCTCCTCACATTTTACGTCATAATTTCTGTGATTTCTCTGATGTTAAACTATTTTGAAAACAATTTTAAACAATGAATGGTTTTTGGGATATTTAAAAAGTTTAAATTTTTCATGAATTTTATGGATGTTACAAGTTGGTATCAGAGCCTTGTATTGAGTGAATCAGAGGAACAGTCGTGTGAATCCAGTCTCAAACTAAGGAAAAGATTTTCAAAATGGTTTTCAAAGTACGAAAGGAGGATGCGATGTGTACGATCAGTCGGAGCCAGTAAGTAGACCCCAAAATACCATACTGTTATTTGATATTGTGATCTGTTAGAACAACATGATAGTGATAGGCTAGGGATCTTCAGGAATTGCATGATAGAATCACCTGATTATATGATGTCTGATAGCCTAGGGTTTACCTTATATGAAATTGACATCATTACTATAGTTTCTTAGTGTATGCATCATGGTTGTATATAACTAAGATCTTATAGTCTGAGAATATTTGGTTTGGCCTTATTTCCTATTGTTGTATGATGAAGGGATTAGGGTAGAATCAGATATTCGAATGTCTATAGGGTCCAGCGTTATGTATGGCTAGCATACACGAGTGCTGCAGGGTTGGTGGAAGTTTCATGGATGAGTTGTGCGGGGTCAGTCGGCCAGTCGTGAGATGTTTAGCCTTCCTCTAGGAGTATGTATTGAGCGCTCACCTATGCTTGTGTAGATTGTTAGGGCGTTGTGATGATCCTTGAGACAAATATAGGTAGGTGTGGAAGGTAGTATGGTCCTGTACTACAGATAGCATAGGACCCATACGCGTAGCAAGGAAGTCACAACCCCTAGGGCTTTGTTGGGAGTTGGTTCCCCGTTATTTATATGGAAAGTCAGATATCTTCCTGGTATATTTTCAGTATGGTGGTTACGAGGCGATTTGAGACTGGATCTGGGTCAGGATCGGGAGCTGGCAGTCAGGATAGGCCAGCATTGACAGAGGATCACGTCAGGGAGATCATCCGTGAGGAGGTAGTTGAGATTGTCTGGAGTAAGATTCCGGAGATGTTTGGGTCTATCAAGACCGTGATGATGGAGTATTTTGATGACAGATACGCAACCATTGCTGAGACTGTTGCTACTGCAACCTCTGCAGCTGTGGCGGCTGCAGGTGTTGGGTCGGGACGGGTGTTTCAGTATCGGGACTTCGATAACATGAAGCCCCGTAATTTCGATGGAGTTTAGGACCCGATTGTAGCCATGAGGTGGTTGTCTGATGTGGAAGGATGCTTTTGTTGGGTTTTATGCACTATAACACTCTTATGGTGCACTTGCAACCCTAGATGCTTTGGATCTATGTTTTCTCTAATTATACATGCAATTTGAATTTTCCAAAGCATACATCCTAACTTGCATACAATAGAGGATATATGTCACACCCCCAAACTGGAATGGCGGAAACGTCCGGGGGTGGATGACTTCATGTTAAGTATCAAAACACATGCATCATAGTAATCAAAGTAACAACAACCATCGTATTGATAATATAATATTTACATTGTGTTCAAAACATTACTTGAATAACATTAAAAGTACAACAAAAGTTGAGACGTAAAGCTCCGTCTTCGCAACACCTGAGAGAGAGAGAGAGTACCTGTCTACTAATGATCCTGAGAATACAAGTGGTTTGAAAAAGTGTCAACATTAAAGTTGGTGAGTTCATAAGTATTTTTGTTATAAAAAGTATACTCTTTGTTCCTTGGAAAAGTTCGTCTGTTCCTCCAGAAAATCCTATATTTTCTTAATAAGTAATATGACTGTAGCTATTCCTTCTGTGATCATTTAGTGAATACAAATTATATATAATACATATCGATTAGACAATTAAATGTGTGAATCTGCCTTAAGCCCACAACCAAACAAGGAACAAGAAATGAGGCGGAAGTCACACATTCCACTGTCAACCGGATCTTTATTTTATACAATCCTAATGTATTCATCAAGTAATCACAGAATTAACATGAACGATTCTCTAGTAGAGTGGTAACCACAATAGTTCATTCTATAATCACTTATTTTATACTAACTATATATAACCTAATATCGAACGGACAGTTGAATGTGTGAATCTGCCCTTAGCCCATAACCAAACAAGGTACAGGAAATGAGGCGGAAGTCAGACATTCCACTGCCTATCGGATATTATTTATGTATAATTTTGATGTATAAACTAAGGAATTATAGAATTAACCATTAAAGGTCCTTTATGTTATACTAGTTTGATAATAAGTATTAAACCTTTTGTAAATAAGTTCCTAATTCCATTTACTCAATTGTAAAACATTGGTTTCAGTAATAATTGTTATTGTTTTCAGAAAGTTCTATCGAAAATTGTTTACCTTTAAAATAATGATGTTTACTATAGAAAACCCTATATTTTCTATAAAACCGATTGGTAGTCTTAATCATTCCAAGATCGAAAAGCAAAAGTATATTGACTATACTTACTTTAATGATATCTAGTTTTGTTGATAAGTTAAACTAGATAAAGACTTGTTTGCCCTGAAAACCTGATGCGGCGATATTACCTTCCTATGATTACTTAATACATACGAGTTGTATATAACCGAGATCGAACAGACAGTTGAATGGGTGAATCTGCCCTAAGCCCACAACAAAACAAGGAACAGAAAATGAGGCAGAGCTCACACATTCCACTATCTATCGGATTTCAATTTTATCTAACCTTATTGTATATACTGATTATCATATAGTTAATATCCCTTGGGAAAGTTTTAGGAAAAGTATATTACTACGTAAATATATCGTTATATTCTCCTTGTGAGTTTTATGACCATACTGATTGATATGACGTGAAGCGAACGTCGATATCTTTTATGACGTTTGTCACCCACATACCTGCCGGTCCAACTGTAGCTAATAGTAGAGGTGAGGGATTGTCGGTCCCATATAGATCTATACACAAACTCACGCTCTCCCTCCAGGAGACTCTGGTTCAAAAAGGTAGACTTCCACTGGTACTTTAATAAGTACACGAAGACACGTCTCACAAACTAGATTAACGACTTTACATGTAATAATGCAAAAACCTTTTTATAAATAACTGGTAATTTTGTAAAAGATCCCTTTGTTCCATAAACTATATTTACCATAGTTTATAAGTTTATTTTCATGTTTTAACCTGGACTTTGTAAAATAGTTCATATGATCCATAAAATATACCTATTATAGTTTATAAGTTTATTTCCATGTTTTAACCTAGACTTTGTAAAATAGTTCATATGATCCATAAACTATACCTATTATAGTTTATAAGTTTATTTCCATGTTTTAACAAGTTTCACGTTTAAATACACATTGATGGTAAGAAAAACATAATAAGTAAATTATATTTTAAAACACAAAATTTCTTGTGTTTTACTTGTATTCTCCCCCTAAAAACATTGAAAAAGCTTGGAAAAATATGGGGGTATGAACTCACCTTATTTGAGTGATTCGATAGAAGATTTGGTATAGGACGTTAGCTCCACAAGTGAACTCCCGTTAACAAACCAAGTCCTAAACACGATTCATATAATATATATATATATATATATATATATATATATATATATATATATATATATATATATATGTATACTTATTAATGAATATAATCATAAGAATGATAGGGAATCGAATTAATTTGCAAGTTTAACTTACAAATAAGGGTGTTAGATGCAAAGTTTGAAGGATGTAAGCTGTTCACGACCAGCTGGGTGTTCACGGCGCAAGAACACTTGGTGTTCTTGAGTTTACGGCCCAAGTTGGGTGTACACGGCCCAAGAATCTTGATGAATGATGAACACTTGAAGATCCTAAGCAATTTCCCTTGAAGATTAAGGGAAGAAGGATGATATTTGAGAGGGAAATGAGAGTTTTCGGTTAAAGATGTAGAGAGAAAAAAGAGTGTGTTTTCAGCCAGAGATGAAGAAATGAGGATAAAATCAGCCAACACACACACACACACACACATATATATATATATATATATATATATATATATATATATATATATATATATATATATATATATATATATGGTAGGGTTCACGGTCCGAAGGGAGTTCACGGCCGAGGCGAGATCACGGCCGCAAACCGTGGGTTCACGGTCCGAAGCATGATTACAGACCAAGCAGGTTCACGACCCGAAGGCTCGTTTGCGGCCTATGCAAGGTTTGCAGTTCGGACTAGGCTCCCAATAATTCACTTCTAATTCAAGTAACTCTTCTAATTAAAGGTTTTAAACCAAATTTAGATTTCAAACCTACTGAAATAAGATAGATCAAAATGAGAAGTTCGACTTTTAGTTGACCAAGTTTGACTTTTACAAGAAAAGTAATTACGGGTTGTCACAATATACCATATAAAATCAAGTTAGATGAATACCTCTTGATGTAGTTTGTAGTTCTTGGCCTTCCAAGAGATTAGCACCTCAAGTGTGATACCTCAAATGGTTCACAAACACCATGAACAAAGGAGGACTATGAGAGAGAGGTTAAGCACCACCAAAATCGGCTAGGGTTCTCTTAAAACTCTTAGAATGCTTGGGTTAACCGATTTTGGCTAGGGGATAACACATATATAGTGTAGGATTCCAAGAGTCATGGGTAAACCCTAATCCATACATTTGGGTTATGATCCATATCTCATGTGAGCTAACTCTTCATGGATACTTACATAAAACTTAGCCCAACATGGATCAATAGCCCAAACACTATATATATCACTGATTTACATAATCAGTCCCTGTTAATTTAATTAGTCTCTTTTGATCACTAAATTAATTCCAAATTAATTCTTGATCAATACTAATTAAATAATATGATTTTACAATTAATATATTATACTTGTAATATATTAATAAATCATAAATAACCTCTTTCTCAAATATCCATCCTACCAGATTGTTCTGGTGAAGGCAACCCAAATGGACCATGCTACTCTCGGGTAAAGTACATACCAATTATAGTTATGGGCTTAGACACCAAATACAACAGTCTCCCACTTGGATAAGTCTAATAACTATTATTGCAAGTACGACTCCAAAATCCCGACTAGCAATCGTAGCTCTTAAAAGTCGTTGTCGAACTCTGACCTAGTCAATGACGCATCCATTAGATAAGAGATCATATATTCCTCCATTCTAGATATCGTATGAACTGAGACATGGATTATAATCATTCTCTCTGTTCATGTGTTGTTTCCCGATTTCTGATTTATGATGACTGACTAATTGAAAAAATCAAATCAGTCCGGGCTTGGCCAAGCACTTAGGGTTGTCATCACTAAATCATTAAGGGGCCCCACATATATCGCTTTTATCCGCATTGGGTAAAAGAAACAGATAAATTTCGACTCAAATGCTTGCTTGTACTTACTTATCAAATCACACACAACAATATGTTTTATAACACCAAGTTACTCGTGCGTTTACATATGTCAATGTGCAACCGACCGGTAAACTACAACTCACATGTATTGGTTTCAAGAACATAAGATATTATCGTCTTGCAATCATTCATGATAAAATCCATGAAATGATTCAGATTAGCGTAGGTTTAATCCAATACTCAAATCTTATTACAAGAGTATTCATGAACACTGCAGTAAACTTGTGCTATGTTTAAAAGCCTTTAGACAATCTACAGACCCATTCATGACATTCTAGCTTCAATACCTACTTCCAACATATGACCGACTGTGGATGGTTTGAATAACCTAGTTATTCGGGAAGTCAAAACATGCAAAGTGAAACACAAGAATAATCGAATGCAATATGGTCTCAAAACTTTTAAATATAAATAAAACACCTTTTATTTAATCACCATATTGATTACACATTATTCATTGTATAATGTTTCTGTAAGGTCCTTGATGGAAGGATCTATAACAATGATCAATAAAGCATAAGAAAACAAAGAAGAAATGGAGTAGAAGATGAAATGAAATTGAGCTTGCATATGATTGACACTTGGAACCGTCTGATACAACTCAATGGACCGAAAACAAGCAGAGAACAACTGCTGATCAACAACTTACTACTGACAACCTGACAGCCTATATATACCCATAAGGACCGAAAACAGGTTTCGGTCAGCAGACCGAAAGCCTGTTTTCGGTCACTTCCAACTAAGAATAATGACCTAGACCGAAAACATCAACTACACACAAAAGACTCCAAAATACAATGACAAATGACCTAACTCATCTATACACTGTTGCCTAGCCCAAACCAAATATATTGGCCCTTCAATCTCCCCCTTGGTTTGGTGCTAGCATGAATTCAGTCTTTGTCAACCACCAGCATGTCTGACTTTCCCATGGCTCCATTCCACATCTCCTTTTGAATAATATCAGCAACCATCGAAGTGTACTCCTTAGCAGCAGACTCAAAAAGGTCTTCAGCCACCTTGATCTGATGATGAGAAAGCTTATATATATCCCACTTTCTAAACTGTAGCAGATCCCTCTTGTCATACAAACGAATACATCCATGTTCAAGTTTGATGACAGTGGAAGCTGTAGTTTCATCAAACACCCAGTATTGCATGGATTTTAGAGATCCATCCGGATGGTTCTGAAGGATAGGAATCTGCTTTACTTGATTAGTAGCGGGCCACATCACAGACCGAAGAGGCTGATTAGTTTTGGGATCAATGACACTCGGGTATATCTTGATGATAGACTCTGCAGTCTTCATTGAGGGAAAGCCCTTTGCCACTTGATTTTCCAAAAATAACTTGAACTGTGTCGCCTTGGGTTCATTTGATGGATTTGCAAAAGGAGGTTTAGATAACTCAGTGATGGTCCAAGAGTTGAAATCGTGAGCATCTTTATACAATTCAATATTGCCACTCTTCCTTCTTACAATCCACATTTTCAGAGGGTCATGGAATCCCTATGAGATGATCCCTGACCTATCACCATAAACGTCTCTGAAGCAATTTTCTCCAAGATCCGTAAAGGTGATGTTTGGTTGATCCCCGGGAGCATTCTGATCCGAGCTTTTCTTGAACAAAAATTGACCCTGTTCAGCAGACTTGGCTAGTTTAGCACGTTTTAACGCCATGACATTTGGAGCCTGCGCTGGTTCTTTGTCAAAACGATCGACAACTGTGGTTGTTCTTGTAGGAGGTGGAACTACGGGAACGTCTTGATTGGGAAGATAGTGTTGGATTAGTGTCTAAGTCCATAACCATTTTGGTATGTACTTGACCCTATAGTGCATGGTCCTTTTGGGTTGCCTTCACCAAAGCAACTTGATAGGATGAATTATGGAGAGAAAGGATTAAATATGATTTATTAATATATTATGAGAATAATATATTAAAGGAGAAATCATATTGTTTAATTAATATTAGTCAAGAATTAATTGGTAATTGGTTTTGTGGCTAAAAGAGATTAATTAAACTTAAGGGACTAGAACTGTCAATTGTATGATAGTTGAATATTGAGCTAATGGACTACATATTAAAGGGGTGGACGAATTCTATGGGGAAACCCATTAGAAATCGTCCTAGGCCTTTAAGGAAGGAGTCCATGGGTTGCTTAGGGCTTAAGCATCCAAATTAGGGTTTCCTTGTTTGATAACCCTAATAGCCTCTCTATTTAAAGGACCCTTATGGCTCAAAAACGTGGTGAACTTGTTAATTAGGGTTTCCACACGTTTTTGGTAGCCTCCTTCTCTTCTCCTTTTCATCCTCTTGCTCTTGGTGTTTGTGAACCATTAGAGGAGTGACATTTGTGACTCTAAGCTTTCTAAAGTCAATACAAGAAGGATTTGAGATTGTTATTGCTACATAACAATTAAGGTATGATCTAAACCCTAATTTATATGTTATATTGATTATCATATACTAGATCTAGGATTTAAAGTCTTGGATGAATTGCATGTACAATAGAGAAACCTAGATCCAAGCATTAGGGTTTGTATGAGCACATAGGATGTTCTTATGGCCATAACCCATCAGTGGTATCAAAGCCTTGATTGGTTTCTATTGTATTGATGCCTAGCATATTCATTCTTGTTGCAAAATAGATTTTTTGGCTCCCTGACTGCTGAACTCGGCAAGTTCCAATGTGGACTCGGCGAGTTGGCTCCAACTCGGCGAGTCCATAGAGGAACTCGGCGAGTTCGAGCGTCAGAAGGAGGCAGTTTTGGGATTTCTTGCTGTTTTACTCATGGATACTTGCCTTAACTGTTTTGGGTCATTAAAATCCGATTTTAAACATATTTTGAGTATATCCTTGATTAAACAAAAGATAATTACCAATTGATTAGATAATAACTTCCTTATATGATTAAAGATTAATTATTTGTATTAATTGGGTAACTTATCTTGCAAGAAATTGAAATTAGGTCAAATTTAGATAATCATTAAATTAATTGTTTAATTTAAATTATTTGCTATTTGATCCTTGTGTTTTTGAAATGTTTCAAAACTTTCCCTCAAGTTTGGAATTTAAAAGTTGATTAAAAGTTTAATTTAGAAATGTTAAATTCTAAAACCCTAGTATTGTTTTGAAAAGTTCAATTCACACCCTTATGGTTTTATTAATTAATTAAAGTGTATAATTAAGAGAGATTTAATAAATCCATAAAAGTTTTGGTTTACAATTTAATTAAATTAAAAGTGTAATTATTAAATTTGACCACCAAGTATTTTAAAAGTATAAAATACACCCTATACTATATATAACATTAAAAGTCTAGTATTATATATGTATGAGTAAACAGTCAGTCTTACCGTTAGTAGGCCTCATTCACGAAGCTGGTCTATAAGGGGTATTTAAGGAAATTGCCTATAAAATGGCGATTGAATGGGTATCCACTCTTACCCACCGCACTCTTGACTAGTGGAGGGTCGTTAGCCGAACGGGTAGGATAGGACAGAAACCTTCCATTATAAGTATAATGAAGTACAAAAGTAACTAAATGCTTTTACAAAATTCCCAATCTTAGTTACTTTAGGCAAAAGTGAATTGATGCAATTCCTTGAAATTACACTTTGTGCCCTTGCGAAGACGTTAGTGGAGCGTGTGTGGTTAACCGGCACACTAAATGGTTCTAAGCAAAGGTAGCAAAGGGTGACTCATTGTTTGTCATAGTTCGGTGGAGCGTGTGTGGTTAACCGGCACATCGAATAGGTGACTGTAACATTTGAGGGCACCATGTAAGTTTGCATGGTTATTCACACCCTGTTTTGTGATCCTCGGCATCCCAATCACAAATCGAGGGGCATATCGAGATTTAAACATGCCATTGAAATGTTCAATGAATCTCAAAAGATCTAGGAATTTTCAATAGATTTAAAACTTAAATTTTTTCTTCGTTTTTCATGGTGGAAATTAGTGAATCGTCATTCACTTACCTTCAAATGTTCTGCAATTTGGGTCACGACATCCCTTTCCCAAGTTGTAGAGTATTGTGTTGGGTCCTAGCCTTAATATCTCATTTGGGTGATTTATTAAGGACTCAATCAATCAACTAACTTGAATTTTTCTCCCGTTTTGTAGATGTCAACGTATGACAACTATGGTCTTCCCAAATCCCGTGGAAAAAGCTTTTCACATGAAGATGATATTCCATGATTCGATCGAGGAACACGAGATCATGCTTCACTTCCTCCACCTCCTCCTATTGTTCTCCCTAACCCACAAGTTCAAAAGATTGAAAAGTTCAAAATCACTCAAGCCCTTTTGGCAAGTAAACATGAAGAAGGAAAGTCAGTGTGTGCACACGTCCTAGAGATGAAGTCACACATTGATAGGTTAAGAATGTTGGGATCTATTGTCTGTGAGGAGCTGGATGTTGACTGGGTTCTTCAGTCACTTCCTGACTCATATAGTGAGTTCGTAAGAGAGTACTATATGATAAACCACGACGTAACCCTCATCGATCTCACCTATATGCTTATTGCTGCTGAATCAGCAATGATTTGGCGCACTAGAAAAGCAAAGTTGATTGGTGGATCTGCCTTCCAGACCTCTATGGATATAGACAATGGCAACGAAAGGCATGCCATGATCGAAAAGTTTGATCATAAGAGAAAGGCAAAGTCAAAAGTAGTTTCGTGTGTTGTTCCAAAAGAGTCAATTTGTTTTATTGCCAAGAGAAGGGGCATTGGAGACGAAGCTGCCCTATTTACCTAAGAGATCTAAGAGATGGGAGAGTCAAAACGTATGGCTCTACTTTAGGTAAAATCCATTAACTAACTCTTTTAAGTTCCTATTCTAGATTCTTAATACATAATGTGATAAGATTACATTTCGATGTCTTGTAGGATCGAAGAAAAAAGAGGAATCTTAAGGGAAGAAGTGAGCGGAATCTAATCGTGAAGAAATGGATTTCGATCGCATTACTTGAAGATTAGAATCTTAAGCTACTACCTGGAGTTAGAATAGATTGCTTAGGAATATTTAACAACATAGTTTTTCAGTTGAATTGTATTGTAAGGACAAATTTTTCTGCAAATAATATAGATTTTGATTTAATATTATTTATTTATCCTTGCAATGGCGTGTATAAAAAATTGATGTATGTTTCTATTATTAGCAATAATGGATTTGATTCTTAATTATGTTATTTGTGGAAAGGTCAAGAATTTACCAAATAGGGAAAGTTTCTCATCGCCCAAGTTTCAATTGGACAGAAACTTGGAATCATACAACTTGGTTGCATGATGAATGAGAAATTTCATATTTGGAAATTAGACTAATTCATTGACAAAGTGTCAAGTGAAGGACTAGGAGATCGAGTACACAAGGTTGTGTGTTAATCAAGTCCACCACAAGAGTAACAAAGATATTCATCATGATTTAAGTAAATATGATTATACTTATGAGATTAAGTGTAACTCTCAATTGATTGAAAGAGTTTCAATAAATAGCAGAACGAATAAGAAGAATCAAGTAGGCAGAAAGATAAAAGTTTCTCTATTCTAAGAAGAAGGGAGAGTACCTTTTTATTATGTTTTATGATAGGTCTTAATGATTAAGAACCATATCTCAATTGATCCTCTAAGTGAGTCTTAGTGCAATTGTATGTCTGAGAAGAGGAATCAAGAATTGAAGAAATGGTTAAATCAAGAAGTCAATCATACTTCGTTCAAAACCAAGTCTTAGAGTTAAGATTGTGAATTGAGTGACAAGTCTTAAGAAGGTTTATAACATTCATCAAGTGTGAAATTTGAAAAAGGGTTTTCTTATTCTTGCACAATTGGAAAGTTGTGATGTCTTGGATAAGACAAAGACCAACTAGGGCCAATTTAGTGAAATGTTTTGTCTTGATAGAAAACTACACTAACTCTTGAATATTTGTTTGTCGAGAAATGTTTATTGACAAAAGAATCTTATATGTCGAGGAGTCAGTGGGAGTCTTAATGGTCTTGAAAAGTTTCAAGAACTAATCGAGAATAAACCTTATCGATCATCACTGGCACACGACTTGAGGTTTACAACCTATCGTGTTGACATTATTTTGTTTCTGTGCCATTCCAATTAAGTTAATTATGCATGTGAGTTCTATGAGTTCTCATTTGAACGCATAAAAGGCAAGCACCTTGATCAATGAAAAGTACGTTGATATGAAAGGGTGAGCTGCTTAACTACTTGGAAGACATGGTGGGCACTCGTGTTACCATAAGGCAAGAAATCAAGATTGAGAAAGTTCAGTCCATATGAGTTTGGATTTGTCGCAAACTTTGGTTTTGACAAATTCGCATGGATAGGAACACATACACCATTAAAATCTAAGTGTCATAAGATTCCCTCCTTCATGAAAATGACTGTGAGGAAATGCTTTCACTAAGAGAGATTTTAAGAAGATAGTGATTGTGAAATTGTATTCTTGAATTCTATTATGGTTACGGCATCCCTTTCCATAATTTGATTGTGAGATTTGACAATTAGTCTGGATTGTTTGGACACACATATGAGCTATCTAAGGAAAAAGGTGTATAAGTTTAAGAAGCTTAGATAAAAGATTATCAAAGCATTAGGTATTAGAAATATGAACTTCAGAAATTCAATAAATATTGTTTTCTGGAAGTTCAGTTGTTTTCTAAAACATGTCAAAGCTAGTGGGAGCATAAGTGTTATGCTTATATGATAATAATCATCATGATAGTGGGAGCATAAATGTTGTGTTTGTATGATTATTAAGGCAAGTATTAATTATAGAAAACAAGAGTCATACTTTGCAAAGTCGTAAGGGTTGAGTAGTTGTTTTGCTATAATTAAGGGAGAGAATATTGTACTTCGTTTCAAAATCTAAAGCTTAGATTGAGAAATTTTAATAAATTTAGTCAAAGGATACATAGTGTGTTCTTAAATTTCGATTATGATTACGACATCCCTCTTCATAGTTCGAATTGTAAGAACGAGACACATAAAATATTATGGCAGAAGATGGATAAAGCATTATATCTTTATGTAAGACATTATGCATCGTGTTCCATACCGATTGCAAGTGCTATAATATTTGACCATTCTAAAATTTTCAAAATGTCTAGCGCATTTAGAGGGAAAAAGGACTAGAATCGGTTTTGACTAAAATAATTAAACAACTATCAAAGGGCGATCCAAAGCTCACTGAGGATTTGTCGCTTGTGAGTAGTTGGAAGTATGGTATTGGATGACATTATTATGAATAGATAAGATTCTATTAAGAATGAATTGTCATATGCCAAATATGGAAATGTTTCCCTATTGGGAGTTAGATATTAAGAATCTATGTCTAGATTAGAAACTTTTATGCAAGAAGGATGTTCAAAGGAATGTACTTTGAGTGAGAGACATCATATCTATAGAATTGTTTCTGATAGAGATTGGCCAAGTCTTGATGATTTTGAGCTGTGACTTTACGAAAGAATCATTGCATAAAATGTTAGAATCTAGCATAAGTAACAAGAATTTGATATTCTTATACTTGTGATAAGAATCGGGAGTTGTGAATGAATATGATTGGAAATGTGTTCATTTGATCTATTTCACAAAGAAAGGCCCATAGGTAAACATTGTGTGCATGCTGAGAGCATGGGACAAGTGTAGTAATAATTCAAGTAAGAAGTTGATTACCCGAAATAACAAATAATGAGTAATCAATATGGTGATTAAATAAAATGTTTTATTTATACCCAGAGTTTGGGGCCATATGGGATTAATATTATTCTTGTGTTTCACTTTGCATGTTTTGACTTCCTGAATAATTAAATTATTTCAGAATAATCAAATTATTCGAATGGTCCACAGTCGTTCATATGTTGGAAGTAGGTATGAATGAAGACTGTCATGAATTGGTTTGTAGATTGTCTAAAGTGTATTAGACATAAGCAAATGTTTGCTGCAACGTTCATGAGTGCTTATGAATATGATTTGAGCATTGGATTAAACCCACGCTCACTTGGATCACTTCCTGGATTTTATCACGAGTGATTGGTGAGACGATAACATCTTATATTCTTGAAACCGAGATGTGTGAGTTGTATCTTGCGAGTCGGTTACACATTGATAATATGTAAACGCACCAGTAACTTGGTGTTATAAAACATATTGTTGTGTGTGATTCGGTGAGTGAGTGCAAGCGAGCATTGAATCAAAGTTTATCCGTTCCTTTTATCCAAAGTAGGGTGAAAGCGATATCTGTGGGCCCCTCGATGATTTAGTGATGACACCTAAGCGCTTGGCCAAGCCGGGACTAATTTGATGTGATCAATTGTAGTCTGTTGTCAGTCGTCATAAATCGGAAATCGGGAAACAACAAATAGACAGAGAGAATGATTTAAATCCATGTTTCAGTCTATACGATATCTAGAATGGAGGAATATATGATCCCTTATCTAAAGGACGCGTATCTGAAAAGATCAGAGTTGACAGCGGCTTTGGAAAGCTATGATTGCAGATCAGGATCTGAAGTCATACGCATAATAGTTATTAGACTTATCCAAGTGGGAGACTGTTGGATTAGTGTCTAAGTCCATAACCATTTTGGTATGTACTTGACTCTATGGTGCATGGTCCTTTTGGGTTGCCTTCACCAAAGCAACTTGATAGGATGAATTATGGAGAGAAAGGATTAAATATGATTTATTAATATATTATGAGAATAATATACTAAAGGAGAAATCATATTGTTTAATTAATATTAGTCAAGAATTAATTGGTAATTAGTTTTATGGCTAAAAGAGATTAATTAAACTTAAGGGACTAGAACTGTCAATTGTATGATAGTTGAATATTGAGCTAATGGACTACATATTAAAGGGGTGGAAGAATATTATGGGGAAACCCATTAGAAATCGTCCTAGGCCTTTAAGGAAGGGGTCCATCGGTTGCTTAGGGATTAAGCATCCAAATTAGGGTTTCCTTGTTTGATAACCCTAATAGCCTCTCTATTTAAAGGACCCTTATGGCTCAAAAACGTGGTGAACTTGTTAATTAGGGTTTCCACACGTTTTTGGTAGCCTCCTTCTCTTCTCCTTTTCATCCTCTTGCTCTTGGTGTTTGTGAACCATTAGAGGAGTGACATTTGTGACTCTAAGCTTTCTAAAGTCAATACAAGAAGGATTTGAGATTGTTATTGCTACATAACAATTAAGGTATGATCTAAACCCTAATTTATATGTTATATTGATTATCATATACTAGATCTAGGATTTAAAGTCTTGGATGAATTGCATGTACAATAGAGAAACCTATATCAAAGCATTAGGGTTTGTATGAGCACATAGGATGTTCTTATGGCCATAACCCATCAGATAGACCCTTGGCTCATCGACAGATGATTTGAATTTTTCACCAAATTCTTCTTCCAGCTTCTTCTTCAAATCATAATAGCTGGCGGTCAACAAACCAAAATGCGTCTGAAGATCGGTGATTTGCTTTGTCTTCAGAGCTTTATCTTCAAGAACACCGGCAACTTGAATATTGAGCTTAGCGTTCTCAGTTTGAAGGTCTGCAACCTTGATATCAAGCTCAATATTTTTCTGGTTCAGCACACCAATCTCCTTTCTCAGATCAAGCACTGAGTCATCATCATCTCCAGATATACCTTCCTCAAAGGATATTCCTTTTCCGCGTGAGGAGTGAGTTGGACTTGATTGCTGGGCCAGATGAATGGCTAGTCTCTCAGAGACAGCATCATGATAAGGCCTTGGATGAGATGATCTTAGGCCAGCAGACGAACCACCAGCTTCATGGATAGAGCTGGGAATCTCTTGATTGGGCACAGATGAAGAAGGGGCAACTGTTGTAGATGGAGGAGTCTCTGTGGTTTGAGTTTGATCAGGAAAAATTATTCTCACCCTTGGATCAATTTTGCGTCTTTTCATTGGGGGCTGGGAGGTCAAGACTGTCTGGGTATCACTTGTAATTGGCTCGGATGTAGGAACCACATTATCAAGGGGAGGAATCCCTGATGATGTGTCCATATGAGTTGAAGAATCAGCCGCTTGAACGGTAACCGGAGGCTTAACTTCTCGATCGTCAGCTTTATCCTTTATCTCCGGTGTTGGATTGGCACCATCATCGATATCTTTGAGGAAGTCATCGAGGTCTTCATTTGGCAAAGGGTGCTCAAGTCCAGTAAAATGCATCGAAACTTCATCTCTGTCGTAACCAGACAGATCAAGATTCTCATACTCATCCTCTCCTTCTCCTTCGGTCTCAGTAAATTCTTCTGTAGTTCCCTCACTGAAGTTACTCTGAACCGCCACGTTTGTGAGATCATGCTCTTCAGCAACAATGGTGAACGAAGCAACAGTTTCTTCCTCATGGTCTGACGCATCGATAACATCGTCATTCACATTTGCATGTTTTGAAGATGCCTTATCAATTGATATTTGTTTCAGACGACCCATGGGATTCTAAAGAGTCTGAAAGCTCAGCAAACTTTCCAAATTTCACGAGAGGGTACTTCCCTTGGAACATGATTTTCCCTTTACGGTTCTGCTTGATTAGGCTCACAGTGTTTGGTCCGAAAGCTTTCATGTCAAGAATTTCTCCTGTCTTGACCAGATCGGGAAATAGGCTGTTGATGAAGATTTGAATAAATCTTGGATAGAGCAGGAATTGATCCTTCGACTTCTTGTTAGCATTAGTAACCATCTCCTCCAAGATAAACCTTGAAAAGTTGAAGTCAATCCCGGAAACTAATGCAACGATCGCCTGAGTATTTCTCGAGGATATTTTGTCTGAACCACCCTTTCTCCCGGATATACAGTTGACAAAAACGTGGGCTAGAAACCTCCAGTAAGGAGGTAACAGCTTCTTTGGGGTTGGTGGAAAGACTCCTTCGTATCCCATCTTCTCGAGATACTCATCAACAATTCTCAGATCGATGTCAGTCGGGTAAGCAGCTTTGTCATCAATCTTCAAGATATCTCTGATGAATTGCTCAGAGATAACAACTTTGCGTCCCCTGACAGAAGCTTCAATTTTCACTGATCCATTGTCTCCATTCTTGACACTTGCGGATCTCCAGAATTCGTTGATCAGGTTCAGATAAATGATGGGGTTCCAGGTCAGTGCAGTTGAGATGCATCATTCCCTTAGCCTGTACATAATTGATTTGAACTCGTTGTGTGCTACTGGAGGATCATCAAGAAGGATGGACACATTGTGACTTTCTGCAACTTTGAGACTTGGCATTTTATCTGCACAAAACTGGCCAAGTGAGAAAATATTTGATAATAACAAATTAAAAATTATTTTCTCAATTAATTCCATTGGTTCTCGGTCAAGACAGTTAGACCGAAAGCTCATGAACCGAACAGAGTGTAAATCGAAAGCTAATTAGGAACCGAATACAGCTCAACCGAAAGCCGTCTAAGCCGGCTTAACCGAAAACGTCTCAGCTTGACCGAAAGCCAGTTAGCCGACGAACCGAAAACGGCTCGGCTTCGACCGAAAGCCGATAAGGACCGAAAGCTCGCCGACATATCTTGTTTTCACGATTTGGCCACGATTTCACTGTCGATTCTCGGTAAAAATTACATGGGCATGTTCAGAATCTTCATACCTTCAAGAAAAACAAGTCGATTTGAAGAAATAACACACAAAATTTTCGAGGGTTGAGAGGATTCTTGGAGCCTTTCGGTCAGAGAGAATGAAAAGAAGGAAGAAATTGATTTCGATGTCCCCTTTTCCTTTTTTACCTGGCCCAAAACCCGGTTCTTCACCCATGGGCTGATCCGATTTCAATTAGTATTTAAGCCCAATACTCAAAAATTTTAAAAATAAATCATTTTGAGGATTAATTTCAAAGTAAAATAAAAATTTTCTAAATTTTACCAATCCTAAAAATTTAAAGAATAAAAATAAAAATAATAAAATAAAAACATTTTCTAAAATTTATCAATCCTAAAAAATGAAAATAAAATAAAATAAAAATACTATTTTTTTTAATTCAAACTAACTTTACTCATGTATCTTGAAATTGATTAACCTTTTGTGATATGGGATCCAAGTTGTTAGACAATCATTTTCCATTTATCAGTACCTCTCCTTTCATGAATAGATCTGGTCGATCGCCGGTATTGTGGTCCACTTAAGCACGAAAAATTGTGACAAATTTTAGGAATGTTATCAGTGACAGGACAGATTGATCCTAAGTTACTAGATAAAAATACCTAAGGACCATTTATCTGACGACGACCAAGGATATTGTTGTCCACCTAAATTGAGCAGCGAGATCTACAGACAATCTAGACTTGTTCAATTTTAAGTGTACTAGAACATGTTTCCCGTTTCCTGACATACCCCAATAATCAAGAACTTCCGAGATACTCCTTCCTTTAGGTGAGCAGACGATTTTTCATAGAGAGGATAGATTTAGATTACATATGCTGTACACTCAGGTCGGATCTTTCAATCACGCAGAGAGTGAAACATATGACTGACTAGAATTTAAGAGGGATTGAGAAGTAGAAGGTTGCATATGCTGTGTACCAGGTCGGATTGTTAATCACGCAGATGAGACAGCATATGGCTAACAGATAGAAAGAATTGCATAGATAGAGGATGCAGAGAAATAGAGTTGCATATGCTGCAGTCCAGGTCGGATCTTTCGATCACACAGAGGAGGGAACATATGACTAACAGTAGGAGAGAAAGAAAATAATTTCCTACAGACCTACTTTATCGGAATTCCCCAGTCGCTCCGTCAATACCGGAATTAAGGACATAATCCGTACATCGAGGAAAAGTTAAACCATAGTTCTAGATACGGGTTCTTTAATGTGACAGGTGGATTCTCATGTATATCTCTCTGCTCAACCTATCCGAGCGTCGTATTGTCAGGCTAAATGGAACTATTTAGATCAAAAATTGTCAAATCTCTAGATTCCTTAAGTTCATCTGTACCTAGTCAAGTCCATTAAACTTTGCGTGCCTACCAGCGCATCGAACACAGAGCCTAGACAATTTAGCTTTGGTACTTTACACAGACTTAGATTGCCTGTTATCACAAGCTGATATCACTTCCTATCACATCATTTCTCATTAATATTTTTGATTTTTCTGTTTTTCTAATGTTTTTGGATTTTCTGATTTTCTATTGTTTTTGGATTTTTAATTTTCTAATTTTTGTTTGGTTTTTGTTTATTTCTCCCCCTAAATTTGTGCATGGGAAAGAATGAAATTAAAATGCGCAAATTTAGACTAACCTAAACAAAAATTAATCCTCAAAGCGAATCATTTTCAAAAAGTTTACCAGCACATCGAATCGAGCTTTGTTAAACGGCTTGGTAAACAAGTCCGCCACATTATTAGTCGTGGGAACCTGTTCTAGCCGAATGAGCGAGCGCTCATAACAATCTCTGATAAAATGAACTTTGATGTCGATGTGCTTGGTTTTTGAGTGCTGGACCGGATTTTTAGCAATTTGGATCGCAGCCTCATTATCACAGAATATAGGGGTTTCTTGAAAGTTCAAACCATAATCCAACAGCTGATGTTGGATCCATATGACTTGAGAACAACAGGCAGATGCACCTACGTATTCTGCTTCTGCTGTTGACGTCGAGACAGTATGCTGCTTCTTGCATTGCCAAGACACCAGCCTATCTCCGAGATATTGACATCCGCCTGAAGTCGATTTCCTGTCAAGCTCGCAGCCTCCGTAATTGCTGTCTGCAAAAGCATAAAGATCAAATTCGGAATTTTTTGGATACCAAAGACCCAGTTTTGGGCTGCCTTTGAGGTACCAAAAAAATCCTTTTAACAGCAATAAGATGAGACAGTTTAGGATTAGTCTGGTAGCGCGCGCATTGACAGACCGCAAACATAATGTCTGGGCGACTTGCAGTCAGATACATCAGCGATCCGATCATCGATCTGTAGTACGTTTGATCTACGGATTCGCCTTCAAGATCAGGAGTCAGCAGAGGTCTCTCCGCCATGGGCATCAAAGCAGGTTTGGCGTCTCTGAACCCGAACTTCTCGAGCATATCATCCACATATTTGGATTGATGAATTAGGATTCTGGCTGAACATTGTTTGACCTGAAGCCCCAAAAACTAACTATACG
The DNA here is from genome assembly GCF_052849685.1 of Lactuca virosa. Lineage (NCBI taxonomy): Eukaryota > Viridiplantae > Streptophyta > Magnoliopsida > Asterales > Asteraceae > Lactuca > Lactuca virosa. Next base: position 89,555,093 of record NC_136428.1, on the reverse strand, counting down.
ACTCGGGAAGTGACTGAAGAACCAAGTCAACAACCAACTTTCTTGACACAACGACTGCTAACATTCCCAGCATGTCAATGTGTGACTTTATCTCCAAGACATGTGCACACACACAGACCTTCCATCTTGGTGTTGGCTTGCCAATAGGGCTTGAGTGACCTTGAATTTCTCAAGTCTTTGAACTTGTGGGTCTGGGAGAATTATTGGAGGAGGTGGAGGAAGTGAAGTACGATTTCGGGGAACATCATCTTCATGAGGAAAGCTTTTTCCATAAGATTCGCGAAGACGATAGTTGTCTGACCTAGACATCTATAATGGGAGAAATTCAAGTTAGTTGATTTAAGTCCTTAATATAACACCCAAATGGAATATTAAGGCTAGGACCCAACACAATATTTTACAATTCGGAAGAGGGATGCCGTAATCCAATTGCAAAATATTTGAAGGTAGGTAAATGACGATTTACCGATTTTCACCATGAAAAACGAAAATGAATTTTAGATTTTAAATGAATTGAAATTCCTAGATTCTTTGAGATTCATTAAACTTTTCAATGGCATGTTTAATCTCGATTATGCCCTTCAAGTTTGTGACCGGGATGCCGATGATCACAAACAAGGTGTGAATAACCATGCAAATTAGCTTGGTACACTTAATGTTACAAATCACCCAATCAATGTGCCGGTTAACCATACATGCTCCATTTATCCATGATTAACATCAAGCTACCCATTGCCATCCTTCATTAGTCCCATATTAGTGTGCTAGTTAACCTAACACGCTCCACTAACGACTAATAAGGTGCAATGTGCAATTTCATGGGTTAGCACCAAATTCACATTTTTCCTAAGTAACTAAGATTGGGAATTTATAAGTGTTTAGTTACTTAGTATTTTCATTATACTTTTAATGAGAATTAATGTCCTATCCTACCCATTCGGCTAACGACCCTCCACCATTCAAGGAAGCGGTGGGTGAGAGTGGACACCCATAAACCACCATTTTATAGGCAGTAACCTTATACCCCCCTTATAGACCGGCTTCGTAAATGAGGCGTACTAACGGTAAGACTGACCTTTTACTTATACATATATAATATATTAAACTTTTAATTTTATATAGTATAAGGGTGTATGTTAAACATTTAAAATACTAGGTGGTTTAATAAAGTACACTCTTAATTTAATTAAACTTAAACCATGTTGTAATGGATTTATTAATCTTCACCTTTAATTAAACACTTTAATTAATTTAATAAAGTCCATAAGGTGTAATTGAACTATTCAAAGCATCTAGGTTATTAAAAATTCAAAATTAAAACTATTTAATTAATTTTTAAGTTATGAACCCAAGAGATGCATCTTTTGAAACCTTTCAATTACTAGAGTTAATGTTTTCTTAATTTGAGACTTTTCAAATACCAAAACTTGAGCGCAAGTTTTGTAACTCTTGAAAACCTTTTCATTTCCATAACTTATGAAAACTTATGAGTTTTAATGTTCATGAATGAGACTCTTCATATAAAATGAGGACAAGTTACAAAACTCACTTCAAGAACAACTTAGATCAATTTTAACTAACAACATTATCATATAATTTCACTATTGATCTAATCTAACTCATAGCAAGGGAATTCATATGAAATAATACAATTAATTATCTTATTATCTTAAAATTTGACAATTGTCCTTTAATTGGATGAGGATCATCACCAAAACAGAAAATACGATTTTTATGATTACAAAACAGTTTGTGGTAATGATCCTAATCCAATTTTGGCCAAAACTCAAAATTCTACAACTAGAAGCCTCTACTCGACGAGTACATGAGCTGGACTCGTCGATTTGCCATTTTAGTGAGTGAACTCGTTGAGTCAGTTCATGGACTCGGTGAGTTCATCAATCAGAGGCCATAAAATCAATTTTTTCAGCTTTGAAAGTTAACAAGCATCAAATATAACAAAAACAGATCCTATGCTCTGATACCACTGTTGGGTTTTAAGCACTATAACACTCCTATGGTGCACATGCACCCCTAGATGCTTTGGATCTATGTTTTCTCTAATTATACATGCAATTTGAATTTCCCAAAGAATACATCCTAACTAGCACACAATAGAGGATATACCATATAAATCAAGTTAGATGAATACCTCTTGATGTTGTTTGTAGTTCTTGGCCTTTCAAGAGCTTAGCACCTCAAGTGTGATACCTCAAATGGTTCACAAACACCATGAACAAAGGAGGACTTTGAGAGAGAGAGGTTAAGTACCACCAAAATCGGCTAGTGTTCTCTTAGAACTCTTAGAATGCTTGGGTTATCCGATTTTGGCTAAGGGATAACACATATATAGTGTAGGATTCCAAGAGTCATGGGTAAACCCTAATCCATACACTTGGGTTATGATCCATATCACTAATTTACATAATCAGTCCCCGTTAACTCTTCATGGATACTTACATAAAACTTAGCCCAACATGGATCAATAGCCCAAACACTATATATATATATATATATATATATATATATATATATATATATATATATATATATATATATATATATATATATATATATATATATATATATATCACTGATTTACATAATCAGTCCCCATTAATTTAATTAGTCTCTTTTGATCACTAAATTAACTCAAAATTAATTCTTGATCAATACTAATTAAATAATATGATTTCACAATTAATATATTATACTTGTAATATATTAATAAATCTTAAATAACCTCTTTCTCAAATATCCATCCTATCAGATTGTTCTGGTGAAGGCAACCCAAATGGACCATGGTGCTCTCGGGTCAAGTACATACCAATTATAGTTATGAGCTTAGACACCAAATCCAATAGCTTCTTTACTTGTTCATGCCTTGCTGGCCAGAAGGTCAGATGCTCTCTGAACCTCCTGAGGTCTGGAGTGAAGGGCTGGTGGAGACTTGTTACAGGATCAGACTCTGATTAGCAGAGAGTTGAAGTATCTTGGGATCAGTACAGGGATATGTTGCGCACTCGCTACATTCCATGGGTTGAGCGGGAGAGGTTGGATCAGGTGTTTTTGGATTTGAGATAGGGATTAGAGTCGGTGACGGTGATCACCAGAATGTTCACTGAGAGGGCGATGTTTTTCCTTGAGTTTGCTTCAGAGCAAGCTCAGATGACTCGTTATCTGAGCATGCTCAAGACGAACATTAGACAGTTTGTCTCTACTCAACGGTGTCATACTTTATTGGAGTTACAGGAGGCCGCTAGGCTACGTGGGCTTGAGATTGAGTTGCAGTTGAGAGAGCAAAGGCAGGCCCCGACGCAGTCGCAGCCGACGCCGAAGCGGTTCAAGACCACCGATTCTAGTTCTGGAGGTCAGCGCAACCGCACTTGTGGGAAGTGCGAGAAGGTTCATTCTGGAGCTTGTCGACGTAGTAGTGGGTGCCAAAAATGTGGCAAGGAGGGGCATTATGTGAGGCACTGCCGCCAGCCCGCCCCGGTTTCCGAGTATGAGGATATGTTACCATTTTGATAAGGTTGGCCACGTGAAGGCCAATTGTCCGTTGCTCGCCGCCAAGCCGATGCGGGCTCCCGCGCCAGCTACACTGAGGATCACTGACGGGAGTTAGGGTAGGTCGGAGCCCCTGAGGGCTCGAGGTCACGCCTTCCAGCTTAAAGCCGAGGAGGCCAGGGCAGCACCTGATGTTGTGACTGGTATGTATTTATCTCTTATCTTATTTATGATTGTATTGTGCTCCTAAGCTTTCACCTATGTTAGGTACGTTCTTAAAGAACTCATTGTCTGCTCTTGTATTGTTTGACTCGGTGGCGAGTCAGTCATTTGTCTCTCGAACGGTTAGTAGGGAGTAAGATTTGCCTTTAGGAGAGCTAGAGTCTCCTTTGAGAGTCTCCATCGACAACGAACACGGGATTTCTGCTTCTTCAGTCTATCGGGGTTGCGTTCTAGAGATATTTGGGGTATCCTTTCCGATTGACTTGATCCCGATTCCCATGGGGGATGTTTATGTGATAGTGGGTATGGACTGGCTGAGTCATTTCGGTGCCATGATCGACTGTGAGGGTCATCGTGTAGTGGTTCGAACCCCAAGTGGGGGAGAGCTGGCTATTTAGGGACAAGGCACCAGGTTAGGTTTAGGTTTTTGCTCCGCAGCCAGGGCTTGGTAGTATATTCAGCACGGATGTGCGGGCTATTTGGCGTATGTGGTAGATACACAGGTCGAGGAGTAGGTCTCAGTTTCAGATGTTCCACTTGTTATAGATTTCGCTGATGTGTTTCCGGTGGAGTTGCCCGGAGTGCCTCCTGAGAGGCAGGTCGAGTTCAAGATCGACCTTGTGCTAGGTGCGGCCTCTATTGCCAAGGCGCAGTACCGATTAGCACCGCCTGAGATGCAAGAGCTGTCATCTCAGCTGTAGGAGATGATAGGCAAGCAGTTCATTCGTCCGAGCAGTTCTCCGTGGGGAGCGCTGATTCTCTTCGTCAAGAACAAGGATGGTGAAGAACTGTTATCCCCTTCCACGGATAGATGACCTCTTCGATCAGTTACATGGAGAATCTTCGTTTTCCAAGATAGATCTGAGGTCCGGGTACCATCAAGTCATAGTGAGGGAGGAGGACGTGGAGAAGACCGCGTTTCGGACTCGTTATGGACATTACGAGTTCTTGGTGATGCCGTTTGGGCTAACCAACACGCCAGCAATATTCATGGATCTGATAAATCGAGTATGCAGGCCGATGCTCGATCACTTAATGATTGTGTTCATCAATGATATCTTGGTTTATTCCAAGACTAGAGAGCAGCATGAGGAGCATCTCCGTGAGCTTCTAAGATTTCGGAGGCAAGAACGGCTTTATGCCAAGTTCTCGAAATGCGAGTTTTGGTTGCGAGAGGTTCAGTTCCTTGGACATCTCGTTAACCAGGATGGGATTTTGGTCGATCCGGCCAAAAACAAGGCGGTGATGCAGTGGGAGATTCCGAAATCTCCCTCGGATATCAGGAGTTTTCTGGGATTAGCAGGGTACTACCGGGGATTCATTCAGGACTTCTCTAAATTTGTGGTACCCCTCACTCGTCTGATGAGGAAGGGAGTAGATTTCCGGTGGGGCCCTGAGCAGCAGACGACATTTGAGACTCTGCGACGGATACTTTGCGAGGCCCCAGTGTTGTCCCTCCCTGAAGTAGTGGAGGATTTTGTGGTATTCTGTGATGCGTCCATCACCGAGTTAGGGTCATTCCTCATGCAGATAGGATGGGTGATAGCCTATGCTTCGAGGGAGCTGAATCTGCATGAGACGAAATATCCCATACATGATCTTGAGATGGGAGCGATAGTATTTGCCCTCAAGATCTGGATACAATATCTATACGGGGTCCGTTGTACCATCTACACGGACCACAAGAGCTTGAGACATATCACGGACCAGCCGAACCTGAACATGAGGCAGCGCAGGTGGCTGGATGTAGTCAATGATTATGACTGCGAGATCTTTTACTATCCTGGTAAAGCGAATGTTGTGGTGGACGCTCTAAGCCGCAAGTCAACTGGACCTTCTATTCCGACATCATGTATGAGGATTTCCATGGACTCTCTACTAGTGGGATTGATTAGAGAGGCTCAGGCCGAGGGAGTACGAGAGAAAAACTGGAAGATTGAGAGGATCAAGGGTGAGATCACCTGATTTGTTTAGGACAGGCGTGGGTTGTTGACCTGTTGCGGTCGGGTGTGGGTTCCAGTGTCTGGCGGGGTTAGACAGATCGTGTTGGAGGAGGCTCATAAGTCTCGTTTCTCTATTCATCCAGGGGCCACCAAGCTGTACCGGGATCTGAGTTTGAGTTACTGGTGGCCGTGCATGAAGAGAGAGATCGCTTGGTACGTCGAGAGGTGCTTGACCTGCAGGATGGTCAAGGTCGAACATCATAGGCCGCATGGCAAGCTGCATCCTCTGGAGATTCCCATGTGGAAATGGGAGCAGATCACGATGGACTTTATTACCAAGTTACCGAGGATGATGAATGGATATGATGCTATATGTGTAACGCCCGTAGATCTGGGCTAGTCAATTTAGAGGCAATGAGTGTCGAAAACGAATTTTCGGCAAAATATTATTTATAATAAATAATCTTAACCAAGTTGTAGAATATTTCTCAAGGTTTCTGTACATATAAAGAACTCCGAAATCCGAGTTATAACGAAGAAGTTATGGCCCGTCGAAGTTTTACGGCAAAACCGACACGACACCGGGAAGCGTAAATAGTGAATTTATGATGGAACGACTTTTAGCCTTAGTGATCTAAACAAAAGTCGTAGAAAACGTTAAACCGAGAGCGTCCATAAGAAGAACGCCCAAATCTGACTTCGTATGAGGAAGTTATGATTTTTCGAAGTTTCGGCTTAGCAGTGTACAACCCGAAACTCGAATTTTAGTTCGAGCGGTTTTTGGTTTACGCGATCTAAATGAGAGTTGAAGATATCATTAATAGGAACTCAACGGTAAAAAGAAAGGCAAAAACGGGGCTCGTATGCGAAAGTTATGGACGAAACTTAGTCTCTACTTTTCGAGCGCGGCGAATTCGATACAGTTTTGTAAATCCGAGATAGAATGAGAATTAGCCAACGAGGTCTAAATGAGAGTTGAAGATCTCACTAATAGGAACTCAACGGTAAAAAGACAGACAAAAAACGGAGCTTGTATGCAAAAGTTATGGACGAAGCTTAGTCTCTACTTTTCGAGTGCGGCGAATTCGATACAGTTTTGTAAATCCGAGATAGAATGAGAATTAGCCAACGAGGTCTAAATGAGAGTTGAAGATCTCATTAATAGGAACTCAACGGTAAAAAGTCAGACAAAAACGGAGCTCGTATGCGAAAGTTATGGACGAAGCTTAGTCTCTACTTTTCGAGCGCGGCGAATTCGATACAGTTTTGTAAATCTGAGATAGAATGAGAATTAGCCAATGAGGTCTAAATGAGAGTTGAAGATCTCATTAATAGGAACTCAACGGTAAAAAGACAGAAAAAAACGGAGCTCGTATGCGAAAGTTATGAACGAAGCTTAGTCTCTACTTTTCGAGCGCGACGAATTCGATACAGTTTTGTAAATCCGAGATAGAATGAGAATTAGCCAACGAGGTCTAAATGAGAGTTGAAGATCTCATTAATAGGAACTCAACGGTAAAAAGAGAAACAAAAATGGAGCTCGTATGCGAAAGTTACGGACGAAGCTTGGAGACTACTTTACTATAGAATTCCTATAAATAAGAGTTGAACTCTTCATAATTTCCTCACACCTTCAAACCTTTCTTTCTCTCTCTAACTTCTCTCTAACCTCCCTAAACCCCTCCCAAGTCTAGGGAACCTCCCTAGCACGAGAAGAAATCCTCGGAGCGCCCGACGGCTCCGAGAAGAAAAGCTTTCGGCTCGGAAACGCTGCTCCAGCGAAGCCCAGTTTTTAATAAAAACTCGCTGTAAGTGAGCTACGCCTACGCTATTTTTAATATAACTTCTAATTAATTATAGTAACATTATTAGGACCTTAAAACAATTATTTGGGATATTATTATGAGTTATATAAGAGTGTTGTTTAACGCTTATATAATAATAATAATAATAATAATAGCTAGACTATTAATTAGTCGCGGTTAACGTTAGACTAAACCCTAGTGGTATTGATACTAGGTTTTGTCGAAGGAAATTATTTTAAGAGTAATGAAGCGCTGTCTGATTTTGGAATCATCACTTTAACAGGTGAGTGCATGGTCCCTTTCATCTTACACATAGATATGAAGTATTTTATATAAATTACGTGTTATGTGTGCATATTATCTGAATACTTGCTGTCTATGATGGATGAATGATTTTATACACGTTTTAAATGATTTAAATATATATTTATTTTATATCTACAAATACGTTGGGATAAAACATGGGTAGATGAAATAGTTGGTGTGTGATGAAATAAAATGTTGAGAGATAGGTGATGATAGGAAGGTGATGATAATTAGGTGATGGATAGGTGATGATGAATCGGTGATGTAGGATGAAAGATACTATAACCTTGTCCGACAATTTGGAGATGTAGTCATCTACTAGAGTATAGATGGCGACCACAGAATATTCTAGAAAACCCGTGGAAACACCAGCAGGCTTATAACCTGTAGGTGATGAATTACGAGTCCAGGTGATGTTGTGACTGTATATTCATGTGATGATACTCTAACCCTTACTATGAATTACGAGTTCAGGCGACGTTGTAACTACATATTCATGCCTTAGGAACGAGCATATAAGGAAATGTGAGGTAAAAAGATGAGAGGTAAATATGATATAGGAGATGACCCTTAAGATAATTCTTTAAGGAATATCAAAGAAGATAACGGGGATGGGTAATCGGGTTGATTGTTTGATGTTTAAATATAATAATTATATTATTGTGGGTAGAAAACCCTATGTACTCACCAGGTTTCCCAACCTGACCCACTCCAACTTATTTGTATCACAGGTGTCGATACGAAGCTACTTTGCACTAAGAGATTTAAAAGAGATGTAGATCACTAGTGTAAATGAATGTAAGTTCTGTTTATGCTTATGTTTCTGTATTGACGATGACATCCCAAATGTTTTAAATGAATAAAAATACATTTCTTTGAAAATGCTTTGATAACGTATTTATCATGTTTTTCTGGGAACAAATTCCGGAACATTTTTATTAAAAGAAGTACTCTGATTTTTATAAAGCATAAACAAAAATCGGTCTTTTCTGGCCGTGAAAATGGGGATGTCACAGTTGGCATCAGAGCATTAGTTTAAGCGAACTAGGAATAAGGATTTATTTCTAGACTTAAACTTAGAATGCTAAGCGATGATCGTGAGGAGTTTGTCTAATATATTTTAGGTAGTACACCTGAATAGACACAAGCACTAGCTTAATTAGGGAAGATGCCTAAAATGTTTTTATGTGCTAAATGATTTGTGATGCTTTATGATATTGTTTGATAGGATCTATGGTATGTTGCCGACCAGATTTGGAAATTTTATGTGCTCAGGTTTCTAAACGTTTAATTACGATATTAGAACTGGCATGTAACTTTTCGGAGTAATACGGAGGAATACGCGTCTAAATCTTCATCTGTCCATATTCTCGTCTCGATACACCGAACGCCTGCTTTGGTGTATAGAATGTCATGATAAGGACTCATAGCAGACTGAGCAAATGGAGGAAATGATAAGGCTTACGATAGTGAATGATACCTATCGGAAGATATTTTAAGAGTGGTATCTTGCCTTTAGAATACGTCTAATAAATAACACGTCTAGTACATGAGAAGTACACTTTCATTAGTAGAAAGAAAGATTTTTTTTGTTTAATCCATGAAGTTATCCCATCGTCTAACATTTCCATCACTAACCGAGTTAAAGTAGAATTGATGATTGAAGATACGTATGGAAGAAGTACTAGTAGAGTCTAAGGAAAATTCTATGATTGTTTGGACACATTTGTATGTGTTAAAATTGTTTTTGTGATAATAAGTTGGAAAACTGCGAGACAATACTTGGGAAGAGTATGAGTAGGTGTGAATGGTAGTAGAGGCCTATACTACCGGAAGCACAGGACTCACGCTTGGATCAGGGAAAGTCACAAGGTTACCAAGAAGCTAGTAATTGATTTTGTTTTATTCGAGTATGTTATCGAAGATGATTGTTATTCCGACCCTAGTGGTCATATCAAATTGAGTTCGACTACGATAAGTAGGTTACGTGGTTCAGAGAACCAAGTTTGATGTAGCGTCCGACTTATACCAAAAGATTGAAATCAAAGCGATCAATAGAAGTATCGCGATTGTCCCTAAAAAGGCTTGTAGCTAGAGATACTAAGTTTTAAGATGTGATTATGTCACATTAGAACATGAAGGAAGGTATAGTCTGTTCTGGAATTTAACTCTAAGAGATTTGAGTTTAAGCACACGATGAGAGGTCATTAGAATATGACACATCGGTACGTTGTAGTAACAGAGGAGCTTATCTTAAGCTTTCTAAGAAGAAGAAGGAGTCTCCATCAAGGATCGAGATTGTGACTCGAAAGTCATAGTTTGGAGTCTAACGAGCAGGTGCAAGTTCGAGCACCGCTTGCAGTCAAGAAGACCAAGAGTTAGATATACATTTGAAGGAACATAGAAGTTACGATTAATACCTAGGATGAAGAGATAACGTATGGAGTCATTATACAACCCTGTTTCGTTGATGATTCCGGGACGTAATCATCCTAAGGGGGAGATAATTGTAACGCTCGTAGATCCGGGCTAATCAATTTAGAGGCAATGAGTGTCGAAAACGAATTTTTTGCAAAAGATTATTTATAATAAATAATCTTAACCAAGTTGTAGAATATTTCTCAAGGTTTCTGTACATATAAAGAACTCCGAAATCCGAGTTATAACGAAGAAGTTATGGCCCGTCGAAGTTTTACGGCAAAACCGACACGACACCGGGAAGCGTAAATAGTGAATTTACGATGGAGTGACTTTTAGCCTTAGTGATCTAAACAAAAGTCATAGAAAACGTTAAACCGAGAGCGTCCATAAGAAGAACGCCCAAATCTGACTTCGTATGAGGAAGTTATGATTTTCCGAAGTTTCGGCATAGTAGTGTACAGCCCGAAACTCGAATTTTAGTTCGAGCGGTTTTTGGCTTACGCGATCTAAATGAGAGTTGAAGATCTCATTAATAGGAACTCAACGGTAAAAAGACAGACAAAAACGGGGCTCGTATGCGAAAGTTATGGACGAAGCTTAGTCTCTACTTTTCGAGCGCGGCGAATTCGATACAGTTTTGTAAATCCGAGATAGAATGAGAATTAGCCAACGAGGTCTAAATGAGAGTTAAAGATATCATTAATAGGAACTCAACGGTAAAAAGACAGCCAAGATACGGAGCTCGTATGCGAAAGTTATGGACGAAGCTTAGTCTCTACTTTTCGAGCGTGGCGAATTCGATACAGTTTTGTAAATCCGAGATAGAATGAGAATTAGCCAACGAGGTCTAAATGAGAGTTGAAGATCTCATTAATAGGAACTCAACGGTAAAAAGACGGACAAAAACGGAGCTCGTATGCGAATGTTATGGACGAATCTTAGTCTCTACTTTTCGAACGCGGCGAATTCGATACAGTTTTGTAAATCCGAGATAGAATGAGAATTAACCAACGAGGTCTAAATGAGAGTTGAAGATATCATTAATAGGAACTCAACGGTAAAAAGACAGAAAAAAATGGAGCTCGTATGCGAAAGTTATGGACGAAGCTTAGTCTCTACTTTTCGAGCGCGGCGAATTCGATACAGTTTTGTAAATCCGAGATAGAATGAGAATTAGCCAACGAGGTCTAAATGAGAGTTGAAGATATCATTAATAGGAACTCAACGGTAAAAAGACAGACAAAAACGGGGCTCGTATGCGAAAGTTATGGACGAAGCTTAGTCTCTACTTTTCGAGCGCGGTGAATTCGATAGAGTTTTGTAAATCCGAGATAGAATGAGAATTAGCCAACGAGGTCTAAATGAGAGTTGAAGATATCATTAATAGGAACTCAACGGTAAAAAGACAGACAAAAAATGGAGCTCGTATGCGAAAGTTATGGACGAAGCTTAGTCTCTACTTTTCGAGCGCGGCGAATTCGATACAGTTTTGTAAATTCCAGATAGAATGAGAATTAGCCAACGAGGTCTAAATGAGAGTTGAAGATCTCATTAATAGGAACTCAACGGTAAAAAGACGGACAAAAACGGAGCTCGTATGCAAAAGTTATGGACGAAGCTTAGTCTCTACTTTTCGAGCGCGGCGAATTCGATACAGTTTTGTAAATCCGAGATAGAATGAGAATTAGCCAACGAGGTCTAAATGAGAGTTGAAGATATCATTAATAGGAACTCAACGGTAAAAAGATAGAAAAAAACGGAGCTCGTATGCGAAAGTTATGGACGAAGCTTAGTCTCTACTTTTTGAGCGCGACGAATTCGATACAGTTTTGTAAATCCGAGATAGAATGAGAATTAGCCAACGAGGTCTAAATGAGAGTTGAAGATATCATTAATAGGAACTCAACGGTAAAAAGACAGACAAAAACGGAGCTCGTATGCGAAAGTTATGGACGAAGCTTAGTCTCTACTTTTCGAGCGCGATGAATTCGATACAGTTTTGTAAATCCGAGATAGAATGAGAATTAGCCAACGAGGTCTAAATGAGAGTTGAAGATCTCATTAATAGGAGCTCAACGGTAAAAAGACAGACAAAAACGAAGCTCGTATGCGAAAGTTACGGACGAAGCTTGGAGACTACTTTACTATAGAATTCCTATAAATAAGAGTTGAACTCTTCATAATTTCCTCACACCTTCAAACCTTTCTTTCTCTCTCTAACTTCTCTCTAACCTCCCTAAACCCCTCCCAAGTCTAGGGAACCTCCCTAGCACGAGAAGAAATCCCCGAAGCGCCCGACGGCTCCGAGAAGAAAAGCTTTCGGCTCGGAAACGCTGCTCCAGCGAAGCCCGGTTTTTAATAAAAACTCGATGTAAGTGAGCTACGCCTACACTATTTTTAATATAACTTCTAATTAATTATAGTAACATTATTAGGACCTTAAAACAATTATTTGGGATATTATTATGAGTTATATAAGAGTGTTGTTTAACGCTTATATAATAATAATAATAATAATAATAATAATAATAATAGCTAGACTATTAATTAGTCGCGGTTAACGTTAGACTAAACCCTAGTGGTATTGATACTAGGTTTTGTCGAAGGAAATTGTTTTAAGAGTAACGAAGCACTGTCTGATTTTGGAATCATCACTTTAACAGGTGAGTGCATGGTCCCTTTCATCTTACACATAGATATGAAGTATTTTATATAAATTACGTGCTATGTGTGCATATTATCTGAATACTTGCTGTCTGTGATGGATGAATGATTTTATACATGTTTTAAATGATTTAAATATATATTTATTTTATATCTACAAATACGTTGGGATAAAACATGGGTAGATGAAATAGTTGGTGTGTGATGAAATAAAATGATGAGAGATAGGTGATGATAGGAAGGTGATGATAATTAGGTGATGGATAAGTGATGATGAATCGGTGATGTAGGATGAAAGATACTATAACCTTGTCCGACAATTTGGAGATGTAGTCATCTACTAGAGTATAGATGGCGACCACAGAATATTCTAGGAAACCCGTGGAAACACCAGCAGACTTATAACCTGTAGGTGATGAATTACGAGTCCAGGTGATGTTGTGACTGTATATTCATGTGATGATACTCTAACCCTTACTATGAATTACGAGTTCAGGCGACGTTGTAACTACGTATTCATGCCTTAGGAACGAGCATATAAGGAAATGTGAGGTAAAAAGATGAGAGGTAAATATGATATAGGAGATGACCCTTAAGATAATTCTTTAAGGAATATCAAAGAAGATAACGGGGATGGGTAATCGGGTTGATTGTTTGATGTTTAAATATAATAATTATATTATTGTGGGTTGAAAACCCTATGTACTCACCAGGTTTCCCAACCTGACCCACTCCAACTTATTTGTATCACAGGTGTCGATACGAAGCTACTTTGCACTGAAAGATTTAAAAGAGATGTAGATCACTAGTGTAAATGAATGTAAGTTCTGTTTATGCTTATGTTTCTGTATTGACGATGACATCCCAAATGTTTTAAATGAATAAAAATACATTTCTTCGAAAATGCTTTGATAACGTATTTATCATGTTTTTCTGGGAACAAATTCCGCAACATTTTTATTAAAAGAAGTACTCTGATTTTTATAAAGCATAAACAAAAATCGGTCTTTTCTGGCCGTGAAAATGGGGATGTCACAATATGGGTCATCGTGGATCGATTAACCAAGAGCGCCCATTTTCTGGCAACTTAAGAGAGTTCGTCGACCGAGAACTTGGCCGATATGTATATCCATGAGATCGTTGCTCGCCACAGGGTGTCAGTATCTATTGTCTTAGACTGTGATGTTTGATTCACCTCCCGTTTCTGGGAGAAGTTCCATGAGGAACTGGGCACGAGACTGCATTTTAGCACTGCTTACCATCCACAGACAGACGGCCAGAGCGAGCGAAACATTCAGACCCTCAAGGATATGTTGAGGGACATCGTCATTAATTTTGGTGGGAGTTGGGACTCCTACCTACCCCTTGCAGAGTTATCCTACAATAACAGCTTTCACTCCAGCATTGGTGCTCCACATTTTGAGCTGTTATATGGTTGGAGATGTCGTACCCCAGTCTGTTGGGGCGAGGTTAGTCATAGGGTGATGGGTCAGACGAAGGTGGTCTTGCAGAATACTGAGATGATTCAGCAGATCAGGCAGTGGTTGCAGACTGCTCAGAGTCGGCATAAGAGTTACGCCGACCGGTGTCGATTTGAGTTGGAATTTTAGGTCGGTGACATGGTGTTGCTGAAGGTCTCACCCTGGAAGGGGGTGATCCGCTTCAGGAAGAGGGGAAAGTTGGGTCCCCGATACATTGGGCTATTTCGGATTATTGCACATTTGGCAAGGTGGCGTATACACTGGATCTCCCGAAGGAGCTCAGTCCGATCCATAGCACATTTCACGTTTCGCAGTTGCGAAAGTGCATATTGGATGAGGATGTGCTTGTGTCATTAGATTATATTCAGGTCGACGAGCGCCTGAACTACGTTGAGAGACCGGTGGTTGTTTTGGAAAGAAAGGTAAAGGTCTTACGCAATAAGGAGATACCTTTGGTAAAGGTACAATGGCAACATAGAAAGGGATCCGAGTGGACTTGGGACCTGCAGGCTGAGATGCGGGAACATTATCCGGATTTGTTCACTGCAGCTCCCTTCGAGGATGAAGCCTAGTTCAAGTGGGGGGGGGGGGAGTTGTAACATCCCAATTTTCAGGTATGAATTTAAAAACTTATATATACTCATTTTCAGGGTAACTCGACGAGTTGGGAGACTCCAACTCATCGTGTAAAGTATTAAATGGTTGTGTATCCTTAAGCTCTAATCGACGAGTCGGAAGGCCCCAACTTGACAAGTTGACGGCTGATTATGAAACCCTAATTTTCGGGGTTTTGAACCCTATTTAAAAACCTTATGACTCATTGTTGGCCTCACTCACCGTCCCCTTAGTCCATAGAAAACCCTAATCACGCCTCCTTCCCCATTTTGAGTGTGTGTGAGCTTAAAGAGTGTTCTTTGTTTCTTTTCTTAAAGAGCTTGAAGTTGGTGGTGCAATGTTGAAGGGAGAAGCTTTAGATCCGGGATTTCCACTATTGTTGCAGTCATTCTAAGGTATAATGTTGATAACTTGACCATACCTTTGCTATATCTCTTCTTTTGAAAGTTTATGGCCATTGTTAGCTTATTTTGGGGGCATTCTTGGATTTGAGCATGTTATGAAGCCATGGTTTCAGATGTGGACATCCCATGGACCCCATGGACTTAAAGTTGCCAACTTTATCAAGTCTTGGCTCTCCTTAATGCTCCAAGTCCCTTGATATGCCTTGTTTAAGTGACTTAGCCCTCTTGATGCCATGCATGGATCTAAAGCTTGCAACTTTACGTGGTATCTCAACCCTAGGGGACCAGATCTATAGTTTGGGGGCATTAGACTCACTTGTAAGTGTCTAAATGCATTGAGGCTAGGAAAACTTGATGAGTTGCCCTGCCAACTCGACGAGTTGGATCGGGTTTTCCCGCTTTCTGGATACTGTAGGAACTCGACGAGTTGTCCTATCGAATCGGCGAGTTGGCTAGGGGTTTTCTCGGTTTTCAGAATACCGAAGGAACTCGACGTGTCAGTAGATGCACTCGACGGGTTGGGTCAACATGGAATGTTGACCTTGACTATTGAACTTGACTGTTGAATTTGACTTCGACTATGGTTGACCAAGTTTGACCTTGAGGGTATTTTGGGTATTGTCGGATTTTGATGAGGTTAGTCACTTGGTGATTGTAGGGAGTTGAGTTGGGATTGATATTACTGGTTAAGGACTACTCGTGAGGTGAGTTTTCCTCACTATAGTTAGGGGTCGAAGGCACCAAGGCCGGCCCATTGGATTGATATCCTAGTAGTTATTGATATTTTGAGTATGAGTTAGATATGTATGCTAGTTTGATATATTAGTCTGGTAGATCTGTAGGAGTACCCGTGATACTGTCTGATGATCTGTTTATGTATTTATCTTTTACATGTCGACATGTTGTGTGGGTTGGGTTCAGGTTGTATTGTTCCGTGCGGTAGCCAACAAACCCTAGAGTATACCATATATGAGTTGAGGGCCAGGGAGGGCATCCCAGACTCATACTGAGGACTCCTAAGCATTCCAGATACAAGCTGAAGGTCAGACCGAGCATGCCACACTCATACTGAGGGCAATTTATTGTATTCTCGTCCGAGGACTGAGGGAGCAAGCCAGGCATAAGCTATGGGACGAGAGAAAACCAGACTTATGTTGTGGACTCGAGAGCAAGCCATATATGGATTGAGGGTCAGGGAGGGCATGCCAGACTCATACTGTGAGCTCAGGAGTAATCCTGTCCGTAGAGCTGTGGAGTAATTACATGCTGTTATTTTTATTATGTGTGCTATGTGTTATGTATCGGTATTTTGGGAAAACTCACTAAGCTTCTGGCTTACAATTATGGATTTTGTTTCAGGTACCTCAGATAATCGCGGAAAGGCGAAGGCTTGATCGTGAAACTCCTCACGTTTTATGTCATGATTTCTGGGATTTCTCTGATATTAAACTATTTTGAAAACAATTTGTAAACAATGAATGGTTTTTGGGATATTTAAAAAGTTTAAATTTTTCATGAATTTTATGGATGTTACTGTTGGATAAGGTGTCTAAGTCCATAACTATTCTGGTATGTACTTGACCCGACCCGACATGGTCCATTTGGGTTGCATGGCACCATGCAATTGGATAAACTAAAATGAGAGAAATAACACTTATGGTTTATTAATATATTATAAGTTCTAATATATTAATAATATTATTTAATTAGTTTGATCAAGAATTAATTTAGAATTAATTAAGTGATCAAAAGATAACTAATTAAATATATGGGTTGATTATGTAAATTATGCATAACTTGTATAGTGGGCTAAGAGGCTCCATGGATTATCAAGTTGGGTTAAACCCATAGGATGCTCCATGGGAGTTACAAACCCATGGGTCATGGAAATGAAGAGTCATGACACATTAGGGTTTACATGGTGTAACCCTAGATGTATCAACACTATATAAAGAACCCATGCTCCACCAAAATCGGTAGCACACAAGAATCAAGAGGGCTAGAGCCGATTTTGCAAGTGTAATATTCTCTCAAAAGTTTACTCCAAAAATATTTGGTGTTGTGTGAAGCATTTGAGGCATCACACTTGGGGTGCTAGGCTCACAAGGTTTCAAGGATCATAAGCAACAACAAGGTAAGTTATTCTATCTTTCATGCAAGTTAAAATTTGTTTCCCATGTATGCTAGATAGGAATATAACCTTGGAATTCAACTTTGCATGATAATTAGACAAACATAGATCCAAGTTTATTAGGGGTGCATGTACACTTAGGAAGTGTTAGAATGCTCAAAACCCATCAGTGGTATCAGAGCCCAGGTTCGTTTGTTGTTGTTGTTTTTTTTTTTTTTTTTTTTGTGCAAACTGCTTGAAAAAAATCGTTTTTCTGTTTTCTGCTCGTATGAAAGTTTGCACATTTGTTGCTGGAAATGGACTAGAAACATTACCCTAAACTGTTTTGATGTTTTAAAACTTGTTTTAGATGGTGTAATGTTTATGCTAATCCATTTACAATGGCCATTATCAAAATTACAAGTTTTTTTTAAGTGTAATTTTTGATTCTTGAAAGTGTTCATATTCATGTTCTTGAACTTTTGAAGATTAGATGATCATAGGAATTGTTTGTAACCTTCATGGTAGTTTAATTCATGATCATAATGTGTTTTAATGGAGTCCATAACTTGTTCTCAAGTTATGGAAAACCAAAAGTCTCACTTTTATTAAAGCCATTAAAAGAACACAAGAGTTATAAAAATGAAGAGTCTTCATTTTTATTACTCAATTAATTCATAAGTTATAAGAAATGAAAAGTTTTTGAAGTTTACAAAACTTGCCCTCAAGTTTTGGAACAAGTAAAGTCTTGATTAAAACTTTAGTTCCAACCCTTAGAATTTTAAAAGTTAAAATTCAACCCTTATACTTTATAATATTATAAGTTACTAATATATATATGTATAAGATCAAGTCGTCTTACCGCTAGTACGCCTCATTTACGAAGCCGGTCTATAAGGGGGGTATAAGGTTGTTGCCTATAAAATGGCAACTTAATGGGTGTCCACTCTCACCCACCGATTCCTTGATCGGTGGAGGGTCGTTAGCCGAACGGGTAGGACAAGGACTTATAAATTCTCATTAAAAGTATGATGAATATTATAAAGTAACTAAATGCTTTTATTAAATTCCCAATTTTAGTTACTCTAGGAAAAATGTGAATAAGGTGCTAATCCATGAAATTACACTTTACACTTTGTTTAAGTCGTTGGTGGAGCGTGTGTGGTTAACCGGCACACTAACTTGGACTTAACAAGGTAGGTAAATGGTGACTTAAGGTTTATCATAGTATCGGTGGAGCGTGTGTGGTTTACCGGCACATCGATTGAGTGATAAACTTTAAGGGTACCAAGTGATTTGCATGGTTACTTCACACCTCGTTTTGTGATCCTCGGTATCCCATTCACAAAACTTGGAGGTCACACTCGAGATTGAAACATGCCTTTGAAAAAAAAATTCATTGAATCTCAAAAGAATCTAGGAATTTCTAAGAACCAATTAAAAACCTAATATCTATATTTCGTTTTTCATGGTGGAAATTGGTGAATCGTCATTCACCTACCTTTCAAATATGTTATAGCTTGGATTACGGCATACCTCTTCTAAGTTATAATATATTGTGATTGGATCCTAGCCTTAATATTACATTTGGGTGTTTTATTAAGGACTCTCTTAATATCTAAACTCATCTTGTTCTCTTCTTTCAGATGTCTTCAAACAATGCTGCTTCTGGCTCTAATCCTAATGGCTCATTTACCCTTATGAACTTGTGTGGGAAAGTCACTTTTGATGGATCCAACTTCAATGAATGGATCAGAAACATCAGGATGATTACCCACTACGAGGACAAAGAATATGTCCTTGACAAGGAGCTTAAGGAGATTGATGAGACCACTGCAACTCCCCAGGAGATCGCTGACTTCCTGACACATGAAAGGGATGCTACAAAAGTGGCATGCATCATGTTGGCCACCATGACAGCGGAACTCCAAAAGTCCTATGAGGACTTCTACCCTTTTGAAATGCACCAAGATCTGATGGAAAGATACCATCAAAGTGCACGACAAGAGAGGTATGAAATCATATGCTCTATCATAACAACCATGATGAAGGACGGGGAATCCGTCACGAGCCACATGCAGAAAATACAAAGGTATGTGGATCGGTTGCTGAAGCTTAATGTGAACTTCCCTAAGGAGCTTGCAATAGATATCATTTTGCACTCCTTACCATCGTGCTATGATCAATTCCACATGACATATCACATGAATAAGGAAGAGGTCACACTCAGCAAACTTCAGGGACTCCTCAAGACCGTAGAAACAGGTCTTAAGGGTAAGTCAGTTTTTAACACTCCTACTCCAAACTCTACCCCGGTTTTGGCAATCGGGAAAGGTCGAGCGAAGAAGAGGAAGAGCTATTCGAAGGGTACAAGGCTAGGACCCTTGATGGCTCTTCTTCAAGTGGAACCAAGAAAGGTTTCGTCACTCCTTCCTCTGACCCTAAAGAGGCTGAATGCTTCTATTGCCATGAAAAGTCACATTGGAAGCGGAACTGCCCAAAGTACCAGCAAGATGTGAAGGATGGGAAAGTTAAACCCAACCATGCAGGTATTTACACTATCTTATCTAATAACTCACCCCATTCTAACTCTTGGGTCCTTGTTACTGGTTGTGGTATTCATATCTATTCTAATTTGCAGGGACTAAGAAGAAGTGAGAATGTGGAGCATGGAAGAATAAACTTAATCATGGGGAATAGGAAAGCTTTACCTGTCACCAAGATTGGAGTTTATACTTTATCGCTAAGTAGTGGGTTTAGTTTAGATTTGAATAAATGTTGTTATTCGCCAGAAATGGCAAGAAATATTGTTTCCTTTCATGCATCGTATAAACAAGGTTTCACCTTTTCATTTGATAATGAAGTTGGTTCGATTAATGCTTTCTTTAATAAAGTTCTTTATTTTAAAGCATTACCTTGTGATGATGTATATGAAACTGTATCTGTGGTTGATAACTTAGGAAATAATGTATTGTGTATTGATTCTGTTAATGATAATAACTTGGATAAAGCATCATTATGGCATTGTCGTCTTGGACATATAAGCAAGAAACGAATAGGCCAACTCCAAAAGGATTGAGTCTTGGAGTCATTTGACCTAAAGTCAGATGATAGTTACGAATCATGCTTACTTGAAAAAATAACAAAGTCACCCTTCACAGGTTCTTGTGAGAGGGGTGAAGGTTTGTTGGATCTTATACACACGGATGTGTGTGGGCCCTTCAAACATGCCACAAGGGATGCTAATCGTTATTATTTGACTTTTACTGATGATTACAGTAGATATGGATATGTCTACTTAATCAAGCATAAGTCAGAGACTTTTGAAAGGTTTAAAGAATTTAAACAGGAAGTCGAGAATCAATTGGGCAGGAACATTAAGATGCTTCGATCTGATCGAGGTGGTGAGTATCTTAGTTCAGAGTTCCTCGACTATCTTAGGGAATGTGGGATTGTCTCACAATTGACACCTCCCAGGACACCGCAGTTGAACGGTGTAGCTGAGAGGCGTAATCGAACCTTGTTGGATATGGTTCGTTCCATGATGAGTCGAGCTTCGCTACCAATCTCATTTTGGGGGTATGCCTTAGAGACTGCCGCCCATATCCTTAATCTAGTCCCTACAAAGAAAGTTGCCAAAACTCCTCATGAGATGTGGACTGGTAAAGTACCCAAACTAGACCACATTAAGATTTGGGGTTGCGAGGCTTTCGTGAGACGCGAGACTCATGATAAGCTCGAACCTCGAAGTGAGAGGTGTATTTTCATCGGCTACACACAGAAATCCTTTGGTTACCTCTTCTACAGACCTAGTGAGAATGTGGTCTTTGTAGCTAGGAGGGCTTTCTTTCGAGAGAGAGAGTTCATAAGCCAAGGAGACAGTGGGAGGCAAGTTGACCTTGAAGAAATTCAAGAGTCAAGTGGTGAAGGAACTTCAAACCCTAGCACTCAACTTGAGGAGGAAACTCCTGTTGAGCCAATTGACAAGTCTGTACCTCTAAGGCATTCCACAAGGGTTAGGAATGCGCCTGAGCATTATTATGGATTCGATATTACTGCGGAAGGTGATACACTTATCAGTGATGAGACACTGATAAGTCTGGATGAACCTAACAGTTACGCGGAAGCCATGGCAGGCCCTGAGTCAGCCAAGTGGAAAGAGGCAATGGACAGCGAGATATAGTCCATGTCTGACAATCAAGTTTGGAACTTGGTTGAGAATGTACCAGGTCGTAAGACTGTAGGGTGCAAATGGATCTTCAAGAAGAAGACCGACATGGATGGTAATGTACACACTTATAAGGCACGACTGGTTGCAAAGGGTTTCTCACAAACTCTGAGAGTTGATTATGATGAGACCTTTTCTCCAGTGGCCAAGATTAAGTCTATTAGGGTTCTGTTAGCCATAGCTGCATTTCATGATTATGAAATATGGCAAATGGATGTCAAAACCGCTTTCCTTAATGGAAAGTTGGCTGAGGATGTTTACATGAGTCAGCCAGAGGGTTTTGTCAATACAGAGTACCCTAATAGAATGTGTAAGCTTGAGAAATCCATTTATGGGTTAAAGCAAGCACCTCGCAGATGGAATCTTTGCTTTGATGAGAAAGTCAAAGAATTTGGCTTTTCTAGGAGTGAAGATGAATCTTGTGTATATGTCAAGGCTAGTGGGAGTACAGTTAGTTTTTTGGTATTATATGTGGATGACATACTACTCATAGGAAATGACATCCCAACTCTGCAGGAAGTTAATTCCTGGCTTGGGAAGTGTTTCTCTATGAAGGACCTAGGAGAAGCTGCCTATATTCTAGGGATGAGGATCTTGAGAGACCGGAGTAAAAGACTAACTGCACTTAGTCAAAGTACCTACTTGGATAAGGTGCTGAAGAGATTCGGCATGCAGGACTCTAAGAAAGGAGAGTTACCCATCCAGAGTAACGCCAGATTGAGTAAGACACAAAGCCCTAGTACTGAGGCTGAGATAGCAGAAATGAGTCGAATACCTTATGCTTCGGCTGTAGGATCGACGATGTATGCTATGACGTGTACTCGACCTGATGTAGCCTTTGCTTTGAGCATGGTTAGCAGGTATCAGGGGAACCCTGGCAAGGCACACTGGACTGCGGTAAAGAATATCCTCAAGTACCTACGGAGGACTAAGGACTGGGTCCTTACCCTCAGTGGGAGTGAAGACTTGAGAGTTGTAGGGTATAGTGATGCTAGCTTTCAGACTGATAGGGATAATTTCCGCTATCAGTCAGGCTGGGTCTTTACCTTAAACGGAGGAGCAATTTCTTGGAAGAGTTCCAAGCAAGAGACAGTGGCTGATTCAACTTGCGAATCAGAGTATATAGCAGCTAGCGAGGCAGCAAAGGAGGCGATATGGCTGAAGAACTTCATTGGAGACCTTGGAGTTGTACCAGCTATTAAAGAGCCAATGGAAATTTTCTGTGATAGTGAAAGTGCAGTTGCCTTAGCCAAGGAACCAAGGGATCACGGGAGATCCAGACACATCGATAGAAAATACCATTTCATCAGACATCGAATAGAAGAAGGACTCCTCGTGGTAAAGAGGGTATGATCGGATGAGAATCCAGCAGATCCCCTCACGAAGGGACTGACCCGGGTTAAGCATCTCCAGCATGCTCGGAGCATAGGGCTGAAGGATGATATTAGATTTAGTAGTTAGATAACCTTGAAATTTGTAAAGTGTAATTGACATTAGATGATGAATAAAAGGTGTTTTATTTATGAGTAAAGTGTTGCTATCTCTTGTCGATCGTTTACTATATTTCTTTTGCATGTTTTGACTTCCAGAATAATTATGTTTGGTATATCATATTATTCGAACCTCCACAGTCGGTCATATGTCGGAAGTAGGTATGAATCAAGACTGTCATGATTGGTTGCAGAGGTCTAAGTTGTTGGACATGGCTACAACAATCATGAGTGCTCATAAGTTCTGAGCATTGGACTCAACCCACGCTCACTGGAATCACTTCATGGAATTTATCTCGAGTGATCGTGAGACGGTAATATCATATGAGTCTTCAAACCTAGAGATATGTTTTGTTACTTATGAGTTGGTTATGCATTGATTGTACGAAAACGCATTGGTAACTCGATGTTATAAAACGTGCTCTTGTGTATAATTCAATGAGTGGTAGAACAAACATATGAGTCGAAGTTTATCTGTTCCTTCTTGGATTAGAAGCTGATATATGGGCCCCTCGATGATTTTGTTTTGACCTATGTACCGGGCCCGGTCAGAACTAAGTTGATGTGTTCAATTAAGTTCTTTGTCAAACAAATCGGAAATTGGGAAACAAACTGCTGGACAATAAGTAAGACATTATTCCATGTATTTGTCCGGCTGATATCTCGAACAGAGGATTATATGATCACTTATCTTAAATGGCGTATCATCATCTTCTCAGTTCCGAGAGACCTTGAAAGAGCTACGATTGCTGATCGGTTCCTGAAGTCATACTTGCAGTTATTGTTATTTGACTTATCCAAGTGGGAGACTGTTGGATAAGGTGTCTAAGTCCATAACTATTTCTGGTATGTACTTGACCCGACCCGACATGGTCCATTTGGGTTGCATGGCCCCATGCAATTGGATAAACTAATATGAGAGAAATAACACTTATGGTTTATTAATATATTATAAGTTCTAATATATTAATAATATTATTTAATTAGTTTGATCAAGAATTAATTTAGAATTAATTAAGTGATAAAAAGATAACTAATTAAATATATGGGTTGATTATGTAAATTATGCATAAGTTGTATAGTGGGCTAAGAGGCTTCATGGATTATCAAGTTGGGTTAAACCCATAGGATGCTCCATGGATGCTCCATGGGAGTTACAAACCCATGGGTCATGGAAATGAAGAGTCATGACACATTAGGGTTTACATGGTGTAACCCTAGATGTGTCAACACTATATAAAGAACCCATGCTCCACCAAAATCGGTAGCACACAAGAATCAAGAGGGCTAGAGCCGATTTTGCAAGTGTAATATTCTCTCAAAAGTTTACTCCAAAAGCATTTGGTGTTGTGTGAAGCATTTGAGGCATCACACTTGGGATGCTAGGCTCACAAGGTTTCAAGGATCATAAGCAACAACAAGGTAAGTTATTCTACCTTTCATGCAAGTTAAAATTTGTTCCCCATGTATGCTAGATAGGAATATAACCTTGGAATTCAACTTTGCATGATAATTAGACAAACATAGATCCAAGGTTATTAGGGTTGCATGTACACTTAGGAAGTGTTAGAATGCTCAAAACCCATCAGTTACATGATCAATGAACTTCTTCTTCACATGCTCTTGAGCGTTGCTTTTAGAAGCATTGGCGATGAACTTTTGAAAGATGTTTGAAGGAACGAGATGTTTATCATGAACTCAGAAAAATTCTTTTCAGTTGGTCTTCTTCTTCAGATAGACGTATCCGAGCTCAAGTTCTTCAATTGCGATCAAATTTGCTTTGAACCTTGTTTTCGAAACTAATAATATTTATGATCCGCTTCCGAGACCACACTTTTTTTGAGGACGTACGTTAACGGAATAGAATGTTCTCAATCTTTCTCGCTCTGTCCTGATGATAGTCTGTGGATCATCATTCAGATCAAGAGGAGTGAATATAACTTTCCATGTGGACAGATTGGAAGATCGATTTGCTCGGAGTCTTGAGTGGGAAGATCGAATTACATGAAAGGAACTATGTTGAGGTCGTCAATGGTCCGTTCTCGGAAGAGGGGGGATATGCCCAACAACGAATTTGAATTATATTTCAAGGGTTGAATCCTAATGCTTTCTTCCAGTGCATGATCTATCTGCTCTTGGGACCAACCTTCAGACTTTCTGAGCGTCCTTTCAGGGTTGTTTGGTTCAGAAGCAATTTTCTTCCCTTTATCTTTTGGTGGCTCATTTAAGTCAGTAGTGACTTGTTGTGTCCTTTTAGAAATGATGAATTCTAGAGGAGGATTGATCAGGGGCTCTTCAGGGAGATCATCCGATTTCCGAGTAGGAGAACCCTTATCGATCGGAATGATTCTCGGAGCTGGAATTGGAGGCAACATGGATTGTGTAGCTCGGAAGGCGTCAATAGTGAGTTTTGTCTTGATCTTCACCTTTTCGTGATTTCTTTGGAGCAAATCTGCCAAGGATGATGGCCAAATAATAGCAAACCATATCCTCTTTTCTTCTTCCGAAAGAACCTTCGTTGGATATTCCCTGGAGGCTTGAAGTCCAACAATAGTATTTTTTGATTTGATCTTCATCTTCTTCATCTTCTTCATCATCTTTTGCAGGAGGTTCCATGGATTCAACCTGGATCAAGTATTCATCATCGGATTCATCTCGAAGAGTGAATTCTGAGGTAGGATTCCATTGGATTGTTCTACCCCTACGACTTGGTCCTTCTCCCCCTCTTGTGGCGGAAGGCCCAACATCCGATGCAAATCTGGAAGTTGCTTGAAATTCTGTTAATCGTTCGAATACTCTCTGAAACTCATGTTTATTTGTTTAAAGAGAGCATCGTAGGCTTCATCAGTGGGGGCTTGGGCTTTGAGGTGATAAAAAAGAGAGGCCAAAATGGAGAGCATTTCATCAAATTTATTGTTTGGAACATCGATAATGTTCCAACATGCTTAGAGCAGCTTTATCAGGACTTATTGCATTATTAAGTTCATTTCATCATTCTTCTTAATCTCCCTATGCAACCTTTGGATTTGTTTTTCATGAAGCACATGAGTTTGTTTGATCAATTCGTTGGTTGAATTGATCATGTCATCGTGAATCTTTAGCATTGTATTAGTGGTGGAGATGTGGTGATCAAGGTTATTATTATACTTCTATTCAACTTCCTCTAAGGTATCCTTGAATCGGAGATAGATCGGTTGATCAAGTTGATTTGCTCTTTCGACATTCGAGGGTCCAACTTCTTTGATCCCGGAAAGAAATTTAAGAATAACATCAAGTTTGGAGTCGAAGCTGGTGACCTTTTGATCAATATTTGAGTCAAGTTGAGCTACAGTCTTGTCAACATTATCAAATTTGGAGACAACACTTGCCACATTGTCTCGGAGTTCTAGCAAGGCAAACAGACCCGCAATGTTTTCTTCCAAGGAGCCGGTGTACGAGGTAGAACTCTCAGACTTACCATCATTATTGTCACCCTCTTTTTCATCACGTGGTTCGGAAAGAGAGGGATTTGTCTCAGTTTTGTTGCCTTGATTGGGATGTGTTTCAGCTTCATTTCCTTGACTGCCTTGAACATTGGCATCAATTTGTATTTCTTCTTCTTCTTGTTCCGAGGAGGATGAGGAGAGGCCGAAATCGTAAACTGGTTTGGAAGAGGATGGTTTCTGCAATGACTTGAATGTTGAAAAAATTAGAAGAGCAGCAACCGAAGTGTTATCATCATCGAACATGAATTCAATGGAATGTTCTTCATCGGAGGGAGGCTTGAAGGCTTATTTATGTTGAGACTTTGGAAGAGGATCATCCAAAATGATTGTTTAATAGTGAACATCTCCTGTAGCTACAGTCTGGGCTGGTTCGGAAGAGATAAACTCTTGATCTGTTTCTTCATCAGTTGGAGTGGTGAATGGCAGATTACTCTGGATGGCCCTATGACGCATGGAGATAAGAGTGTACTCCACTTAAGCTCTTATTAGCTTCGGATGAAGAGTGTGGGCCCTGTCAACAAAATCTGACCATTGTTCATCAGCAGTACCTGGTCGTCCTTTACCTGAACTAGGTATCAAACCATTTGGGGCTCTAGAAGTCGGAGGGACAACTCTAACTTCTGAAAGCTTGGAATCTGAGGCAGGCGCCCCAGATTATGCATGTGTAGAAGAAAGTGGGATGTTCAAAGAGAGTCGTGGGTGTGTTCCAGGGGGCTTCAAGGAACTATGTTCAACACCTGCATAATATTTTTGGGAAGATGGGGGTGGATTTTGTGTAGACTCCCCGTGAGTGTGTGCTTGTGTTTTTGAAACTCAGAAGGGTACTTCGGAATAGTGGACGAGTGGGGTTAATAGATGTCCAGATTCAGACAGAATGTCAATATGTGATTCCTTTTGAGAGGAACCACTGAGTTTGGTTCTCTTTTTGGATGGAGCTTTAGAGGGTAATGTTTTTCGTTTCGCCATCTTTTTCTTTCGGCCACCAGTGGAAACTTATTTATTCACATCCGAGGGCTGCTCATCCAAGACTAGGGTAGATTGTGTTGGGTTATACACAATCGAGGTCTCTAGATGGTGTTTGAGAAAAATAGAATCGGACGGAATTATTACCAACATGTGTTGTGGTATATGACGAATAGGTCCAAAGGAAGTTTGATTCAGAAGCCTGTAACTTCTAATTTTTGAAAGAAAGATATACCTCTTTAGGATCAGAGTTGATGGGGATGGCTTCTTTTCTTTCTTTGTAGAGTTGTTGGAGTTTCAGAGCCCAGAACCTCGAACTCGATATCTCATTCGGCTTCCTCTTAATGGAATACTTCCGAAAGTCTTGCCACAGTACCTCTGTCAAATCGGACGATGTTTCTTCGTCTAGAGTAAATGCTATACACAACGTACAACCAGTCCTTACTCATGGCGTCGGTTGCAGCATGCTTCCTTGATAATCCTCGAAGGATTAAATGCATCAATAAAGTCCATAGATCGGGAACAACCGATTTCTTGAACTTTTTGGCTTTGAATTCACTAATATACCCGATTTCATTCAAAAAGGACTGAAACTCTTCAAAAGTGGGTTCTTGAACTTCAAAACCCTTGGGGTTTTCTAGGACCAATAACTTTCAGAAACGTCTTCTTGTGCACAGGGATGAACCTGTCACCTGTGATTTTGGTTTCAAGAACACCATCCTCGATCTTCATTCTTTTAAATGCAATGTGAAGAATGTGTAATGGAAGTTTAGGGTTTTGAGTTTTGGTAAGTGGAACAACAATGGGGTGATGGGAGATGAACTCGATCGTCACTCGAATGGATTCATCGTAACCCATGGGTCCGAGTGAGAAAAGTTGGGTCGTTTCTCTGAGAATCGGTTACGTGGATGATGAGGATGTATAACCCTTTGATGATTTCTTCTTAGTTGTAGGTTTTGAGGTTTCAGGAACATTCTGAGATGACGCCATTATTGAAGGTTTGAAGGCTCGAAGAACAGGATGCAGAGAGGGTTTTCAGGAAAGTGATGAATGAAGCATAAAATGGGAGCAATTGTCATTTGAAAACCTTTTATAGGTTGGATTTTCTGGATCGAGTTGAATGGAAGGTCATGATGATACCTGGAAGTGGACCAGGTCGCATTAAATGTGTTGCCAAAATTAGCATCTTTAAAAACTGCAAAGTGAAAGATGGGACGTCTATTCGTGCCAAAGAAGAAAACCGCCATTTTAGTTATAGAGTTGACGTGCACTTTATCGGAACGTGTGCCAAAGCATGTTTATTGAGAATTAAAGGGTAATCATCAAGAAAAATTATCATTAATATAGATAAGAAAACGTTTGGGAATTAAAAAAAACTTTAATGAAAACCTTTGAAATTCTTTTTACAAGTTTGAATCTCGGAATAAGTAAGTTCCGAAACGAGATGTCATAAGATACTTCGGAAAGAATATGAACACATTATTAGTACATGATATACAGTTCAAGATAGCACAATCTTAGACTGAATATGTAACGTCAAAAAAATAAGACCCAAAAATTTCATTTTTAATTTAATAAAATCAGTATTCCAAAAACATCATCAATACAATCCAAATAAAACAAGTGTATGAGTTGTCATTTGAAATCAGAGTAAATCACAAAACGCGGAACGACGTGTTGTGTGCTTTGTAATCATCCCGAGCCCTTCCCTTTGGAATTGGAAGAACCTAAAACATGAACTGAAAACCGTAAGCACAAAGCTTAGTGAGTTCCCCATGATACCACATACCAAACATATATAACACATAACAGACCCCACCCATTGAATATAATGGGCCCCACCCTAACTCGCATAACGGGCCTCGCCCACTGAGTATAACGGCCCCCGCCCAAACTCGCATAACGGGTCCCGCCCAATGAGTATAATGGGCCTCGCCCTAACTCGCATAACGGTCCCCGCCCACATACAATTCATATAACATAACATATAATAGCATACAAAATAACCATCGGGGCCCGCCTAGTAAGCATCCAAGTACATACATATACAAGTGTCACACAGACAACGAGTATTCTAACATAACAAATCATGGGTTGAAATTGGTTCCTTCAATCTGCTAAACACAGTGAGGAAAGTCACCTCGAACTGCCGAATCACATGAATAAATCTCTAGTAGTTGGTCTAACGAATCCCTGAGCTATCTATACCCAAATAACATACAATTTATAATTGGATTTCAAATTCATAACCAACAGTCCATAAATAGGGAAAAAAAATACCAATTTACCCCCTACCTAAGTTGATCCAAGACTAAGGCCCAAACTCACGATCCAAAAGGCCCAAATCCTAATTAGCCCCCCAAGACCCAAATCATGGCCCAATAACCAAAATAATCATACAAGGCCCAAACATGGCCCAATTTTCCAAATTGGGCCTAAATCCCTTCCATAGACCTTAATTCAAGGTCTAATAATATATCCAGCCAAAAACACTAGAATTTAGATGGCCTAACTAAGCCCTAACATCAAAGCCCACAAGAATGGCCCAAACTGAAGGTCCAACTTGAAAAGTCCAACTAAATGAGTACGAGGGGCGTTCTCAGCAGTACGCTAAGCATGCACACAATAGGGCTTGTACGAGACGCGTACAGACTTGTGCCCCCAGCGTACTACCCCATTCAGTCATGTTCCGTTTTTTTGCTCTTAATCCTCTAAAATCTTACTTCAAACCCATATTTGACTCCCTTGGTATGGCTTATCATGTAAACTTGCTAACTGTACATTCATTCATGGCTAAGAAGCTCTTAAAGCTCAAAAAGACTTAATAGGTGACTTATTACATACATGAGACCAAAAAACCCATACAGTTTGCACCTTTATGCTTAAGAAACTCCTAATAATCTCATATATAAAATAATAATCCCTTCAAATGTCTTAAATCATGAACCAACCCAAAAAGGGACCAAAAGCATAAAAATCAAGACATAAAGATATCTAAGCATACAAAATCCAAGTTATGAACTTGATACCTCCAAAGGCTTACAAGATGAGTGGTGATTCTGGATCTATAAACTTCATACCAAGAAATGCAACTTCACTTCTCTTCAATCCCTTCAAAGTGAGAAAAATAAGCACCAACTTATTCTCAGGAGCTCAAAAACCCAATAATTGAGGCTAAGGTCGATTTTTAGGGATTAGAAGATATGGGGTTAGTAAAGAGGCTAGCCCTAGGGACTTAAGGTCTTTATATAGGGTACAACACCCTAAAAATTAGGGTTTTCAAGTCTGACCATTACGCCAAGTGTAATTCTCGTACACCCTACGTACGAGGCCTCACACCCCCGATCAGCTCCACCTTAATATTCTAAGCGTACCATGTGGTACGCCCCGCATACTAGCTTCTTAGCTAGTATGCTAAGCGTACCATGTGGTACGCCCCGCGTACTACTCCAAGGAACAAATATTCAACAATCAAATATAGAAGGGGCTAAAAGGAACGTACCCAAAAATCCAAGTGTTACAATTCTCCCTCACTTTAATCAAATTTCATCCACAAAGTCTGTTGCCCCAAATAACTTCGGATAGTGCTCCATCATATCATCTTCAGGCTCCCAAGTCCACTCCAAACCCTTGTGGTGATGCCATTGCACCTTCACTAACTCGAAAAACTTGTTCCTCAAGGTTTTCGTTTTCCGATCCAGAATCGCCACCGGTCTCTCAATATAATTTAGGCGCTCATCCACCTGAATATCTTCCAATGGTACCACTGT
This sequence comes from Lactuca virosa, assembly GCF_052849685.1. NCBI lineage: Eukaryota > Viridiplantae > Streptophyta > Magnoliopsida > Asterales > Asteraceae > Lactuca > Lactuca virosa. The sequence continues at coordinate 89,523,679 of NC_136428.1, read as the reverse complement.
GGAATCATCCACTAAGCACTTCCGTAGTTGAGAGACATTGAACATGCTATGAATCTGACCAAGTTCATTTGTAAGATCCAAGAGATAAGCAACCCAACCCACCCGAGCCAAAACCCTGAAAGGACCAATATACCTGGGGCCCAACTTGCCCCGCTTCCTGAACCGGATGACACCTTTCCAAGGTGACACCTTCAGGAGAACCATATATCCTACATGAAACTCTAAATATAACAGGCGCCTGTCGGCATAACTCTTCTGCCGAATCTGAGCTGTCTAGAGCCTACTCCGAACATGTTAAATCAGCTTAGTGGTATTGAGTACCACCTCAGTACTCCTCATAACCCGCTGACCAACCTTGCCCAAACAGATCGGGGTCCTACACTTCCTCCCATAGAGCATATCGAAAGGAGGTAGATCAATGTTGGTTTGATAACTTTGTTATACGAAAATTATGTTAACGAAAAATACGTATCCCAACTCCCACCGAAATCCAGAACACACGCCCGTAACATATTCTCAAGGGTCTGAATAGTCTGCTCACTCTCACCACTGGGCTGTGGATGGAATGTTGTGCTGAAATGGATACGAGTGCCCAACTCATCATGAAACCTCTTCTAAAACCTGGAAGTAAACCTGACATCTCTGTCAGAAACCACTGATACCAACACCCCATAACGTGTCACAACCTCTCCTGATATAAATCTCAGCCAACTTCTCAGCATAAATACTCTCCTAAATCGGGATGAAATGTGCACTCTTGGTCAAACGATCCACGATGACCCAAATCGAATCCACTCCGCGCACAGTGTGGGGTAGCTTCGTGATGAAATCCATGGTAATATCTCCCTATTTCCATATGAGAATCTCCAACAACTGCATCTTGCCGTTATGTCGCTAATGCTCGACGTTGACTTTCTTGCAAGTCAAGCACCGCTCCACATACCAAGCCACATCCCGCTTCATGCAGAGCCACCAATAATCAGGACGAAGATCTCTATACATCTTCGTCGCCCTGGGATGAATGAAGAACCTCGACTTGTAGGCCTCCTCCATCAGAATCTGATGCACACCACCCCAATATAGAACCCAAACTCGTCGATGTAGAGTCAACAATCCATGGATATCATAATCGAAGGAAGCCACCTGAACTACAATACGCTCGGTCTTCCGATGCTCTTCCTTCAAAGCCTCGGCATGTTCCTCACGAATCCGCTGCAACAATGGAGTAATCACGGTCATCCTCAAACATATGACTCTGATCGGCAGCATGACCACCTTGCGGCTAAGAGCATCAGCCACTACATTGGCCTTCCCCGGGTGATAAAGGATCTCACAATCATAATCCTTCACCACATCCAACCACCGACGCTGCCTCATATTCAGATTCAGATGATCCATATAATACCTCAGACTCTTGTGATCAGTGTAAATGGTATAACGGACCCAATAAAGGTAATGCCGCCAAATCTTGAGGGCAAAAAGCACGGCCCCCAACTTCAAATGCGTCGGATGGTTCGCCTCATGAGGCTTCAGCTCCCTCGAAGCGTAAGAGATCACGCGACCCCTCTGCCTCAACACAGCCCCTACTCATGTGATCGAAGAATCATAATAAACCACACAATCATCAACACCCTCTGGCAGGGTTAGAATCGGTACCTCACACAACTTATGTCTCAAAGTCTCAAAAGTTGTCTGCTGCTCAAGTCCCCAGCAAAATGTAACCATGTTCTTTTTCAGTCGGGTCAATGGAACACCAATCTTGGAGAAATTCTGGATAAATCTCCGATAATAACCCACCAAACCTAGAAAACTCCGAATCTCAGATGGAGACCTTAGAACCTCCCACTACGTCACGACCTCAACCTTGGCCGGATCGACCAGAATATGATTCTAGTTGAGAAGGTGCCCCAGAAACTGCACCTCGTGCAACCATAACTCACACTTGGAGAACTTTGTGAAAAGTCTCTCCCTCCTCAACGTCTCCAACATTTCCCTCATGTGCTCCTTCTGCTGCTCCCGCCTCTTGGAATAAACCAAGATATCATCAATGACTACAATCACAGACCGATCTAGCATCAGTCTGCACAAGCGGTTCATGTGTAACATCCAAAAATTTTATGCCAAATTTAAACTTTTTCAATCATAAATAAAACCCAATATTACTGTTTACAAAAATGTTTTCAAATCATTATTCAATCAGAGTGTACCAAAAACCAGATCATAAGGATGAGGAGCAGTACGGTCACGCCTTCGCCTTGCCATGATCTCCTGAAGTACCTGAAACAATAAACTAAAAACTGTAAGCCCGAGGGCTTAGTGAGCTACCCCCAAAATACCAATACCCCACTGATAATACCATATCAATAACAGATAAACAACAACATGCAGACTGGGCCTTCGGCCTGACTGGACCGCCCTGCAGGGCCTACAGTCTATCTGAATCTGTCCCGAGCCTTCGGCATAACTAGACCTCCACGTGGGCCTACAGTCTCCCCGGACCGCTCATAGGGTGTGTTGGCCTTCAGCACAAAGCAAGACCGCCTCCACCCAAGCAACAAGCAAATAACCATGTGCGCATAACTAACATATACTGGCGTATACAAACGTCAAACATATCTATCTCACTGATCACCAATCTTAGCAATCTCTCACAACTAGAGCACTGACCTAGCAGGTCACCAACATATCAATCCCTACGGATCATAAGAGCATAACATACTGTCTATCCTGATTTTGATCTAACAAATCATAGCCACATGTAACATACCATACAATAACAACTAAAGGGCCGGCCTTGGTGGCTTAGACCCTATCGATATAGTGAGGATAACTCACCTTGCAGATGTCGACTCGGTAGATAAACTCCAACTCTCGGATCACCTGCCAAAGACTCCACCACCTATTACGATAATACGAAAATACCCATAAGCCCTTGACCTTAGAAGGTACTCCTTAGACCAACTAGTCAACCCTTGGGCAAAGTCAAAGTCCTCAGTCAAGGTCAACAGTCCATGTTGACCCTAACTCGCCGAGTACCCTCGGCTACTCGCCGAGTTCCTTGAAGTACTTGCCCACTCGCCTAGTCACCGGGGTGACTCGCCGAGTTCCTTCCGTTTATGATCGAAACCCTAAGACCACTCGTCGAGTTTCCTTCTTGCAACTTGACGGTTACACACGTGTACATAAGTTGGGGGAAACCTCAACCGACTCGCCGAGTTATTCATCCACTCGTCGAGTCTACGACAATCTTCATCGGACTTGTAGTGGTGTTGATTATGATGGCATGTGCAGAATTAGAAAGATCTAGTGAATCATTATGTAAAATCAAGAACCCAAGGAGTAAATAAATCTGTGTAAGCTCATATTAGATCTAGAAAGAATATACAAATGGGTTTGTACAAAGTTTCTCTCTCTAGTCTAACACTCCAAAATGGTTCCTTACATAATGGGATTCACTCACTTCCTATTTATAAGAAAGACTCAACCCATTTACACATACAAGAGGGTAAGCCTAAAACACTACATCCAAGAGTGACTTTGCACCCTAACATTCTCCCCCTCAAAGTTAGGATTGGATGTCCCGGCTTCAGTCTCTAACGAGCTAGCGCGATCAAGACCAAACTCCCCCTCAAAGTAACACCGGTCTTCAAATCCGCAAATGAATATCCGAAAAACCCGCTTCGAATACCCATCATTCTCCCCCTTTTTATAATAAAAAAATGATTATAAAACCCATTAAAGGTGAGAAGCGCTCGAGGAATGAACTTCACAATACTCCCCCTTGATGTGTACCAAAAATGTATCACCAAAAATCTTGCATGGAAAAACAATCACGAAAAAGCCACAAAAAATTTCCAATTTATGAAAATTTTTGACTTTTTGAGTGAAAGTTGCAAGATGTTTCAAAAACCGGGTAGAAATTGTCACTTTCTGAAACTTGCAGGGACCCGTTGCGCCAAAAACAGCCAAATATACGAAATTCTCCCACATTTGCGAAACTGGGTAGAAAATGTAAATTCGCACAACCTGCAGGGACTAGAAATGAACATGATTCAATTTCTCAGAAAATTAGCCCATTTTCGAAGTTGGGTAATTTCTACCAACTTTTCGAAACTGTAGGGACTCACTTCAAAAATTCTATATTTTTCTTCATATCATACGAAACATTGCTCAATTTACGAAGGCTTGTCAAATTAACGAAACTTTAAGGGCCATATACGAAACTTTTCCTTCTTTCTTCCCCAATTTCGTTTCTCAGTCAATTCCCTTCATATGAAATCATCTTCACCCTTCATACGAAAATCATCTGCCATATGAACGAAACTCTTCTTTTCTTCTTCCCCAAATCTAACGAACATACAAGCTATTAACGGAACTTCATCTTCAGTATCATTCTTAACGAAACTTTTTCCCTTCTTCACTTCGTTAATTCAGATAATCTTCCCTTCGTTCATTCCACAACAATTTTCTCCGATTCAACACAAACATTTGAAATCAACCTTGCAAACACGATTCTCATATGAGCTAAATCGTGAACTCAATAATCAAATAGCAAAGCCATTGACATCAAACCAAACCATCTGTTTTTCACATTCAAATAACAGTCGAATGTTTATTGATACCAGGCTTCGTTAATAAACCCACAACTGTTAATCAAAAACCATTGATGTGAAAAACAAAATCATCAAACCAACTAACGAATCCAATTTTTCCTTCCTTGCTTTCACTACATGAACCTTCATCAATTGAGATCATCGATTTTCAGATATCGACTCCAATAACCACAATCCGTGACCATCACTTCGCTTTCATTACAGGTCTTCGTTCTCAACAATTAGTCATGGACATTAATGACTCCAAACTTTCAAAATCCAGTCTTCCCAATCGATAAAAATTATGTTGATATCACAAATCAAAATCGAAATCTAATCACTCATCAAACCATCGATTCGTTAGTCTCAGGTCATAACCAACTATCGATTTCAACATCCACGAACAAACATCCCTGAGTTCGTGAGTCTCAATTCGTTTTTCAGTTCATCAACCAAATCACATACCCGTCGAAATCAACAATCAAAATTAACCATTCGTTACCACTTCTTGATACTCATCGAAATCAAAACTTAACCCAGTTCGTTCCTAAGCTTTGATTCGCAACTCCAAAATCATCAATCAAAATCACAACTATCGACCATCAACCTGTAAGGATTCGAAATCGAACCATCAACCACAATCAAACCCATTCAATTTCCATTAGCGAATCCACTACAGCAAGATGCGAACAAACAATCTCAGCAACAGGCAATTACGACCTCGACTCCAAAATCTTCGAAACATGGTAATCAAACCAAAATAACATTCAATTATTACACCTTCCCAGTTCCCAATTTTCAAAATCAAGCACTTCTTCCATAAACGAACTCTATTTTGTCTTTTCCTCCTGTTTGACTCCGATGAACACAATTTCATTTGTTCATTCGATTCTCGACTTGATACAAGTTCTTGAACTTCAAATCAACATCGACATTGAAATTCAACTTCAAATCATAAATTGTCAATAACAAATCAATGAAAAATCAAAAGTGTTTAATCTCAATGGATTTATCGATGACCTTGAAGCAATGAAGTTAGATGTATGAATCAACATCGACCACATAATACGGATATAATATATGATGAACAGTGATCTGATTATTTGGGCTCAATTAATTGGATATATGAACAGTGAAATTAAACAAAAGTTTAGGATTGGGCTTTGAACAATACTCGAATTTGATGAACAGTAAAATTCGAGATTAAACAAAATGAGTTGAATTTGGTTTTGATCTAAACAAAAATAATTGGATCAACTATGGTGTTGAAACAAATTAGATCCAATGAGGCAAATCGATCAAAAATTGAAAAACGCAAAGTACAAATCGAAATCATGGACGTTTTGGAATCCATTTGAGAATTTGAGATACCTTTTTGACGAATTGATTTCCATTTTCAACGAATGAATCAAATTTTGAAGATCTTGGTTCTTTTGTTGGAATGAGAAAATCTCCAATTTGAACATTGTACCACCCATTATGCGAGATGTACAACTCGTTCTTCGTGTTCTTCATGTTCTTCAACGATCCAAGAACATCTTCAAAAGAACCACCAACACTTTTGAGTTTTCACTTCAAATTCAATGCAACCTTTGTAGATTGTTGCTTTGGAACCCAAATTTGCTTCACGGATTTCAGCTTCACAACATTTGACGATTTTTGTGAGTAAACCCGCTTGTTCTTCCGATTAATCTTCTTCTTCTTTTTCTTTCTCATCTTTTTGCATCTTGAATACTTGATTTCATGAACAAACCCACTTTCCACAACTTCAACTTTATGAGTTTGAATCAAATCTTTTGGAGTTTGATATTTGTGAATTTTTTGGATCACCAGCTTCCGATAAGGAGTCATTCCTTCAAACGAATCACAAGAACACAAACTATCATCGGTTTGAACTCCAATCGAGCAAAAAACTTTTTCATCATAAGAATCAACTTGAACTCCTTTTTCTTGAACATCAAGAACATCTTCAACAAACTTAAGAGCATGAAGATCACTTGGGTTATCAATAAGAGAAATGAAATACTTATCAAAGAATTCTTTTTCCTTTCCTTCATTTTTATTTCTCTCATTCGTCAAGTTATGGCAAACTTTAGTCAAGCATTCAATCTTTGAAAGTGGTTGAAAAATCAATCCTCCATGATCATCCTTCAAACCTCCATAAGAAATCAAAGTATCCCATGAAATCATCAAGCCTTTCAATATTAGTCCAATGAATTGTTCTAAACCGATTTTGTATTTGACATCTTTAACGATCACAATCCAAGAATCATACTCCAAGTAAACCGCCATTTTTGATTACTAGAACTTAAAGATTTCTAGAGAGAGAAAGTAATTTTGAATGAGTTTTCTAGAGAGAGAAAGTAAAAATCACTTGAATTCTAGTGAAGAAAATCGAATTATGAATAGAATCAAAGATGAATTCAATTTCTAGAATCCAAAAACTCTCTAAAACACAAAGATCCAAGATCATAAAATGAATCACCAAATCAAGATAGCCATCAAGGATCAATTCTTGATCCAATCAAGAACACCCGCTCTGATACCAATTGTAGTGGTGTTGATTATGATGGCATGTGCGGAATTAGAAAGATCTAGTGAATCATCATGTAAAATCAAGAACCCAAGGAGTAAATAAATCTGTGTAAGCTCATATTAAATCTAGAAAGAATATACAAATGGGTTTGTACAAAGTTTCTCTCTCTAGTCTAACACTCCAAAATGGTTCCTTACATAATGGGAGTCACTCACATCCTATTTATAGGAAAGACTCAACCCATTTACACATACAAGAGGGTAAGCCTAAAACACTACATCCAAGAGTGACTTTGCACCCTAACAGGACTCGCCGAGTTGTTCATCCAACTCGTCGAGTTCAATGCCTATCTTCATATGACTCGTCGAGTCGACCATATGACTCGCCGAGTCCCTTCAGACCTTTTTGCCATACAGACTCATATGAGCCATGCAGCTGCTCCAAACTACAGATCCAAGCTTCTAAGGCATGCTTTTCACGTAAAGTTGCAAACTTTACGTGCATGCATAGATAGAAAGGCTCTAAATGTCAAATCCAAGCTCACAATGGGGTTTCCTACCCAAGGAAGGCTTCATTCATGCCCAAACCAAAAACTTGATGACTCTAGGACTTAAGAAGGGTCCAGATCTGAATTTACAACTTCCGATCTAGGCCATAGTCCACCATATCAACTCAAAGATCCATAAAAGCCCCAAACTCAACCAAAAAGAGATCTAGAAGGGAAAAGAAGTAAAGGTGGCGACTTGATACCTCTGGAAGATGCTAGCTGAGGTAGATTCTGGTTCCCACACTTTCCTTGCTCCAATTACCTTGCCTTCCAAGTTCCTTTTCTCCAAGGATCTTCCTCCCAAGCTTAACACACACAAGAATGAAACACCACACGAAATAGGGTTTTTTGGGCTCTCAATGGACTGCAAAGAGGTCAAAGGAGGCTTATGCTTCCTTAAATAGGGTGTAAAACCCCGGAATTAGGGTTTCATCTGCCAGCTCCTACTCGTTGAGTCCCTTCATGGACTCGGCGAGTAGGTCACTAAAACACATGGACCAACCCGCTACTACTCGACGAGTAGGGCAACCAACTCGTCGAGTAGACCTTGAAATCAAAGAACTTCATAATTAAACAATACCTGAGAATCAGGGCGTTACAATTCTCCCCCACTTGAACTATACTTCGCCCTCGAAGTGTGCTGGAATAAACAACGCCGGGTAATGCTCTCGCATGTCTGCCTCCGGCTCCCATGTCCACTCGGATCCCCTCCGATGTTCCCACTGCACTTTCACCAAAGGTATTTCTTTGCTCCGCAAAATCTTCTTCTTCCTTTCCAATATGGCCACCGGCCTCTCTACATAATTCAGGCGCTCATCGACCTGAATATCATCCAGCGATACCACTGCCTCCTGATCCATAATACACTTCCGCAGCTGCGAAACGTGGAAGGTGCTGTGGATCCGACTAAGCTCCTCCGGCAGCTCTAACCTGTAAGCCACCTTGCCAACCCTGGCAATGATCCTGAACGGACCAATATATCGGGGACCCAATTTTCCCCTCTTCCTGAAGCGGATCAAACCCTTCCAGGGCGAGACCTTCAGGAGTACCATATCACCAACTTGAAACTCTAGCTCGGATCGGCGCCGGTCGGCGTAACACTTATGCCGACTCTGAGCGGTCTGCAGCCGCTGGCTAACTTGCTGAATCTTCTCGGTAGTCTGCAAGACTACCTCCGTCCGTCCCATCACCCTGTGTCCGACCTCACCCCAACAAACTGGGGTGCGACACCTCCGTCCATACAACAGCTCGAAAGGCGGGGCGCCAATACTGGAATGATAACTGTTGTTGTAGGCGAACTATGCAAGCGGTAGGTGAGAATACTAGCTCCCACCAAAATCAATAACACACTCCCTCAACATATCCTCGAGGGTCTGAATGGTCCGCTCACTCTGACCGTCGGTCTGCAGATGGAATGTTGTACTAAAGTGCAGCCGCGTGCCCAGTTCCTCGTGGAACTTCTGCCAGAAACGGGAGGTAAATCTAACATCCCGGTCGGAGACAATGGAGACCGAAACTCCATGGCGAGCAACGATCTCGCGGACATATATGTCAGCCAGCTTCTCAGCTGACGAACTCTCCCGTATTGCCAAGAAATGGGCACTCTTGGTTAATCGATCCACGATGACCCATATAGCGTCAAACCCCTTCGCCGTTCTTGGAAACTTGGTAATAAAGTCCATCGTGATCTGTTCCCATTTCCACATGGGAATCTCCAGGGGCTACAGTTTACCATGCGGCCTCTGATGCTCGGCCTTAACCATCCTACAGGTCAAGAACCTCTCGACGTACCAAGCGATTTCTCGCTTCATGCACGGCCGCCAGTAACTCAAAATCAAATCCCGGTACATCTTGGTGGCCCCCGGGTGTATAGAAAAGTGAGACTTATGAGCCTCCTCCATCACTGTCTGTCGGACCCCTCCCGACATCGGAACCCAAACCCGACCGTGTCGGGTCAATAATCCGCGGCTATCCTCAACAAACCGGGCGTTCTTGCCCTTAATCCGCTCCATCTTCCAGTTCCATGGTCTCATGCCCTCGACCTGAGCATTCCTAATCAAGCTCACAAGCGGGGAATCCACCGCTATCCTCATACACCATGCCGGTGTAGAAGACCCAGCTGACTTGCGGCTCAAAGCGTCTGCAACCACATTCGTTTACCAGGATGGTAAAGAATCTCACAATCATAGTCTTTGACTACATCCAGCCACCTGTGCTGCCTCATATTCAGGTTCGGATTATCCATCATGTGCTTCAAGCTCTTGTGATCCGTGTATATAGTACATCAGACCCCGTACAGATAATGCCTCCAAATCTTGAGAGCGAAGACCACCGCTCCTAACTCAAGATCATGCGTAGGGTATCTCGTCTCATGCGGCTTCAGATGCCGCGATGCATAGGCTATCACTCGTCCCCTCTGCATGAGGACCGCCCCTAACCCTGTGATGGATGCATCACAGAACACCATAAAATCCTCAACTCCCTCCGGGAGTGTCAAGACTGGCGCCTCACATAAAACCTCCAGAGAGTCTCAAACCCCTCTGCTGCTCAGGGCCCCACCTGAAATCACCCCCTTCCTCGTTAGACAAGTGGGGGGTACTGCAATCTTGGAGAAATCTCGAATTAATCTCCTGTAATACCCTGCTAATCCCAAGAAGCTCCTGATGTGTGAGGGATATTTTGGAATCTCCCACTGCATAACCGCCTCAACTTTGGCCGGGTCGACCAAAATGCCCTCCTGGTTAACGAGGTGTCCGAGAAACTGGACCTCTCGTAACCAAAACTCACACTTCGAGAACTTGGCATACAGTCGTTCTCGTCGCAGAACCTCCAGAAGCTCCCTGAGGTGCTCCTCGTGCTGCTCTCGGGTCTTGGAATACCCCAAGATATCATCTATGAACACAATGACCGAGTGATCGAGCATCGGTCTGCATACCCGATTCATCAAATCCATAAACACCGCCGACGCGTTGGTGAGCCCAAACGGCATCACCACGAACCTGTAATGACCATAACGAGTCCGGAACGCGGTCTTCTCCACGTCTTCCTCCCTCACCCTGACCTGGTGATACCCGGATCTCAAATCGATCTTGGAAAACCAAGATGCACCCTGTAGCTGAACGAAAAGATCATCTATCCTTGGGAGTGGATAACGGTTCTTTATCGTTATCTTATTGAACTCCATATAGTCAATGCACATCCTGTGCGAACCGTCCTTCTTCCTGACGAAGAGGATCGGTGCTCCCCATGGGGAACTACTCTGACGAATAAACTGCTTACTTAGCAGCTCCTGCAAATGAGATGACAACCTCCTGTATCTCTGGCGGTGCCAGTTGGTACGGCGCCTTGGCGATAGGGGCCGCACCCGACACTAGATCAATCCTGAACTCCACCTGCCTCTCCGGAGGCACTCCAGGTAACTCCTCTGGAAACACATCAGCAAACTCTCTAACCACCGGGACCTCTGAAACTGAAGTCCGATCCCTGACCCGCGTGTCCACCACACACGCTAAATAACCTGCATATCCGTGCTGAATATACTGTCAAGCCCTGGCGGCCGAACAAAACCCTGATGCTACTCTGGTGCCCTCACCATATACCACCAGTTCTCCCCCACTTGGGGTTCGAACTACTACTCGTTGTCCCTCACAGTCGATCATGGCGCCAAACCGGTTGAGCCAATCCATCCCTACGATCACACATACTTCCCCCACGGGAATAGGAATCAAATCTATCAGGAATGATACCCTGAAAATCTCCAGCTCGCATCTCCGATAAACTGAAGACGCAGAAATCCCGTGCTCGTTGGCGATCGAAACTCGCAACGGACACTCAAGCTCATCTACCGACACACTGAACTCTCTATTGAAAGTCTGAGATACAAATGACCGAATCGTCCCCGAGTCAAATAAAACCAATTCAGGCAAAGAGTTTACTAAAAACGTACCTAAACATAGGCACCAAGGATAAGCACAACATAGATAAAATGACTGAAATAGAAAATAGAAACATACCAACAACCACATCCGGTGCTGCCTTGGCCTCCTCGGCCGTGAGCTGGAAGGCGCGCCCCTGAGCCTTCGGAGGCTCCGCCTTGACTGGCCTCCCATCTCCAATCCTCAAAGTAGCCGGTGCGGATCCCTGCCCCGGCTTGGCGGCGAGCTGCGGGCAGTCGGTCTTCACGTGACCAACCTGATGACAATGATAACAAATCCTCATATCTACTGGAGGGGCGGACTGGCGACAATCCCTGGCATATTGCCCCTCCTTGCCACATTTGTGGCAACCACCTCCTGCTCGATAAATCCCTAAATAACCTCTGCCACACTTTCCACAAATGCGGCTCTGCTGACCCCCGGTCTGAGTATCAGCGATCTTGGACCGCTTAGGTGCCAGCTGAGACTGTGCCGGAACCTGACGCTGCTCCTTTAACTAGAGCTCTATCTCCAACTCGCACCGCCTCGCGGCTTCCTGAAGATCCAAAAGTGTCTCACAATGTTGCGTAGCAACAAACTGTCGAATATCAGTCTTGAGCATACTCAGATAACGAGTCATCTGAGACTGCTCTGAAGCAAACTCCAGGCAAAACATAGCCCTCTCCGTGAACATACGAGTGATCTCCATCACTGACTCCCCATCCTGTCTCAATGTCAAAAACTCCTGAGCAAGCCGCTCCCGCTCAACACGTGGAACGTAGCGGTTGCGGAACATATCCCGGAACTGCTCCCAAGTAACAGCAGCTCGCTGATCATCCGTGTACGACCCTGTCGTCAATCTCCACCAGTCCTTTGCCCCAAGCCTCAGAAGGTTCAGGACACACCTGACCTTCTAGTCAGCAGGATATAAACACGTGAAGAAACATCCCTCCACGTCAGATAACCACCTCATAGCCCTGATCGCATCATGTGTACCATCAAACGTCGGGGGCTTCGTATTATCGAAGTCCCGGTACTGGAAAGCCCTGCTGGCTCCTCCTCCAACCCTGCCGTAGTTAAAGCCGAAGTGGCTGCAGCGACAGCTGTCTCTACTAGAGCTGCATAACGCTCATCAAAGTACTCAACCATCGCGGTCTTAATCGACCCAAACATCTCTGGCAGCTGTGCTCGGAACGCTGTGGCAATCTCGTCGTGCATAATCTCCCGGATCCTGGTATCCAACTCCTCGGTCCCTATCTGTACCACGGGCTCGGGTGCTATCGGCACCTCTGACCCTCCGTCTCCTGACCCTGACCCTGATCCGGATCCCGATCCTGATCCGGACCCAGCAGCAAAAGTCTCGTCACCACCATACTGAAAATTTACTCAAGTCATTAGATAAATAACATAATATCGGGAGACCAAAACCCACAAACCCTAGGGGTTGTGACTTCCTTGCTACGCGTATGGGTCCTGTGCTTTCAGTAGTACGGGACCATACTACCTTCCACACCTAACCATATTTGTCTCAAGTATCACCACAACACCCTAACACTATCATCAACATAACATGCACTCAACCCTTACTCCTAGGGAAATGTCGCCTATCCCACAACTGATCTCCCAGCTCCTCACAACCCACACATCAATGAAACTTTCATCAACCCCTGCAGGGCTAGTGCAGGCTAGTCGCACATAACACTGGACCCAATAGACTTTCGAATACCCAATCCTATCCGAAGACTGGATCAAACATTCTCAGGCTATAAGATCTTGATTACGCACAACCGTGGCGCCTACACTAACGACTGCAGTAATGATGTTAATTTCATATACAAGAAACCCTAGGCTAGTAGGCATCATATAATCCGGCAAGTCTGTCATGAGATTCCTGAAGATCCCTAGACTAGCACTAACATGCTGTTCTAACATATCATAATAATTGCATGGTATTTTGGGGTTTTCTTACAGGCTCCGGCTGATCGTACCCTCTGCATCCTCCATCCTTTATTTTTTTGAAAACCATTTTAAAATTTTTTTATTCTCCAAATGTTCCCTTGGTTTGAGACTGGATTCACACGAATGTTCCTCCAATTCACTCAAACCAAGGCTCTGATACCAACTTGTAACATCCAAAAATTTTACGCCAAATTTAAACTTTTTCAATCATAAATAAAACCCAATAGTATTGTTTACAAGAATGTTTTCAAATCATTATTCAATCAGAGTGTCCCAAAAACCAGATCATAAGGATGAGGAGCGGTACGGTCAAGCCTTCGCCTTGCCATGATCTCCTGAAGTACCTGAAACAATAAACTGAAAACTGTAAGCCAGAGGGCTTAGTGAGCTACCCCCAAAATACCAATACCCCACCGATAATACCATATCAATAACATATAAACAACAACATGCAGACTGGGCCTTCGGCCTGACTGGACCGCCCTGTAGGGCCTACAGCCTATCTGAATCTGTCCCGAGCCTTCGGCATAACTGGACCGCCACGTGGGCCTACAGTTTCCCCGGACCGCTCATAGGGTGTGTTGGCCTTCAGCACAAAGCAGGACCGCCTCAACCCAAGCAACAAGCAATTAACCATGTGCGCATAACTAATATTACTGGCATATACAAACATCAAACATATCTATCTCACAGATCACCAATCATAGCAATCTCTCACAACTAGAGCACTGACCTAGCAGGTCACTAACATATCAATCCCTATGGATCATAAGAGCATAACATACTGTCTATCCTGATTCTGATCTAACAAATCATAGCCACATGTAACATACCATACAATAACAACTAAAGGGCCGGCCTTGGTGGCTTAGACCCTATCGATATAGTGAGGATAACTCACCTTGCAGATGTCGACTCGGTAGATAAACTCCAACTCTCGGATCACCTGCCAAAGACTCCACCACCTATTACGATAATACGAAAATACCCATAAGCCCTTGACCTTAGAAGGTACTCCTTAGACCAACTAGTCAACCCTTGGGCAAAGTCAAAGTCCTCAGTCAAGGTCAACCGACTCGCCGAGTTGTTCATCCACTCGTCGAGTCTACGACAATCTTCATCGGACTCGCCGAGTTGTTCATCCAACTCGTCGAGTTCAATGCCTATCTTCATATGACTCGCCGAGTCGACCATACGACTCGCCGAGTCCCTTCAGACCTTTTTGCCATACAGACTCATATGAGCCATGCAGCTGCTCCAAACTACAGATCCAAGCTTCTAAGGCATGCTTTTCACGTAAAGTTGCAAACTTTACGTGCATGCATAGCTACAAAGGCTCTAAATGTCAAATCCAAGCTTACAATGGGGTTTCCTACCCAAGGAAGGCTTCATTCATGCCCAAACCAGAAACTTTATGACTCTAGGACTTAAGAAGGGTCCATATCTGAAGTTACAACTTCAGATCTAGGCCATAGTCCACCATATCAACTCAAAGATCCATAAAAGCCGCAAACTCAACCAAAAAGAGATCTAGAAGGGAAAAGAAGTAAAGGTGGCGACTTGATACCTCTGGAAGATGCTAGCTGAGGTAGATTCTGGTTCCCACACTTTCCTTGCTCCAATTCCCTTGCCTTCCAAGTTCTTTTTCTCCAAACATCTTCCTCCCAAGCTTAACACACACAAGAATGAAACACCACACGAATTAGGGTTTTCTGGGCTCTCAATGGACTGCAAAGAGGCCAAAGGAGGCTTATGCTTCCTTAAATAGGGTGCAAAACCCCGGATTTAGGGTTTCATCTGCCAGCTCCTACTCGTTGAGTCCCTTCATGGACTCGGCGAGTAGGTCACTAAAACACGTGGACCAACCTGCTGCTACTCGACGAGTAGGGCAACCAACTCGTCGAGTAGACCTTGAAATCAAAGAACTTCATAATTAAACAATACCTGAGAATCGGGGCGTTACATCATGAGATCCATGAACACGGCTAGAGCATTGGTGAGCCCAAAAGGCATCACCACGAACTCGTAATGACCTAAACGAGTCTGAAAAGCTTTCTTCTGTACATCCTCATCCCAAATCCTCATATGATGATAACCAGATCGCAAATCAATCTTGGAAAACCATGATGCACCCTGAAGCTGGTCGAAAAGATCATAAGTGCTTAGGAGTGGATAACGGTTCTTCACCATTACCTTATTCAGCTCTCGGTAGTCGATGTACATACGATGAGACCCATCCTTCTTCTTCACAAACAAGATTAGTGCTCCGCAAGGTGAACTGCTGGGTTGAATAAACCCCCTTGTCTAACATCTCCTTCATATGTGTAGATAATTCCTATATCGGAGCCGCTCCAGGAACTAGATCAATCCTGAACTTAACCTGCCTCTCCGGAGGCACCCCAGGAACATCCTCTGGAAACACATCCGAGTAATCCCACATGATAGGCACATTATCCACAGTCGCTTTACCCTTATCGCGGGTATATATACCATAGGCGACATAACCGGAACAACCCTGCTGAAGATAATGTCTGGCCCTCGCTGTTGAACACAAAATCGGCCAACGTTGTGATCTCTCCCCGTGAACCAATAACTCTCCCCCACTTGCGGTCTGAGCCTGAACTAACTGCTGTTCATAATCGATCACTGTCCCAATAGGGATTAACAAATCCAGACCCAAAATAACCTTGTTCCCACGCAGAGGAATGGGAACCAAATCGACCAGATACTGCTCGTTGAATAACTGGAGAGTACAATTCTATGCGAATAGACCTATCATCTAAACCCTAAAAATTGACCTTCGCATCAACGAATTCCCCTTTACCAGCCCCCATATCTTCTAAACCCTAAAAATCAACCTTAGTGTACTAGCTGAGAAGCCAGTAAAATTGGGTATACATGATTATATAACTTAAATGTGAGCCTACTTCACGGCTCAGCAACAGGTTTGCTGAAGTCGCGTTTGGTTCCCAAAATTTGTTGCAGGGAGAGCGTATAGTATGGGTACTATTCATCACATTATGAACATAATAAAATAAACATGTTTTAAGGTAATCAGTACGTCAGGATGTCAATTCAAAAGTCAACAGTGAACTTATAATTTCCCATTACTTTCATTTTGTGACAGTTCCACTTGAAAGTTAATGCATACTATTTTCGAGTCAAGATAGTTATAAACTAGGGAAAACTTACATTTTACAAACGACAAACAGAACAGTTGAGTCTAGTACATTTGGTAGAAAGGGGCCTATAATGCTAACTTTATGATTCCTTAGTGTGTACATCAGGGATACATATTAATCAGATCCGACAGGTAATAGGATGTGTGCTTTACTCTTCATTTCCTTTTCCTTGTTTGGTTGTGGGCTTAGGGCAGATTCATCCAACCTACTATCTATTCGATCTTAGCTATATATATATATATATATATATATATATATATATATATATATATATATATATATATATATATATATATATATATATATATATTCCGTATACACCAAGTAATCATAAGGAGTACCATGTATGGGTCAGGTCACAGGACACTAATTCAATGCACCGTTTTCTAGTACAAAACATACTTTTCAAATAGAACTTTTGGTATACAAAACTAGAAACTTAACCACTGAAGGGTTTAATGCATTTTATTAAACCAGTATAACTTAAAGGACCTTAGGTGGTTAATTCTATAATACCTTAGTTTATACATTAGGGTTATATATAATTAATACCTGATAGGTAGTTGGATGTGTGCTTTCCGCCTCATTTCATGTTCCTTGTTTGGTTGTGGGCTTAGGGCAGATTCACAAAATTAACTATCTGTTCGTTATTAGATTATATATAGCTAGTATAAACTAAGTGATTATAGAAGGAACCACTGTGGTTACCATTTTTACTAAATGAAATAAGGGTTTTCTTAAAGGATCTTTTCATCAAATTAAAGGAACTATTACAGTTAACTCCGTGAGTACCAAGTAAATACGCCAGGGTTATATACAACGATGATCTAACAACGAATGGGATGTGTGCCTTCCGCCTCATTTCATGTTCCTTGTTTGGTTGTGGGCTTAGGGCAGATTCACAAAATTAACTATCTGTTCGTTATTAGATTATATATAGCTAGTATAAACTAAGTGATTATAGAAGGAACCACTGTGGTTACCATTTTTACTAAATGAAATAAGGGTTTTCTTAAAGGATCTTTTCATCAAATTAAAGGAACTATTACAGTTAACTCCGTGAGTACCAAGTAAATACGCCAGGGTTATATACAACGATGATCTAACAACGAATGGGATGTGTGCCTTCCGCCTCATTTCCTGTTCCTTGTTTGGTTGTAGGCTTAGGGCAGATACACACAACCGATTGTTTTTTTACTCTGGGTTTTATATAATGGGGCCGAAGTGCTCTGGATTATATTATATTTTAAACACTTTCTTATGTTATGTGACAACATACTTTGTAGTCTATGTTATGTGACAACATACTTTGTACCAAGTAAATACGCCAGGGTTATATACTTTGTAGTCTATGTTATGTGACAACATACTTTGTAAACACTTTCTTTCTAATGAAATGGTTGTTTATTGCTTTGATTACTATGATGCATGTCTTGTGATACTAAACATGACGTCCTCCACCGCCGAACGTTTCCGCCGTTCCGGTTTTGGGGTGTGACAGATTGGTATCAGAGCATTGTTTATAGTGAACTAAGTATATCAACCGATAAAAGATATACAACTATAAATACAATGGGGCCGAAGTGCTCTGGATTATATTATATTTTAAAAATATAACAATTACCTTATAAAAGTATACATACATGCTTATACATAGATACATACTAGAACAAGTATCACAAGAAGAACAGAACAAAAGTATTTAAAGGTTGAACAATATGGTCAAATCTGGACAGTTATGTAATCATAGCTAGAATCAATATAGCCTGATCAACTATATTCATTCAAGATGTGACTGACATGTGTTTGGGAGTGATGTGGTGTTGCAACAGTCTTAAACCTTACCTAACGCTAGTCAAGGGATTTCTAGATCAGTACATAAAGTTAGAATACTATGGGAGTATTTTATGATACTATAATACGATAACAAGTTTAAAACATACCAAGTAGATTACATTAAAATACTGTAGGAGTATTTTAGGCACTATATAGATAACTTATGTGATAACTTATAAGGCCCTTACAGATAGGTCTATAATCTTGCAATGTCTACTCCCAAGGTTTTATATAAATGAGATTTTATAGACTTAAAATTTGTGATCTACGCTTCACTACCTGTTCCTTGTTTGGTTGTGGTTTTGGAGTAGGATCACTTATTCAAAGGTCTATTTAATCTTAAATTATATACAACTTGTATACATTGTACAATTATAGGAGGACTCTGTAAGGATCACCCCATAATATTTCACTTAAATCTCATAGATTCTTTAGTCAATTCCATTCTCGCACGACAAACCCAGATAGATGAAACCACTTCCTCATAGCAGTCAACATAAGAGTCAAGGAGGAACGAGAGCAAGTTCATGAGAAGTTTTCAAAGAAGGATCAACCGAAGTAACCAAAATGTCTTATGCGTCACACTAATAAATAATAATCTTGTTTAACTTAATGAGCGAGTGGAGACACTGTTCACACTATGTGTTAGGATTATTTTCTTTCGTGCAACTGGTAACAGTTATTCAGGTAACATATATTCATTCGAGGATAGCCATTCCAAATTCATAAAGTTTATTAGGTACACACTCTTTTATGAATTGTTTCCAGAACTCTGTGGAAGTCAGGACCCGATACAATCAGAACTAGGATAACCTTGCCTTTCATCTTTCAGCTTATATCCACTGCTATATACTTATTCCATCTCATCTTTGTACTCTTTTAGCAAAGATGCCTCCTCGCAGATCAAACAGACGCACTACTCCGATAACTCCAACTCCAACGCCACAATTCGATCCTACTGCTCTCCAAGCAGCGATATCCTCCGCACTGGCAACTGCTCTAGCTCCTTTCGGCGAAAGTGGTACCTTCGGATCTGGTAGCGGTACCCACTTAACCAACCCCGGAGATACTCATGAACACCCAAGGGAGTGCTCATACAAGGAATTCATGAACTGCAAACCCAATTACATTAATGGAAATGGTGGAGTCATCGCTCTAATGCGATGGTTCGAGAAAACATATTCGGTCTTCGCAATCTATTCGTGCTCAGAAGGGAGCAAAGTAAAGTTTGTAGCCTGCACCTTCTCCGACAGAGCCCTGACATGGTGGAATAGCCATGTTAAGTCACTGACCCTATCAGTGGCTAACTCAATAGGGTGGGAAAACCTAAAAGAGTTAATGTTGGAAGAATACTGCCGATTGGGCGAAGTTCAAAAGCTTGAACAAGAACTATGGGAGCTCACGATGGTCGGCTCAGACATAGTGGCCTACACTGACAGGCTTGGCGACCTGGAAGCACTATGCCCCAGGATGGTTACCCCGGAGAGCAAAAAGATAAGAAGATACATTTGGGGTCTATCTACCCCGATCCAAGGAGATGTGTTGTCTTCTAACCCCAGCCACAGTCGATAATGCCAAAAGCCTGGCCCAGCGACTCATTGACCATGGAGTCTGCCATGGTGTGGAAGTCCCCGTTCCCAGGTCATCGAGGGGAGAGGACTATAAACGAAAGTCGGGGAACAAGAGTAAGAAGAAGGGAACAACACAGGAACCCCCGCAAGAGCAACAAACGAGTACTATGTACGCCGCTACAACGCCTGCTACTCCAGCACCTGCCAGTCGATATGCTGGAACCCTCCCGAGGTGTGGAAAGTGCAACTACCACCATACGTGAGTATGTCGGGAAATGCAGTGTCTGAACTGCCACAGAAAAGGACACACGGTCTGTTTATGCAGGGCACCAACTCAACCGATCTTCCAAGTCCCCGGATCTGAAGAAAACCAAGTCTGCTATGGCTGTGGTGAGAATGGACACTACCAGAGGGACTGCCCGGTAACAAAGAACTCAGGAGCAGATGGACGAATTCTGATGATCACCGCAGGAGAATCAACCCCGGAGTCGCCAGCGAGCAGCGGTACGTTTTCGAAATAGTAATTACTTTGAAAATTAATTTATATTTATATAAGATTAAAACTTGGGGAACACACTTAAAAGTAATTATAATAACTCACTTGTCGGAATAAGTCACAGTATTCAAGAGAACTAAAAGATCCGTTCAGAGAAGCTATGATGGTTGAGTATGTACATCAGGGTTGTGCATAGCTAAGATTTTGCAGACCTAGAGTGAGTGATTCCACCCTAATTCCTGTTCCTTGTTTGGTTGTGGATTTGGGGCAGAGTTACTCAGTCGACCGTCTTATTCATCTTAATTATTCATAACTTGTATATAACAAGCGATCATAGTGGTACCGAGGAGGATCGTAGTATAAATTATCGACACTAGTTATCAAAGCACTTTCACGGTATGTACGCACACATCGTGGTACGATACGTAGAAATGTTAACATAAAGGGGAAAACAGAAAGCACTAGAACGTTTACAAAGAGTACATTGTCGAGCACACTAGGAGTACATCATCGTATAGCAGCCATTTCGTTCAAATCCTCCAAACTTTTGTTTAGTAAAGAGTCCGTTGCTATCATTCGTCATGAGTTGGCGTGGTCCTCACCATACTAAGTTCATATGTTTCTATCGCCTCGACCGTCAAGTTCACGGAACCTTCGTCATTCGTAATGACAGTTCGACCTAGACGTCAGTTTTGTCCTTCGTATTCTAAACCCCGAAGTACTCGTGCGAATAGTACTTTATCCTCTGAAGCCTTGCCTTCGTATGTTCCGCAGACCTTCCTGAAATACCACTCGTCCAGCTGACCAAGTTCGAGCATAGAGGCTAAGGACGAATACAGCCCACCTATCACTATTTAATGTATACGCGAGGGTGGTATATGATTATGATTACGCATACTGTTCCTTGTTTGGTTGTGGACCTGGGCTAGAGTCGCACATCCGACCGTCTAACTAATCTTAATTATATACGAATCATATACACGAGGTAATGATAGATGGACCAAGTATGAGTCCTATCATGAACATTCGGGCAAAGTTGCCAAGTCTACAAGTGAGTATTCCGCCAATCCGAGGAGCACAACCCCAGTAGTACTGCTAAGAAAGCTAATTTCGGGACGAAATTCCATCTAACGGGGGGATGATGTGACAACCCGAAAAGTTTTGACTTTTAAGTCCAGCCAGTCAATTCAATTGAGTGTCAGACTCGTTTCTGCTATCATTTAGCCTTGTTTAGAGTCCGTTTAAAGGTTCAAAGCTCAGTACATTCAAGCATTGAGTATAAGATTGGGTCGCATACACTTCTAACCTTGAAATCAAGCCTTACACTCCAACATGAGGAGTATACGGCCGCACACTTGGGTGTGCGGCTTCACACCCCTCTCCTGGCAGCACACGCTCGTGTACATAGGTGGGACTTAGCTTTCCTTTAACTCTTTTCACCCTCCCAATCCAAGAACTCGACTTCTCTCTCAACTACCATCCGATTTTCATCCTAGATCTTCAAGATTGTAAGTGTTCTTCCTATGATTTGTTGTTAATCTTCTTAAACTAGTAACACCCTTTGATTTCATCCATTGGAAATCATAATTTGGCTAGATCTTCAAATCTCACCAAGAACACCAAGAACACACACTTGTTCTCGGTGATTTTGAGCCTTCTCGAGCCTCCGGATCGTAAGCACTCTTTCCCAATCCTTAGAACTGGATAATAACACTAGTTTAAGTCCTTAAAAATGCCCAGAACTCAAGAACACAAGGTGTGTGCAGCCACACACCAATGTGTGGTCGTACACCCCACAAAACACCCCTAAAGGGCCTACAAAAAGCATTTCTAGCTTCAACACTTGATGATCATTAGCCCCACAAGCCTCCCTATCAGTAGAACACGTTATTGTGCACTCATTACCATGAGTGTGCGGCCACACACCCATGGACGCACACTCCTTCAAATGGCCGTACACTCCCTTTTATTGAATCACGTGTGATTCCAACACTTGGTCAAAGTGTTTCCTAGTCCCTAAATGTGTTTCCTTGCATTTGGTTGCTTCTAAACACTATATTTATGCGAATATATTCCATTATATGTCATTTAGGACTCGTTAATTCCCGGGACTTCATTCGTGGAACTTCTCATTCTTACGTGCATATTCATTTGAATCACCCACATAAGGTGAGTTCATACCCCTATAATGAATCTTTTAAACTGTTTTAAATGCTTTTAAGGGGGGAATACAAGTTGAACACAATGATAATTTTGTAAATGTTTGTTATAAACATCTTTCAAATGATTGCCTGTGTCTTTGATAAGTGATCAAAACATTTCAAAAACTCTTTTAAAGTTATGTTACTTTATAGTTTAACAAAACTCCGTTTTTTAAGTACAAGCACAACTTAGTAGTAAAATGAGTCTTTTCAATATCAATTCAAGCTAAATACTAGTAAAATATAAGGAGTATAGTTTAGAGGTTCAGTTCATACTGGATGCTAGAACTACTATATAGAGAAACAGGGAGGTAGATACAATACATGATAACAGAAAGAACATACTAAGATACTATAACAGAACGAACATACTAAGATGCTATAGCATAGGAATACCACAGGATCTAATTATACCAATGAATAAGTAACTCATTGTTCTAAAAAGAAGGTGATAGTAAAATTGGGTATACATGATCATATAACTTAAATGTGAGCCTACTTCACGGCTCAGCAACAGGTTTGCTGAAGTCGCGTTTGGTTCCCAGAATCTCTTGCAGGGAGAGCAATAGTATGGGTACTATTCATCACATTATGACCTTAATAAAACAAACATGTTTTAAGGTAATCAGTACATCAGGATGTCAATTCAAAAGACAACTGTGTACTTATAATTTCGCATTACTTTCATTTTCTGACAGTTCCACTTGAAAGTTAATGCAAACTATTTTCGAGTCAAGATAGTTATAAACTAGGGAAAACTTACATTTTACAAACGACAAACAGAACAGTCGAGTCTAGTACATTTAGTAGAAAAGGGGCCTATAATGCTAACTTTATGATTCCTTAGTGTGTACATCAGGGATATATATTAATCGGATCCGACAGGTAGTAGGATGTGTTCTTTACGCTTCATTTCCTGTTCATTGTTTGGTTTTGGGCCTAGAGCAGATTCATCCAGCCTACTATCTATTCGATCTTAGCTATATATATATTCCGTATACACCAAGTAATCATAAGGAGTACCATGTATGGGTCAGGTCATAGGACACTAATTCAATGCACCGTTTTTAGTACAAAACATACTTTTCAAATAGAACTTTTGGTATACAAAACTAGAAACTTAACCAATGAAGGTGTCACACCCCAAAACCGAGAACGGCGGAAACGTTCTGGGACAGAGGACGTCATGTAATGTATCACAACAATGCAAAGTACTAAACAAGCAACAACATCATCCATTGCATTAATAGTATAATTTTTAATACATGTGTGTTCTTTCATAGTATAAAACAACATAATGAATGTTCAAAATAAAAGACGAGTCTTGACTGCTCTGTCTTCATAAAACATGATCGTCATACCTGTCTATTTGTGACCTGAGAATACAAGTTATTTTGAAAGCGTAGATCAACAATAAAGCTGGTGAATTCATAAGTATTTAATGTCATTATTCATATAAGAACTAATGAAAAGGTTTATAAGTATAAGTGTAAACGTTTGAACTTCCTAGAAAATCCCATATTTCCTACTAGTATAAAGAGTAGTCTTCTACCAAGACTCGACTGTTTTGAAAGTAGTCTTCTAACGAGACTCCCTGAAAGTAAGTAAGTAAGCAAGTAAGTAGTCTTCTCACGAGACCCGTTGTAAGTAAGTAGTCTTCTCACGAGACCTGCTGTAAGTAAGTAATAATATGATTGATAAAAGTTCTCCTTAGAAGAGATTCTGGAAACTAAAGGTGACTTCCGCAACGAATCGCTAGGTCGAAATCCATATTTATATTTCATAATCATATATATACCCAAAAGTATACCTATAATAGCTTACTAGAAATATATGAACGTATACCTTTGCTACCCAAAGGTACTAAACTGTCTGATTAGAACCTTTACATCTACATATGTATACATAATATATAAGTAATATTTAGACGACATTCGGAAGAATAACCGATACCCTAAGGCCACATCCAAACAAGGAAAAGGAAATAAGGCGAGCTAGCCGTTCTAAGTCCTTCAAACATTATTTATATAACTATACATATCTAGAGATGCTTTTAACAATTGTACTAGGAATGGTAAATAGTATCTCCTAACTATACCTATTATAGTTACTAGCAATATATGAACGTATACCTTTGCTACCCAAAGGTACTGAATTGACTTGATAGAACTTTTATGACTATATATGTATACATGATATATAACTAATATTTAGACTACCTTCGGACGGATAACCGATACCCTAAAGCCACATCCAAACAAGGAAAAGGAAATAAGGTGAGCTAGCCGTTCTAAGTCCTTTAAACAGTACTTATATAACTATACATATAGAGGCATGCATTTGACAATAAAAAAAGTATAAAAAGAAGTTTTGGTAAAACCTTTGAAAAATTTATAAATAAGAATTTATGACTTGATGTCAGTTTATAACAATGATTTGAAAGCAGATTGTTTGATAAAGAATTTAACATGTGAAAACGTTTTGGTAAGTCATTTGGAAGTAACATGTTTGGTAAAACAGCTAACAGCGTAGAAAATCCATTTGTGTACTAGTTATAAATCACATGTGATTGATATAATAACTAGTATCATTCAACTTGTATTCCCCCCCCCATAAAAGCATTTAAAAACATTTAAAAGATTGATTAAGGGGTATGAACTCACCTGTAATGGGTGGTTTGGATGAACGGATGATGTAGGATGCTTAGTGTCAAGTGAGGACTTGTACACACACAATGATCCTAGTTAACATATAATAAAACATATATGTTTCTAGTTAGTCATTTAACAACTAATTAATCAAGTTAAAACACCCTAGGACACGGAAAACACTTTGATTCAAGTGCTAGAAGTACCAAGGGTTGCATCTAAGGGTTGTAAAGCTACCAACTGGAGCTTTCGGTCCAAGTGGTATTCGGTCCTAATGACCTTTCGGTCATGGAGGTTTTCGGTCTATATGGTATTCGGTCCAAGAGGTTTTCGGTCCAAAAGGTTGGCCGAAAACTATTGTTCTTTGATGCATAAGGTGATTTCCAAGGGCTTTCGACAAGTAAGGCAGTGTTCTAGACTCAATACTAAGCATTAGGAAGGTTTAAAGTCATTTTGCACCTTTCATAAGGGTTTTCGGTCTAAGGAGATTCACTAGACCGAAAACTCCTCTTTTTCATGGATGAATGCCGATTTCAAGTCCTAAACCAAGTATTCTTATTAGGTAACAAGTATTGGAGATAGATACTTACAATATGGAAGCAAAGAAGGGTGTTTTCGGCCCTAAAACACTAGTGTGTTTTCTTGGTGTTCTTGGTGTAACTAAGAACACTTGAAGATCTACATAAATGGAATGATTTCATGGATGAAATCATGTAAAAACACTTGAATATGGAAGGAATCAACTAGATAGGGTAATAAACACTTACATTTTAAAGATCTAGAAGGAAAAATCGAATGGTACTTGAGAGGATTTCGGTTCTTGTTCTTGAAAAAGTGAAAAAGTGAAAAATATGGCCAAGTGTCATATATATACTCATGGGGGTTTTCGGTCCAAACACCATTTGGGCCGAAAACTCTTAACTCTTGGAGTTTTGGTGAAAATGAAGCACAATGAACCTAGGGTATCCTCTCTCCTGTTATTTCCTGAAGTACTAACTTAAAAAAAAACCTCAAACTTATTCCAAAAAGCTTGAAAGTTAGCAGAAACAGTGTTGACTTCTATTGAATTGAATGTTTGTACGGAATAGAAATTTAGGGTTGTCACATCATCCCCCCGTTAGATGGAATTTCGTCCCGAAATTCATATTCGAAAGTGAATACTCATGAATCATGAAAAGAATAGGTACTTCTGTTCCATCTACATCTCCTGTCCTGATCGATGGGAAATTCTAAGTTTATCCGCATGGCAGTACCATCACTCGTAGTCATGGGCAGTCTCCGTACTAAAGTTCATATCAGAAGTCATATTTGGTTGATCAATCAAAGTTTCGTGTATACGATTCGTATATAATTAAGACTGAAAAGGCAGTCGAATAAATAATTCTTCTTCAAGCCCACATCCAAACAAGGGAAAGAAGTTGAAGCGGAATTACCAATTCTAAGCCTGTAGAACCTTGATTATATACCACCCTTGCGTATACCTTCTTCAACGATAGATCAATCGTATGGGTCTTTGGGTTGAACTTGACGTACTGTACGAGTGGTACTCCGGGGAGTTTTGCTGAAGTTACTTCGGGAAGGCTACGAATCATAAGGTACTCTGCGCATGAGCACCTCGGAGTTCTGGAATGACGGCTTCGCTAGAGTGTTGAT
The DNA here is from genome assembly GCF_052849685.1 of Lactuca virosa. Classification (NCBI taxonomy): domain Eukaryota; kingdom Viridiplantae; phylum Streptophyta; class Magnoliopsida; order Asterales; family Asteraceae; genus Lactuca; species Lactuca virosa. The sequence goes on along the minus strand of NC_136428.1, from coordinate 89,496,544 downwards.
TACAAGAAAAGGATTTTCACTTGAAACTGGCATTGTGAGGATCAAATCGAATCACGTCAAATGACGACGTCGAACTACTCGAAATTCAGGCGTTAGACTGGATCAAAAGGTGTTACAAAACAATACGGTGCAATCTATGAAAGAGTTTTTAGTACTTTAGTTTCAGCTATGCTATTAGAGCTGTGAAGAAAGTATACAGCAGAAAGCCAATATAGGCAGCACGAGAGTCCCTAACACTGATGGGATCTCGCAAAAAATAAGACTCTAGTTGCACTAGTTTTAAAGAGTTTAGGAGTCTAACATAAATGCTACTGAACATAATAGATTTTTAACGTGGGTCCGGAGTAGGCTCTCCTGCGTCGGTGATCGTTAGCATCCTTCCGTCTGTGCCAGCATTCGCTGTCCCCGGGCAGTTTCTTTTGTAATGACCCACCTCGCCACAACCGTAGCAAGCCTGGCCCACACCAGCGTTGGGTACTTGGTTGATCGGTCTTGCTGGATTCTTGCAGTAACGGATGATGCGTCCCTTTTTGTTGCAGTTTAAGCACAACATTTCCCGACAAGGTCCATGATGGTGATAGTTGCATTTGTTGCACTTTGGGAGATTACCAGCATAAGGCTTTGCTGGTAATGGGTTAGCAGAGACTATTGTAGGTATTGTAGCAGCATTGACTGCAACTAGTTGTTGTTTCCTGGAGGATTCTTGTGAGGACTCGTCTTTCCTCTTGTTCCAACCTTGCTTTATGTTGTCGTTTCCTTTTTGTTGATCTTGTACAGCAATAATTGAGCTCTGATAGTTTCCGTGGTCAATAATAGATTGTGCTAGTTCTTTGGCACTATCGAAAGTATCACGCCTTGATGCTAACACACTTGACTGAATTTGGGGAGACAGTCCCCAAATATACCTCTCTATTTTCTTGCTCTCAGGAGCAACCATATCCGGGCACAGAATTGCCAGATCACAGAATCTACTCGTATAGGCTGATATGTCAGTACCAACCATTCTAAGATTCTAGAGTTCATGTTCGAGTTTTTGAATTTCTCCTCGTGGACAGTACTCTCTCATCAGCATGATCTTTAAGTTCTCCCAGCTTATCGAATTTTCCACTGTTAGAGTCAATGCCTTAACGTGGCCATTCCACCATGTTAAAGCTCTTTCTGAAAAGGTACTGGTAGCAAACTTGACCTTGTTGTTCTCTAGGCGGGCGCAGATCTCAAAGACTGCTTCTGTCTTTTCTATCCATTGTCTTAACATCATAACCCCTCCAGTCCCATTAAAAATCAGGGGTTTGGCGTTCGTAAAATCTTTATAGGTGCACTCTCGTGGGTGCCCATGACTCTCGCCATGGTTCAAAGGAAATACCCCAATTCCCGAACCAGTAGCGCCAGAAGTATTGATATGTGTCATGGCAGCTGCTACAGCCGCCGTGACTGCTGCTTGGAACATAGCAGCATCGAACTGAGGAGGTGGTGGTGGGGGTGGTATCGGTGCTTCAGTACCATTGTTGCATCTTGGATTTCTTCTAGGAGGCATCTTTCAACTATAAGTTGAAAATAATTGGAAAATGATAAGAATCCAATAGTACAGAATACGAATATGTCCTATGAACTAAATCGCCATAGTTCAACAACAAGAGATTGCATGAATGGTATTGGGTTCTAAGGATAGAAGAATGAAAGTATTTGGACAAGGATTGTCGGGAACCAATCTAACTGTCGAAATCATTAATATTCAAGATGTAATTATAAAGACTTTAAGCCTACCACAGAAGGTGAGTAGTGTATTCACCAACTCACTAGGTCGTATTGGGCTCTTAATTATTTACGTGACGCGCATGGTTTTATGCCACCTCGCATGACCCGCGAGTGGTATCCTTTGTTCCCTGTCCTACTCCTGACGAAAGAAATCTGATGTCCACTTATGTACCTTTGGTTTCCTCTGGCATCCCACCAGCTTCGTACTTTTTGTCTGATCCCTTCTCGAAGTTCTTTCTATTGACTATTTTAGTGAGGTGGTGTCTCTAGTCACGTTATCGGTGCGAGAATGGAAATGTCTAGAGAATCTATGAGAATACTCAATCTATTTCTAGTACTAATTTTAACGTGAGATCCTTATTGAATCTTTCTATAATCACATAGGGTATACAAATTATATATATATCTCGGATCTAATAGTCATTCGAATATGTGATACTACTCCAAATCCACATCCAAACGAGGAAAAGTAAGTGAAGCGAAACCACACATTCTAAGTCTATGAGATATTTATTATGTATAACTCTAGGATGTATACACTTTGCCATTATAGACCGATCAGTAAGGGTCTTTTAATTCTCATATAATTATTTACAGTTATGGAAGATACCCCTATAGTATCTTTGTTTTGGGTTTGGTTCTTAGGTTTCTCGTTACTGTACACTTTTAGTATTGTTATTGGGTAGTATCTCAAAATACTCAGATAGTATTTTACTTTATGTTTTGTTCTAAAGACTCCTTTGGACCTAGTATTTGGTAAGTTTTAGGTTTGTCGCAACACCACTATCATCTCCGAGCACACGTTCACTATATCTCAAATAAATATAGTTGATATGGCTATATTCATTCCAGATATGATTACATAACTGCCCAGTTTTGACTGTTGTGCCCAACAATTAAATACTTTTGTTATGTTATAGTATGATACTGTATACTTTTAGTTAACTATTTTAATACTTAAAGGTATAAAATCTTGGTCAGAGTATTTTAATCCCATTGTATTTATAGTCTGTATATCTTTTATGGGTTGATATACTTAATTCACTATAAATAATGCTCTGATACCAATCTGTCACACCCCAAAACCGAGAACGGCGGAAACGTTCTGTGGCGGAGGACGTCATGTAATGTATCACAACAATGCAAAGTAGTAAACACGCAACAACATTATCCATTGCATTAATAGTATAATTTTTAATACATGTGTGTTCTTTCATAGTATAAAACAACATAATGAATGTACAAAATAAAAGACGAGTCTTGACTGCTCCGTCTTCATAAAACCTGATCGTCATACCTGTCTATTTGTGACCTGAGAATACAAGTTATTTTGAAAACGTAGATCAACAATAAAGCTGGTGAATTCATAAGTATTTAATGTAATTATTCATATAAGAACTAATGAAAAGGTTTATAAGTAAAAGTGTAAATGTTTGAACTTCCTAGAAAATCCCATATTTCCTACTAGTATAAAGAGTAGTCTTCTACCAAGACTCGACTGTTTTGAAAGTAGTCTTCTAACGAGACTCGCTGAAAGTAAGTAAGTAAGCAAGTAAGTAGTCTTCTCACGAGACCCGCTGTAAGTAAGTAATAATATGATTGATATTTCATATTTCATAATCATATATATACCCAAAACTATACCTATAATAGCTTACTAGAAATATATGAACGTATACCTTTGCTACCCAAAGGTACTAAACTGTCTGATTAGAACCTTTATATCTACATATGTATACATAATATATAAGTAATATTTAGACGACATTCGGACGAATAACCGATACCCTAAGGCCACATCCAAACAAGGAAAAGGAAATAAGGCGAGCTAGTCGTTCTAAGTACTTCAAACATTATTTATATAACTATACATATCTAGACATGCTTTTAACAATTGTACTAGGAATGGTAAATAGTATCTCCTAACTATACCTATTATAGTTAATAGCAATATATGAACGTATACCTTTACTACCCAAAGGAACTGAATTGACTTGATAGAACTTTTATGACTATATATGTATACATGATATATAACTAATATTTAGACGACCTTCGGACGGATAACCGATACCCTAAAGCCACATCCAAACAAGGAAAAGGAAATAAGGCGAGCTAGCCGTTCTAAGTCCTTTAAACACTACTTATATAACTATACATATATAGGCATGCATTTGACAATAAAAAAAGTATAAAAAGAAGTTTTGGTAAAACCTTTGAAAAATTTATAAATAAGAATTTATGACTTGATGTCAGTTTATAACAATGATTTGAAAGCAGATTGTTTGATAAAGAGTTTAACATGTGAAAACGTTTTGGTAAGTCATTTGGAAGTAACATGTTTGGTAAAACAGCTAACAGCGTAGAAAATCCATTTGTGTACTAGTTATAAATCACATGTGATTGATATAATAACTAGTATGATTCAACTTGTATTCCCCCCCATAAAAGCATTTAAAAACATTTAAAAGATTGATTAAGGGGTATGAACTCACCTATAATGGGTGGTTTGGATGAACGGATGATGTAGGATGCTTAGTGTCAAGTGAGGACTTGTACACACACAATGATCATAGTTAACATATAATAAAACATATATGTTTCTAATTAGTCATTTAACAACTAATTAATCAAGTTAAAACACCCTAGGACACAGAAAACACTTTGATTCAAGTGCTAGAAGTACCAAGGGTTGCATCTAAGGGTTGTAAAGCTACCAACTGGAGCTTTCGGTCCAAGTGGTATTTGGTCCTAATGACCTTTCGATCATGGAGGTTTTCGGTCTATATGGTATTCGGTCCAAGAGGTTTTCGGTCCAAAAGGTTGGCCGAAAACTCTTGTTCTTTGATGCATAAGGTGATTTCCAAGGGCTTTCAACAAGTAAGGCAGTGTTCTAGACTCAATAATAAGCATTAGGAAGGTTTAAAGTCATTTTGCACCTTTCATAAGGGTTTTCGGTCTAAGGAGATTCACTAGACCGAAAACTCCTCTTTTTCATGGATGAATGCCGATTTCAAGTCCTAAACCAAGTATTCTTATTAGGTAACAAGTATAGGAGATAGATACTTACAATATGGAAGCAAAGAAGGGTGTTTTCGGCCCTAAAACACTAGTGTGTTTTCTTGGTGTTCTTGGTGTAACTAAGAACACTTGAAGATCTACATAAATGGAATGATTTCATGGATGAAATCATGTAAAAACACTTGAATATGGAAGGAATCAACTAGATAGGGTAAGAAACACTTACATTTTAAAGATCTAGAAGGAAAAATCGGATGGTACTTGAGAGGATTTCGGTTCTTGTTCTTGAAAGAGTGAAAAAGTGAAAAATATGGCCAAGTGTCATATATATACTCATGGGGGTTTTCGGTCCAAACACCATTTGGGCTGAAAACTCTTAACTCTTGGAGTTTTGGTGAAAATGAAGCACAATGAACCTAGGGCATCCTCTCTCCTGTTATTTCCTGAAGTACTAACTTAAAAAAAACTCAAACTTATTCCAAAAAGCTTGAAAGTTAGCAGAAACAGTGTTGACTTCTATTGAATTGAATGTTTGTACGGAATAGAAATTTCGGGTTGTCACAAAAGGGTTTAATCCATTTTATTAAACCAGTATAACTTAAAGGACCTTAAGTGGTTAATTCTATAATACCTTAGTTTATACATCAGTGTTATATATAATTAATACCTGATAGGTAGTTGGATGTGTGCTTTCCACCTCATTTCCTATTCCTTGTTTGGTTGTGGGCTTAGGGCATATTCACACAATTAACTATCTGTTTGTTATTAGATTATATATAGCTAGTATAAACTAAGTGATTATAGAAGGAACCACTGTGGTTACCATTTTTACTAAAAGAAATAAGGGTTTTCTTAAAGGATCTTTTCATCAAATTAAAGGAACTATTACAGTTAACTCCGTGAGTACTAAGTATAAACTACAGGGTTATATAGAACGATGATCTAACAACCAATGGGATGTGTGCCTTCCGCCTCATTTCCTGATCCTTGTTTGGTTGTGGGCTTAGGGCAGATACACACAAACGATTGTTTGTTTACTCTGGGTTTTATATAACTTGTATCCATTTAGTACTCATAGAAAGGATTGTAGAGTCATTTTTACTTATCTTTCATCAAAGCAGGAAATATAGGATTTTCTGGAGGAACAGGCGATTTTTTCTAAACAGAACTTACAACTTACTACAACTTTCTTACTACTCATTACATCAATAAAATCTTATGAACTCACCAGCTTAAATGGTGATCTACGCTTTCAAAATAACTTGTATTCTCAAGAGACCAGTAGACAGGTGCGCGTTCTGGGAATTCAGAAGATGGAGCAATATAGCTTCAAGTCTTGTTTTGTTATTTACTTGTAGTCTATGTTATGTGACAACATACTTTGTAAACACTTACTTTCTAATGAAATGGTTGTTTATTGCTTTGATTACTATGATGCATGTCTTGTGATACTAAACATGACGTCCTCCACCCCTGAACGTTTCCGTCATTCCGGTTTTGGGGTGTGACATCTGAATTCTAGTGTTTTGGGCTAGAAATATTATTAGACCTTGGATTAAGGCCCATGGAAGGGATTTGGGCCCAATTTGGAAAATTGGGCCATGTTTGGGCCTTTTACGATTATTTTGGTTATTGGGCCATGATTTGGATCTTGGGGGGCTAATTAGGATTTGGGCCTTTTGGATTGCGAGTTTGGGCCTTACTCTTGCACCTAACTAGGTAAGGGGTAAAATGGTCTTTTTACCCTATTTATGGACAGTTGGTTATGGAATTGAAATCCAATTATTGATTGAATGTTATTTGGGTATTGATAGCTCGGGGATTCGTCGGACCAGCAGCTAGAGATTTATTCGTTTGATTCAAAACTTCGAGGTGAGTTTCCTCACTGTGTTTAGCGGGTCGAAGGCACCAATGCCAACCCATAATCTGTTATGTTAGAATACTCGTTGTTTGTGTGACACTTGTATATGTTTGTGCTTGTATGCTTACTGGGCAGGGCCCGATGGTTATTCTGTATGCTATTATTTGTTATGTGTGACAACCCGAAATTTCTATTCTGTACAACATTTCAATTCAATAGAAGTTAGAACTGTTTCTATTAACTTTCAAGCTTTCTGGAATATGTTTGAGTGTTTTAAAGTTATAACACCGGGAGATATCAGGAGAGAGGATGCCCTAGGGTTTATTGTGCAACACTATTATTCCAAAAGGGATTGCCCTAAGGCAAAGAATGCTGACGGTGTAGGAAGAGTGCTGACAATAGGGCAGAACGAAGCAATAGCCGATCCCACGGTGGTTGCAGGTACGTTTCTCCTCAACGACATTTATGCATGCATACCCTTTGACTGTGGTGCGGAGAAAAGTTTCGTGAGTCATAAATTCAAACACTTACTTAATCAAAAACCCCAAGCACTCAATAAAATATTCACGGTAGAAATGGCAAACGGTAAAACAGAAAGTACAAACGATATGTACATTGGCTGTACGTTAAAGTTAAATGAATACTCGTTCCAAATCGACATTATGCCAATTACCATAAGAAGTTTTGATGTCATCATCGGTATGGACTGGTTAAGCCTTCACCATGCCGATATACTTTGTCACGAAAGGGCCGTTCGCCTCAATCTGCCAAGCGGCAAAACTCTTGTCATTTATGGTGACAAACCCAGTACAAATTTACAAATCATCTCATGCGTCAAAGCCCAAAAATACCTTCGCAAGGAATATCATGCCTTTCTAGCCCACGTGGTAGACAAGAAACGAGAAGTGAAGGACAATAAGGACATTCCGGAATTCTGTAATTTCCCCGACGTTTTCCTTGAAGATCTTCCAGGAGTCCCACCAGATCGTCAAGTCGAGTTCAGGATCGATTTGATTCCCGGAGCTACCCCAGTAGCAAAATCGCCATACCGTTTAGCACCGGCTGAAATTCAGGAGCTATCTAGCCAACTGAACGAACTTCTAAGCAAAGGATTCATTACACCGAGCTTCTCACCATGGGGAGCACCGGTCCTGTTCGTAAAGAAGAAGGACGGATCTTTTCGCATGTGCATTGATTACCGAGAACTTAACAAACTCACGATCAAGAACCGATATCCCTTACCGCACATAGACGATCTGTTCGACCAGCTACAAGGAGCGAGCTACTTCTCAAAGATCGATTTAAGATCTGGGTATCACCAGCTGCGAGTCCTGGAAGGAGACATTCCCAAAAAGGCATTCCGAACTCGCTATGGTCACTACGAGTTTGTAGTGATGCCCTTTGGCTTAACAAATGCACCGACAATGTTCATTGATTTGATGAACCGAGTATGTCGTCCCTTCCTAGACAAATTTGTAATCGTGTTCATAGATGATATACTCATCTATTCGAGGAGCAAGGAGGAACGTAGCCAACATCTCTGACAAGTCTTATAAACATTAAGGGCAGAGAAGCTTTACGCAAAATTCTCAAAGTGCGAATTTTGGATTCAGAAAGTAGATTTTCTAGGTCACGTGGTCAGCAAGGAGGGGATGCACGTGGACCCTTCCAAAATAAAGGCAATCGAGAACTGGACAACTCCAAGGACTCCAACGGAAATCCGACAATTCTTAGGCCTCGCCGGGTTTTACCGAAGGTTCGTACAAAACTTCTCAAAGATTGCTAAGCCACTTACCACCCTGACTCAGAAGGGTGTAACCTTCAACTGGGGAGAGAAACAAGAAGTTGCATTCCAAACACTAAAGCGAGCCCTGTGTAGTGCACCTATATTATCTTTGCCAGAAGGAACAGAAGACTTTGTGGTCTACTGTGACGCGTCAAACCAAGGACTTGGATGTGTCCTGATGCAACGAGGGAAGGTCATCGCCTACGCCTCAAGACAACTGAAGACGCACGAGGTAAACTACACCACGCACGATCTCGAACTACGAGCCGTCCTTTTCGCTCTAAAGATCTGGAGGCACTATCTCTACGGCACGAAATGTACAATCTTCACCGATCATAAAAGCCTTCAACACATCCTCAATCAAAAGGAACTCAACATGAGACAAAGACGGTGGGTAGAACTACTAAACGATTATGAATGCGAAATTCGTTATCATCCCGGGAAAGCTAACGTAGTAGCTGATGCCTTCAGCCGAAAGGAATACTCGGACCGCCAAGTGAAATCCTTAACCATGACTATCCATTCACACCTGTCCACACAGATCAAGGAATCCCAAATAGAAGCCTTGAAATTTGAAAACGTGGCAAGTGAAGCCTTAAGAGGAATGGGTAAGAATCTTGAAATCAAGGATGACGGAGTTCGTTATTTCATGAATCGGATCTGGACGCCGAAGTTTGGCGGATTCAGAGATGTTGTCATGGATGAAGCCCATAAGACACGATACTCCATACATCCCGGTTCAGATAAGATGTATTTGGACCTCAAGAAACTGTACTGGTGGCCGAACATGAAAGCCGAAATTGCTACCTACGTAGGCAAATGTTTGACTTGCGCCAAAGTCAAGGTGGAATACCAAAAGCCTTCGGGATTGTTGCAACAACCAGAAATACCCGAGTGGAAGTGGGAGCGGATAACCATGGACTTCATAACCAAGTTACCCAAGACAGCAAGCGGACTCGACACCATCTGGGTGATCGTCGACAGGTTAACCAAATCCGCGCACTTCCTACCAATCAAAGAAACGGATAAATTGGAGAAACTAACTAGAACATACATCAGGGAGACTGTACGACTGCATGGTGTGCCAATATCCATTATCTTGGACCGAGATAGTAGATTCACCTCGAGGTTCTGGCAGTCACTACAGAAATCCCTAGGAACGAGGCTAGACATGAGTACCGCCTATCACCCACAGGCCGACGGTCAGAGTGAGAGAACCATTCAAACCTTGGAAGATATGCTAAGAGCTTGTGTGATCGATTTTGGTAAGGCGTGGGACACCCATTTGCCATTGGTCGAGTTCTCGTACAATAGTAGCTATCACACTAGCATCAAGGTTGCCCCATTCGAAGCCATCTACGGCCGTAAGTGCAGATCACCTCTGTGCTGAAGTGGCTGACACGAAACTAGCAAGAGGTCGGGTACCCGACAGCACTCTCACTGGACCGGAGATCATAAGGGAAACTACAGAGAAGATTGTTCAAATCCGAGAACGACTGAAGGCTTCAAGAGACAGACAAAAGAGTTATGCGGATAAAAGACGGAAACCCTTGGAATTCCAGGTTGGAGACCGAGTTCTACTAAAAGTCTCACACTGGAAAGGATTAATACGTTTTGGAAAGCGTGGGAAACTAAACCCAAGGTATATCAGACCATTCGAGATCCTTGCCAGGATCGGCCCAGTGGCGTACAAACTACGATTACCGCAGGAACTCAATAACGTGCACCCTACCTTTAACGTATCGAACTTAAAGAAGTGCTTGTCCGATGAGACCCTCGTTATCCCTCTGGACGAAATTGAAATCAATGAGAATCTCCAATTCGTAGAAGAGCCAGTAGAGATCATGGATCGGGAAATTAAAAGAACTAAACAGAGTCGCATACCCATTGTGAAGGTCCGCTGCAACGCCAAGCGAGGACCTGAATACACCTGGGAACGCGAGGATCAGATGAAGCAAAAGTACCCGCATCTTTTTCCGAATCCATAAACTCTGTCTTAGATTAAATTTCGGGATGAAATTCCCTCTAACGGGGGGATGATGTGACAACCCGGTATTTTCAAATCAATGTAACATTTACAAAGTCAAATATAACGAACTATTTGAAATCAACGAAATTAGCGTCAAAAATGAAGTGTTATAAAATCTTAATTGGGATGCATAAAGTGTTAGATATAGTGCCAAGGTTTCCAAAAACATAAAGACCACTCAAATCCGAGTTACAACAAAGGAGTTATGACCAATCCAAAATCCACGACACACCTGGTAAAAAAACACTACTAAACGTAAAAAGTGAAACTTCAATAAAATGCTTTTTAGCCATAGGTATATAAACAAAAGTCGTAGATTACGATAAACCATGAACATGCATAAAAAGAACGCCCAAATCTGACTTTGTATGAGGAAGTTATGCTTTTTCGATGTTTCGGATACAACGGTAAAGAGCTAAAAACTCGAAATAAAGATCGAGCGATTTTTAGCCAACGCAACCTAAACAAGAGTTCAAGGTCTCTACAATAGTAGTACAATGGTAAAAAGACAGACAAAAACGGACATCGAATAAAGAAGTTATGAATTTTTAACGGAATTATCGTGTCCCGGCCTATTAATTAAAATATAATTAAAAATAAAATCAAAACTAGCCAACAAAGTCTAAATTAAAGTTGTAGAGTATTTTCTCACCTTCGCGTGGATATAAAGAACGTCAAAATCGGAGCTCGTATGCGAAAGTTACGGATTTTACAAGTTTGTGGCACACACACCGAGACGATTTACGCCCAGCGTACCCTCGTACGCCCAGCGTACTCGGATGCTAGGCTCCGGTTCGTCCACGTCGCTCCGATGCTTCGTCCGAGGATACGGTCATGCATGACGTCACGTACGCTCAGCGTACCCTCGCTAGTACGCCCCGCGTACGCGAGGGTTTCAGCCCCTATAAAAGGGATGCGAGAGTTTCGGGCTTTGGTGCTCATTTCTATCTTCTCTCTCACATTCACTTCCCGTTTAGCATCCCGAGACGACCCCGACACCCCGGTTTCATACCCCAGCCCCGACGAAGGTCCGAAGCCCCGAGATTCCTGAGAATCTCGCCACTTTCCGGTCGAAGTGCCGCCTGAGAAAAAGCTCGTTTTCTTCGAATCGTCATACTTTCCAAGTGAGTTCATACCCCTACTTTTTCACGTATTTTCATATTTTAGGGGGGGGGGGGGGAATACAAGTGCAATACGAGAAAACATATAGCTTTATACAGATTTAAATACAACATCTACATTTTTATAACTTCGATATCAACATTATACTTTACATGCAAAGTTAGTATTACATCGAGTTTTTGTCACCAAATGGAACATATTTTCGGAAAAACTATAATGGGTATAGTTTGCGGGTTATTCATTACATCTTTACGTAATCATTTTGAAAATGAAGTACTTTCATCTACATGAAATATAGACTTTTCTTTTCGTAAATCTATAAATATTAAGTGTTGTGAGACATTCTACTTCAAATGTACTTACAAGTACGCATTTCAAGTCATGTATTATAAACCATAATCTCTTGGAGGGAGAGCGTGATACTTGTATATAGATCTACACGGGACCGACAATCCCGCACCTAAACTGTTAGCTACAGTTAGACCGGCAGGTCTGGGGTGACAAACGTCATAACACTACAACGCCTGAAGAACGTTGTTACAGGCAGTCTGGGTCATTAGCATGGTTATAAAACTCACACGGAAGTATTAAAATAAGTTTGATTTACGAGACTTTGAATGCATTCAGTAAATACATTATTTGAGTATAAATACACTTTCACCATTTTAGCACGAAAGATACTATTACACTTCAGTCTTTGACACTTTTTAAACTATATATGGAAAATATTGGATTTTCTGGAAAACACGTTCGGATATTCTTTTACTAAAGGACATACATATTTCACTACAAAAACGCTTATGAACTCACCAACTTAATTGTTGACACTTTTTCAAAACTACTTGTATTTCTCAGGGAATCAGTAATACAGGTAACCATCAAGCTTTTGGAGAAGGAACGCTAAGGTGTCTATTCTTAAAACATTTTGAATCATCATATTTGTAATATTCTTTTGAAACATGTAATACACGCAACAATGTAAGTTTTTATTATATTTATGATGGTTGTGTTACTTTCTTTACAATATTCAACTGTTATGGTACTACGTGAAGTCACCCACCCCCGAATGTTTCCGCCATCCTGGTTTGGGGGTGTGACATTTTATTTTGATTTGTACATTTTTGGTGTCTATACAACTTGACAGAACACACTTGTATGAAATTATATTATTAATGCAATGGATGATGTTGTTGCTTATTTACTACTTTGTATTGTTATGATACTGTACATGACGTCCTCCACCCCCGCACGATTCCGCCGTTTCGGTTTTGGTGTGTGACAGATTGGTATCAGAGCATTGTTTATAGTGAATCGAGTGTATCAACCCATAAAAGATATACGAACTATAAACACAAGCGGGATTAAAATACTCTGATAAAGAGTTTATACTTTTAAATAATAAAATATTTAATTAAGTATACATACCTGCATTCATACAAAAATCAGTGTCACTAGGACATAACAAAAGTATTACGATTGTTGGACAGCATAAGTAGACTTAGAGACATATGGTCAACCCTGGGAAGATGTAGCCTGATCAACTACATTATGCAAGGAGTGATTAGCATGTGCCTAAGTATGGTTGTGAGGTTGCAACAAGTCTAAAAACTTACCAACACTTCTACAACAAGAACTGTAGAACAGAACATAAACTTAAAATACTATATGAGTATTTTGTGTTACTATTAATTACTTATCTGAGAACTAAAGGTCTTTATTAGTATATCAATGGTTGGTTAGTGGATACACTAAGGTTATATGTGCTAGGATGTCATAGACTTAGAATCTGTGATCTTTGCTTTACTTCCTATTCCTTGTTTGGTTGTGGGCTTAGAGTTAGGGTCACTTATTCGAAGGTCTATCCCGTCTGGGTTACATATAACTGGTATGAACTAAACAAGTATTGAAGCAACTGATAAAGATCATCTTATAATTATCTAATTAGTTCGCTTACTTAGTTATTTCCTCACCTCTTTTCTCGCGTAGATTAAATGGCTGGATTCCATCTTCCCGGAGACCCGTACTTTCCCAACCACGGCAATGCTGGATGGCTTGGGGAAGAGCCAGAAGATGATCACCCAATCCCTTTGGATGATCACGAAGCTGAAGGTTTTTCTGATGGTTCTGACTCGGAGCCGGAAGTCAACAACCAACCCCCAGCTGTTCAAAACCCAAACCCTCGTCCAACATTTCAAGGACCCACACCTCTGTGGGCCACAAACTTGAATAGGTGGAGTCAGGAACAGGGTCAACCTTTTCCCTACAATGGAGACAGAAGCTTCTACAACCTCACCGAGGGAGGTTCTGCTGACAGGGTCCTACCCATCGTGGTTCGTAGGATTTCTCGAAATGACGTACAAGGTCGAGCCACTCTCGATCGAGTCGTGGAGATTGACGCCAACTCTGGCGTTAACATAGTTTGCATTCACCAACTTGAGTCTGCTCACGAAAGGACTCAGGTCCGCAATGCAGTTCTGCAGAGGGAACTTGCTGAGACCCAAGCTGAAGTCAGGGAACTTCGAGCTCAGCAAGCAAGATCTGATAGGCGTTTGAGGGACATAGAGCGTCTCCTATCGGATTCAAGAACTCACTCTAGCAGTTCTCGTCGCCGATAGAGTTTTATCGACTTCTCTTTTGGATATAAACTAGTTGTATAAAAACTCTAGTCTAATTTTCCTATCTTTGTAAATCATAGACCTGTTAGGTCTTGATTAGGTCGTATTTCTGTCAAAATTTTCCATCTTGGTTGATGTAAGGCCTACTTCTAGGTCATTTTTCCGAACTCATTACATCTACAATTCCAATGTTATTGACAGATATCTATCTTAAGGAAATCAATATCCAATTGCTATCATCTGCTAGTACTGGATTATCGTTCAATTGTGCTATTGGGCTATGGAGAGTTAGTCCATGAGTCATTCTCATCAATTTTCCCATTAAATTCTTATCAATGTCTGTACCTTTCTAAACTTACAGTTCAAGGATGCCTCCACGTAAATCAACAAGACGCAACCCTCCTACACCAACTCCACCTGCTCCTTAAATCGATACAGCAGCTCTAAATGCTGTTGTAGCTGCGGCTGTGGCTACAACCATGGCTCAATATCATTCTTCAGGTTCCACTGGAGGAGGAACCCATGTTCAATCTACTCTGGGTGAAGCTCCTGTGCGCTCGAAAGAGTGCTCCTACAAAGACTTCACAAACTGCAAGCCATTGTCCTTTAAAGGAACTGGCGGAGTCATTATCCTCTCGCAATGGTTCGAGAAGACAGAGTCGGTCTTTGAGATCTGCTCATTCCCGGAGGGAAGCAAGGTCAAGTTTGCCGCTTGTACCTTCGAATCGAAAGCCCTTACATGGTGGAATAGCCATGTTAAGTCACTATCTCTAGTGGTGGCTAATGCTATGGGCTGGGATACTATGAAAGACCTCATGATTGAGGAGTACTGCCCGAGGGGCGAGATCCAAAAGCTAGAGGAGGAACTGTGGAGCCTGACCATGAAGGGCTCCGACGTAGTAACTTATACCGCAAGATTCTGTGAACTGGTGGCCCTCTGTCCCAATATGGTTCATACGGAGGGGAAAAAGATCGAGAGATATATATGGGGGCTAATGCCACCATACCAGGGGAATGTTTTGGCTTCCCACCCCACTACATTTGATAGTGCCAAGCGATTGGCACAGCGGCTCATAGACCATGGGGTTCGTACCCCGGCCACAACAACAACAACCCTGGACATCTCAGAACCCGTCAGAACCGCTGAGTCCAAGCGGAAGTTCTGGGATGACAAGAAGAAGAAGAAGAAGGCTGCCAAGAAGCAATAGATCGTGGTAGTTCATAGTGCGATAGCACCTGCCACTACTGCTGCTCCAATAAAGCAGTACTCAGGAAGTTTTCCCAAGTGCAACAAGTGCAACTGCCACCACGTGGGAGCCTGTCGGGAAATGCAGTGTGTAAACTGCAACAGGAAGGGGCACACTGCCCGTTTCTGCAAAGCCCCGGCTAGGCCGATCACCCAAGTCCCCGGTACGGGAGTGGGCCAAGCTTGCTACGGTTGTGGCGAGGTGGGCCACTACAAAAGGAACTGCCCGAAGGCAGGAAATGCAGGTGGAATGGGACGTGTGCTGGACATAGGCCATGAGGAAGCGGTAGCCTACCCCACAGTGGTCACTGGTACGTTTCTCCTCGATAACTCGTATGCATGTATTCTATTTGATAGTGGAGCGGAGAGGAGCTTCGTGAACCAAAAATTTGCACAATTTCTTAAGCAAAAATCACGAGCACTTAAAGAACCCTTCACTGTAGAAATGGCTAATGGAAAGACAGAGAGCACTAGCAGCATATTCATAGGGTGTACCCTAACACTAGATAGCCATTCCTTTTCGATCGACCTCATGCCGGTCTCAATTAAAAGTTTCGACGTTATTATCGGCATGGATTGGTTGAGCCTTCATCGTTCCGACATCATGTGTTACGAAAAGGCTGTACGCCTTAATCTGTCGTCTGGCGAAACTCTAATAGTATATGGCGACAAATCGGGCACGAACCTTCGTACCATCTCGAGCATTCAAGCTCAGAAATTCTTGCGAAAGGAATGTCGCGCATTCCTTGCTCATGTGGTCGATGTGAGCCAAGAATCGAAGGACATTCAGAACATTCCAGTGGTACGCAACTTTCTCGACATCTTTCCAGAAGAACTTCCCGGATTACCTCCGCAACGACAAGTCGAGTTCAGAATCGACTTAGTTCCAGGGGCTACTCCCGTAGCCAAATCGCCCTATCGTCTAGCACCTGCAGAGATGAAAGAGCTATCCTGTCAACTTAACGAACTGCTCAGCAAGGGATTTATAAGACCAAGCTTCTCACCCTGGGGAGCTCCAGTCTTGTTCGTCAAGAAGAAAGACGGATCGTTTCGTATGTGCGTCGACTACAGGGAGCTCAACAAACTGACCGTCAAAAATCGTTATCCTTTGCCTCGGATAGACGATTTATTCGATCAACTTCAAGGGGCGAATTTCTTTTAAAAAATTGACTTAAGATCCGGATATCACCAACTACGAGTGCTAGGGGAGGATGTTCCGAAGACAGCCTTCCGAACTCGTTATGGGCACTACGAATTCGTAGTGATGCCGTTCGGATTAACAAACGCGCCCGCTGTATTCATGGACTTAATGAATATGGTGTGTCGTCCTTACTTGGATCAGTTCGTCATCGTCTTCATCGATGACATACTAATCTACTCCCGAAGTAAGGAGGAGCATAGTCAACATCTGCGACAAGTCTTAGAAACCCTGCGCGCGGAGAAGCTTTATGCGAAGTTATCGAAATGCGAATTTTGGATCCGACAAGTCGAATTCTTAGGGCACGTGGTTAGCGAGGAGGGAATACACGTGGACCCTTCCAAAGTTAAAGCCATTGAGAGCTGGTCAGCACCGAAGACGCCTATAGAAATTCGTCAATTTCTAGGCCTGGCTGGCTACTATCGCAGGTTCATTCAGAACTTCTCCCGCATTGCGCAGCCTCTGACAACACTGACCCAGGAAGGCGTGGCCTTTGACTGGGAAGAGAAGCAGGAGAGAGAGTTCCAAACGCTCAAACGAGCCTTGTGCACCGCACCAATACTATCCCTCCCCGAAGGAATATAAGACTTCGTTGTCTATTGTGATGCATCGAATCAAGGCCTCGGATGTGTTCTAATGCAGCGAGGTAAGGTCATCGCCTATGCCTCGAGACAGCTGAAGACACATGAGGTCAACTACACTACCCACGATCTTGAACTAGGAGCAGTTGTATTTGCTCTGAAGATCTGGAGACACTACCTGTACGGTACGAAGAGCACTATCTTTACAGACCACAAGAGCCTACAACACATATTCGACCAGAAGGAGCTCAACATGAGACAACGACGGTGGGTCGAGCTACTCAGTGATTACGAATGCGAAATTCGTTATCATCCAGGTAAAGCCAATGTAGTAGCTGACGCCCTAAGTTGGAAAGAATATTCTGGTCGTAGAGTCAAATCATTGACTATGACTATCCATTCACACTTGTCCACACAAATTAAGGCGGCTCAGCTCGACGCTTTGAAACCTAAAAATGTGGCGGGTGAATCCCTAAGAGGGATGGATAAGAACTTAGAGGTTAAGGGTGGCGGAGCTTATTATCTCATGGACCGGATCTGGACCTCGAGACTTGGTGGTTTCAGAGACTTGGTCATGAACAAGGCGCACAACACTCGTTATTCCATCCACCCAGGTTCAGATAAGATGTATCTGGATCTTAAAAAGTTATACTGGTGGCCTAACATGAAAGCAGAAATTGCTACCTTTGTAAGTAAACGCCTTACTTGCGTGAAGGTCAAGGTCGAGTACCAGAAACCCTCAGGTCTCCTACAACAACCTGAGATACCGGAATGGAAGTGGGAGCGGATCACTATGGATTTCATTACCAAGTTGCCCAAGACAACGGGTGGACTTGATACCATATGGGTCATCGTCGACAGATTGACCAAGTCCGCACACTTCCTGCCTATCAAGGAAATAGACAAGATGGAGAAACTTACACGAACTTACATTAGGGAGATTGTACGACTGCACGGTGTTCCCATATCCATTATCTCGGACAGAGATAGTAGGTTCACTTCTAGGTTCTGGCAGTCGCTACAGAGTTCCTTAGGAACTAGGCTGGACATGAGTACATCCTACCATCTGCAGATAGACGGGCAAAGTGAGAGGACTATCCAAACCTTGGAAGATATTCTGCGAGCCTGTGTGATCGACTTTGGGAAAGCATGGGATACTCATTTACCCCTTGTCGAATTTTCCTATAACAACAGTTATCACACAAGCATAAAGGCTGCTCCATTCGAGCCCTCTATGGCCGAAAGTGCAGATCCCCTCTGTGCTGGGCTGAGGTAGGTGATACCCAGTTAGCTAAAGGACGAGTCCCTGAAAGCACTCTCACAGGTCCGGAGATCATACGAGAAACTACGGATAAGATCGTTCAGATCCGTGAACCATTGAAAGCCTCCAGAGACCGACAGAAAAGCTACGCTGATAAACGAAGGAAACCGTTGGAATTCCAGGTGGGCGACCGTGTTCTATTGAAGGTCTCACCCTGGAAGGGCTTGATAAGCTTCGGAAAGCGTGGAAAGCTAAATCCAAGGTACATAGGGCCTTTCGAGATTCTCGTAAGAATCGGCCCTGTAGCTTACAAACTTAACTTACCACGCAAACTCAGTTACGTACATTCTACCTTCCACGTCTCAAACTTGAAAAAGTGTCTGTCCGACGAGACTCTTGTAATCCCACTCGACGAGATCGAGATCAACGAGAGCCTCAACTTCGTGGAAGAACATGTAGAGATCATGGACCGGGAGGTCAAGCAAACGAAACAAAGCCGCATCCCGATAGTGAAGGTTCGCTGGAACGCCAAGCGAGGACCGGAATTCACTTAGGAGTGTGAGGATCAGATGAAACTGAAATATCCTCTTCTTTTTACTTAGTTATTTGTAACTACTTATTTGCTTAAATTCTAATTTCGGGACGAAACTCCTTCTAAGGGGGGGATGATGTGACAACCCGAAATTTCTATTCTGTACAACATTTCAATTCAATAGAAGTCCGAACAGTTTCTATTAACTTTCAAGCTTTCTGGAATAAGTTTGAGTGTTTTAAAGTAATAACATCGGGAGATATCAGGAGAGAGGATGCCCTAGGGTTTATTGTGCAACACTATTATTCCAAAACTCCGAGAAATTGGAGTTTACGGTCCAAACTAGCTTCTCTCTCAAGTATCATCCAAAGATTTCTCAAGATCTTCAACCTAGTAAGTGTTTCTAACCCTTTTAAGTTGGTATATCACTTAATCTAGTGTTTTAACACACTTCCATCCGTGAAATCATTCAAAAAGGTTAGATCTTCAAGTTTCACCAAGAACACACACTAGTGTTCTTGGACTTTTGGCTCATTTCAAGCTTCTATCTTGTAAGTACTTCTATCCTAGAGTATCATAGAGCTTGTTATACTTCCATATATATCAAGAAATCACCAAAGAAACACCAAGATCAAGGTGTTTACGGTCAAAGATGTTCTTGGACCGTAAACCCTAAAAAGGGTACCAATGTGTGCCCTAGCCCCTCCTAAGCCTTAGTAACTAGCATGGATCCCTTCATTGATATGTTAAGGACTTGAAAACATCAAAATACCATGATCCATAAGGGTTTACGACCGTAAACCCAAAGGCAAATGGTCTTAGGGCCGTAAACTCCATTTAGGAGTGAAATGGTGCCCTAATCACTTCCATAGGCTTATACTTCAAGTGGAAATGCTTCTAGGGACGTATAAACCTTCAAAATACCAAATGGTCAAAGAAGTATGAGTTTACGGCCGTAAACTCATGGGTTTACGACCGTAAACTCAATGAGTTATGGTCAATAAAGCGTAAACTCATGTAAGGGGTTCCCTTGAACCCTAAACTCAATAGCAATGTCCTACAACACTTAGATGTAATCCTTAGCACTTATAACACCTATATAAGGTGTTTAACATGTACTAGGATGTCATAACTTTGTTAATTAGTTGTATAAAGACTAATTGGATACATATATGTGTTATTATATGTTAACTAGGATCATTGTGCGTGTACAAGTCTTCACTTGACACCTAGCAATCCTATTTCTTCAGTTCATCCAAACCACTCACTACAGGTGAGTTCATACCCCTTAATTAACATTTTAAATGTTTTTAAATGCTTTTGTGGGGGGAATACAAGTTGAACCATTATAGTTATTACATCAATCACATGTGATTAATAACTACCAAACAAGTGAATTTCTTACCTTTCAAGCTGTGTTACCAAACTGTTTTACTTCAAACTGTCTTACAACCTCTTTTCATATCAAATACTTTTATTAAACTCTTTTAACTTATATTCTGTGTATCTATGTGGATATAGTTATATAAGTAGGATTGAAAGGACTTAGGACTGCTAGCCTACCTTACTTCATGTTCCTTGTTTGGTTGTGGACTTAGGGTATCAAGGTTAGTTGTCCGAAGGTCGTTTGAATCCTAGTTATATATTATGTATATGCATATAGATATAAAAGGTTACTTCTTTCATACAGTTCCATACCCTTGGGTAGCAAGGGTATACAAACATGTTCATACATTACTAGTAAGCTACTATAGGAGTAGTTTAAGAAGATACTAAAACTATTACTAGAACAATGAAACATACAAAGAGTCAGTTCATACATAAGTCAATATCATATAGAGAACGAGATAACAAACAATACCATACAGAGAATGAGATAACAAACAATACCATACAGAGAACGAGATAACAAAAAATACCATACAGAGAGAACATACTGGCTAGACAGAGGGAGAACATACAATACAGCTAGCACATTCATTACATATACATTATTACATTATGTGAGCCATTAAACAGGGCATGGCACTACCTGCCATGACTGTTTTTGTATCCAGAATCTCCTTAATTAGGGAGCGTATGAGTTTGTGTATAGATCTATACTGGATTGACTATCCTACACCTTGCTGCTCGCTACAGTGGGACTTGCAAGTCTACGGGTGCCAAATGTCATTTCTTACGACATCTTACATTGTCGTTTTTCTATTGAGTCGGTAGCAGGATACAGGCCGATCACATGGTACTTTAAATAACAATTGGCTTAAAGTAATTAGTACAGCAGTAGTTACTTAATACAAAACTACAGTACTATATCATTTTCCCATTACATTTACTTTGTGATATACACACAATAAACAATAATGCAAAAGCTAGACTTTTGGTTAATAATAGTCAGATTTGGGAAAATACATACTCTTACAAGAGACACACACACATACACTAGATGCCTTGGTAGAATGCTACTTTTAGTAGGAAACATAGGGTTTTCTAGGAGAGTTCAAACAATTACAAACTTCTACAAAACTTATACATTACAGACTTACAAACACTTTCGTACAACTATAGACACTAATATACTTATGAGCTCACCGGCTTTAAAGCTGATAAACTCTTTCAAAATAACTTGTATTCTCAGATCGCCAGTAGACAGGTACCGGAGCCAGGTTTTGGAGAAGATGGAGCTTGTTCAAGTCTCCTCTTTTATTTTGATTTGTACATTTTTGGTGTCTATATAACTTGACAGAACACACTTGTATGAAATTATATTATTAATGCAATGGATGATGTTGCTGCTTATTTACTACTTTGCATTGTTATGATACTGTACATGACGTCCTCCACCCCCGAACGATTCCGCCGTTTCGGTTTTGGGGTGTGACATTATGTTATATGAATTATATGTGGGTGGGGCCCGTTGTGCGAGTTAGGGCGGGGGCCGTTATGCAAGTTAGGGCGGTGCCCGTTATATTCAGTGGGCGGGACCCATTATGCGAGTTAGGACGGGGCCGGTTATAATTAGTGGGCGGGGCCCGTTATGTGTTATATATGTTTGGTATGTTGTATCATGGGGAACTCACTAACCTTTGTGCCTATGGTTTTTAGTTTATGTTTCAGGTACTTCTCGTTCCAAAGGGAAGGGATTGGGATGATTGTAGAGCACACACCACCTCGTTCCGCATTTTGTGATTTGATCTAATTTCATATGATGATTAATACACTTTTTTATTTGGATTGTATTGATGATGTTTTTGGAATACTGATTTTATTAAATTAAAAATGAAACTTTTGGGTCTTATTTATGGGACGTTACACTAAAGGTCGGAACAGACTTACGAAGTCAACTTCATAGATGATTTGGGAATTCGGAGATTCTGGTGATGGAGCGTCGGACTCCATGATGTGAGTTGTAACATGAGTTGGGCTATGACAACCGTCAAATTCTGGTCAAGTCAAAGTCAAATAAAGTCAACAAGTCAAACCAGTCAACTCAATTAACCTTGTATATTAGGGTTTACATTATGTTACTATTGTACAACTCGCTATTTTAATAAGAAGTTATCACTTGAAAAATTCATATGTTCAGAATTCTCAAACCCTAATCAGGGTAAGTGATGAGACTACTTGGTAAAACACTATCCCGTACCCCGCGTGGGGGTATAACATTCATAACGAGGCTTAACGAGGTTTAACAACCTTGCGTAGCGAAGCTAAACATCCAAAAAGGTCTCAAACGAAGTCTCCTTCAAATCTCTCTCGCTCTTTCTCTCTCTACCTCAAATCTCTCCTAACTCTCTCCAAGTATGTGGAATCTCTCCCAAATCTCTCTAAGTATGTGAAATCTCTCCCAAATCTCTCCAAGTATGTGAAATCTCTCCCAAATCTTTCTAAGTATGTGAAATCTCTCCAAGAATATGAAATCTCTCCCAAATCCCTCCAAGTATGTGAAATCTCTCCCAAATCTCTTTCAAAATCTCTCTCAAGTTTTTATAATCACTCGGGCATCCCGACCCTTAATTTAGTCGAAAACAACTCGAAAACGGAAGTTTATTTGAAAAACAGCTTTATAGAGTCGAACCCTCTTAAGGAGCCGAACCCTCTTAAGGAGCCGAACCCTCTTAAGGAGCCGAACCCTCTTAAGGAGTCGAACCTCTCATTAGAACCGAGACTAGCTTAAGAACCGAACTCATGAGGACCGAAACTGCCATGGACCGAAACCTCCTATAAGAACCGAACCCGAAGGTCCCATCGGACTGAACTACCCTTCGCTTCTAGCCTACTTCGCTTCCGGTTCCTTCTGATGGCTTCGCCTACGAGGCTCGTACCGAATCCTTCTCTCGGTTCTCATGCATCATCTGAACCATGCATCGACCCCGACTTCGTTTTAAGCTCGTTTTTTGTGATTTTAACGCGGGATTTTCACCCAAAATCGTGTTTTAACTTAAGAGACCCTATATTATCATAAGTTAATCACATTTTGAGGAGGGGGATCCTAAACTAAGTACAATATCTTTTGGGTAAGATATGGTGTTGGAGTGTTGACTTTATCTAGAGTGTGACACAAGTTAACACCCATACCCTCATAGGACAACCCTCAGTCACTATTCCTCCCTACCTAGTCAACTATTTGTCCTTTGACACCCCTCCTCTAGCTGTATAGCTTCATCAAAAGGTGGAAACTCTCACATTTTCTTCCACTTTACTCACTCTCTCTCACCAAAAAGCAAACACCTCTCTCTCACTTTCCCTCTCTAGAACTCGAGATTTCAAGGCTGTTCTTGAGATTTTCACTTCATTCTTGGTAAGTATATTCATCCTACATTTGAATACTTTACACTCCTTCACTCAAAACATGAATCTCTTATACAAATATGGTCATATTTGTGCTTAGGATCTTCGAATCTTCAAGTATCTCCCAAGTGTCCTTCACTTGGAAACCTTTCTTCTTCCACCTTCATCTCAGGGAATAACTTAAGGTGAGTTCATACCCCCACATTTTCATGTTTTCTTCAAGTTTTAGGGGGAGAATAGAAGTTAGAATACCAAAAACTTAACTAAACTCAAACATCAGCTTTCAACATGAAAGTTTGGTTCCATTAACGGACTGTTCTGACCATCTTAAACTTAATATATTTCAAAACTGTTTAATATGCAAATATTTCAGGTTCATAACTTTAAAATGACTACTTGCACATCTCCATACGATTTTTCTACGATTTATGGTGATTTTTACAAAACTGCCTATCATTTCAGAAACGAATACAGACCAGTCTGTGAATATGAACATTTTCACACAAGTTAGAGACTTATAAAAATCATATTAAAAATTATGAAAAAACTAGACACATTTTCTAAACTCTCAGAGTTTAAGGATTCGGTTTTTGACCTCGTATAATTTTTCTATGACTTTTCTAAAACAATGTAGAAAAGTTAAAAACAAGTTAACAGCTTACAATATTCATAACACTTTGTAACATGTTGAGCAAAGTGTAAACTTTGATGACTTTGTATTTTGCATGTGTTTATCTGTTGTGATATGTTTATATAACAGAAAATACTCTATCAAGTATAAGGGTCGTTTGTAATTACAAATAATGCAAGACGAAGTAAAATAAGTATAGTTATGCATTGGTTAAACTATTACATACACATAAAGGGTCTCACCACAATACTATCGGGTTTTCAACTACTACATGATAAACTATTATAGGTATGGTTTAGGAAATTCACATCACTAATTTGGTACACAAAGGGGGATTTCACTCCCACCACAGAAAATGTTTTTACTCAAACACGACACGTAAACTCGTTAACGTAAGTTGTGAGACAATTCTTCAAATGTACTCTTATAGTACGGGTTAAAAATTCCTGTAAGTTATAACCAAAATCTCTTGTAGGGAGAGCGTGATAATTTTGTATAGATCTATATTGGGATTGACACCCCACACCTTGCTTCTAGCTACAGCGGGACCTGCAGGTCTACGGGTGACAAAAGTCATGACAAAGGTTTAACGTCTGAAAAACGTTGTAACAGGTCATCCGGTTGTAGTATGGTTATAGCGACTCACATAGGGAGTTAACATCACTTAAAGTTTACGGGAAATCCTACTTTAAAAAGGAAAACAAAAAGGGGTTTTATCTATGTAAAACTGCATTCTTCGTTTCAATTACGAACACACACTCATGCATTCGGTCTTGGGATTTAAGACTACATAATATTTTATGAGGAAAATATTGGATTTTTCTTGTGTATACATTACATTTTACCAATAAAGGTTTTTTTTCCAACATTTCACCCAAAATCTTATGAACTCACCAACTTAATTGTTGACACTCTTTCAAAACTACTTATATTCTCAGGAAACCAGTGAAACAAGTAATCAACTGCTTTTGAGGATGGGACGCAAGATGTCAAATTATACATTTTTGTCATCATAATGTAATTGATTTTGAAACATGTAAACTCATACTATGGTGTAACTTTTTCAATTATATTTATGATGGTTTAATTTACTATGCGCACTATTATACTCGTTGTTGTGATACTATACATGAAGTCCTCCACCCATGAACGTTTCCACCATCCTTGGTTTGGGGGTGTGACAGATTGGTATCAGAGCATTGTTTATAGTGAACATAGTATATCAAACCACATACGATATACAAACTATAAACACAAAGGGACTAAGACTCTCTGATTTAAAGGTTTTCCCTACAAGTATACTTCTAAAATAATAAAAACGTTATTTTTATGAAAAAGTATAAGTACATACATACATACCGATATAGTGTTACGTCTAAGGAAAATGCAAAAATTAAAAATAGAGGAGTTGTGCAATGTGAATATGCCTTGGGATCTGCAATCAAGTCTGGGAGGAATATAGCCTGATCAACTATATTCATCCAGGAAGTGACTAGTATATGCCAGGGGATAGTCATAGTGGACAACAAGTCTATCAACTTACCAACACCCATACAAGAAACACGTTAAGAATCCAACACAACCGTTAAAATACTACAGGAGTATTTTATGATTAACTAAGCACAATATTTCTAAAGCCATTATGTGCCTCTTACACCCCTTTCTCGTACAGACGACATGGCATGATTTCATCTACCCGGAGACCCCTACTTTCCGAACCAGGGGAACAATTGTTGGTTGGAAGCAGAACCAGAAGAGGATCCTGAGGAGGTATTCGAGGAGGAACCCGAAGAAGACCCCGAAGAGGACGAAGAAGAAGAGGAATTGGAGGACGACAAAGAAGAAGAGGAGCCGGAGGAGGAAGTCATCAACCCTCCTTACATCGCCAGGGTGCCTGCGAACCGATTTGGCTACAACGGGTCCGAGCCCCGTTGGGAAACAGTGATCGAGAGGTGGAGCCGTCAACAACGACAACGATCACTATTTGGTGATCAACGGGGTTACTACGATCTCAGTCATGGGGGACCATCTGACTGAGCCCTCCCAGTCGTAATACAGCATATCACGAACATTGGGGACCAGAATAGGGTTATGGCGAATCAAGTTCGGGACCTCAACACTGTTGTGGAAGCATCTGATGCTCGTACCCGGCACCTGGAAAGGGACTTCTATCCCATGGACCAACTCATCGAGGACCTTACCGCCGCTCGGGCGGAGGTAAGGGAGTACCAAATAAGGCACGTAGCTCTCGAGGAGAGAGTGATAGCGGCTGAACGCCGAATTGCGGAGCTACAGGGAGCCTCGACCTCGTCCCAAGGCCACGCTGGACCAGCTGATACCACCCGCCTCAAGTAGTGTTGCACTACTCACATTTTATTATAAACTAGGTTTATGGGTATGCGTTGGGGCTACTCTTCCCTACAAGTAGGTTTAACCCTGCGTCTAAGTGATTACACTAGTCGAAGGGTCTAAGTGCTGTCAAATTTTTCCGTTGTGTTGATATAATGTAGACCTTATACAAGGTCAAACTTTCCTAAAAAACATGTACTAAATTGTATCAATGAAAATTGGCAGGCATTTTATTTATTGGGAGTTCACCTCAAATTTCATAACATGGCATTAACAAACGATTTTCTTATGGTAACCATGAGATTATTTAATATATACCTCGAGGTTATGTGTAATCAAGGGGCGATCGACTTAGAAATGGTGAGTACGCCTTGGATCCTGTTCCTTGTTTGGTTGTGGGCTCAGGGCAGGCTTATTAAGTTCGACGGTCTGTTGGACCTTAGTGACACACAACTGGAATACATTAAGTGGTCTTATGAGTGGGTCAGGCATGGAACAAAGATTACAAGATTTCATTTGAATCATCACTACTAAATTCATAAGTTTATTATATAGACTTCTGCTATGAATTGTTTGCAACATTCGAAAAATCGGGAAATACTATACTTGAAAACTAATAACCTAGTTTTGCGTCTCCCGACTGATAACCATTACTAAAAGACTTATACTCATTTTGTCTTTGAATTTCTATAACAGAAAAATGTCGCCTCGTAGATCTGCTAGGCGCACCGGCGGAACGCAAACATATCCACCACCACCGCCTCCCCAGTATGACACTGTAATGTTCCAAGCTGCGGTCACAACTGCAGTGGCAGCTGCTATGTCCCAAATCAGCACCGACGGTGCCAGAAGGACCGGGAGCGGTACTTATAACTCCACTCAAGGAGATAGCCAAGGGCGTTCGAGAGAGTGTTCCTTCAAGTACTTTACTAATGGCAAACCCGATTCATTCATTGGAAGCGGGGGGGGGGGGGGGTCATCGTTCTGATGCAGTGGTTCGAGAGGACCGAATCTGTCTTCGAAATCTGTGCGTGCCCCAAAGCAAACAAAGTCAAATTCGCAGCTCGCACTTTCACCGACAGGGCCCTTACTTGGTGGAATGGCCACGTAAAATCCCTAACTCTCACCATGGCTAATTCAATAAGCTGGGAAGATTTGAAAACCATGATGCTAAATGAGTATTGCCTAAGGGGTGAAGTGCAGAAATTAGAACAAGAACTTTGGAGTCTCAAGATGACGGGCTCTGACCTCACAGCTTACACTGCCCGATTCAATGATCTAGCACTCCTCTGGCCGGCGATGGTCACTCCGGAAAGCAAGAAGGTGGAACGATATCTCTGGGGATTATCTTCCCAGATTAAAAATAGTGTGTTGGCCTCACGACCAACTACTTTCGAGAGTGCCAAGGATTTGGCACAACAACTCATTGATCATCAGGCCAGCAATGCCGTTGTAACAACCACCCCTGATCAAGCACGATGAGGGAACAACAAGAGGAAATTCTGTTATAATAAAAAGAAGCAACCAGCGCAGGGCCCCGCAAAGAAGCAGCAAATTGTTACCATCCATGCTGCCACTACTCCTTGCACTCCAGCACCACTGAGACAATATGCTGGAACCCTTCCCAAGTGCAACAAGTGCAACTTTCATCACAACGGTCCTTGCCGAGAAATGCACCGTAACCGCTGTAATAAGAAGGGGCATACCGCCCGTTTCTGCAGGGTGTATTCCCAACAAGCCAACCCGGCCGCCAATGTCGGAGCAAGCCGAGCCTGTTACGGTTGCGGGGAGACTGGGCACTACAAGAGGGATTGCCCAAAGGCTGGAAATGCAAACACCGGCGGTGTCGGAAGGGTCTTGGCCATAGGGCAAGGAGAAGCATGGGAGTATTCTGCGGTGGTTACCGGTACGTTTCTCCTTAATAACTCATATGCATGCGTATTATTCGATAGTGGAGCGGAGAGGAGTTTCGTTAGCCACAAATTCAAACAATTATTAAAACAAAATCCCCAATCACTAAAAGATACATACGTAGAAGAGATGGCTAATGGAAAGACAGAAAGCACTAATGACATATAGTCAGGGTGTACCCTCACTCTAGACAATCACTCATCCAAAATCGATATATTTACAGTCTCCATAAAAAGCTTTGACATCATCATTGGCATGGATTGGTTAAGTTCAAATCGTGCTGAAATTCTGTGTTACGAAAGGGTCGTACGCCTTAATCTGCCGAATGGCGAAACTCTTGTCATCTACGGCGACAAACCCAGTGCGGACCTACAAATCATCTCTTGCGTCAAAGCCCAAAAGTATCTCCGCAAGGAATACCACGCCTTCTTAGCCCACGTCGTGGATAAGAAACAAGAGGTGAAAAACATTAAGGACATTCCGGAGGTCTATAATTTCTCTGACGTATTCCCGGAAGACCTTCCCAGAGTTCCACCTGCACGACAAGTCGAATTCCGAATCGACCTAATCCCCGGAGCTACCCCCGTAGCCAGAGCGCCCTACCGTCTAGCGCCAGCCGAGATGCAAGAACTATCCAGCCAGCTAAACGAACCGCTGAGCAAAGGGTTCATTAGACCCAGCTTCTCGCATTGGGGAGCACCAGTTCAGTTTGTAAAAAAGAAGCATGGATCGTTTCGCATGTGCATCGACTACCGCGAGTTGAATAAGCTTACCATCAAAAACCGATACCCTTTGCCCCGAATCGACGACTTATTTAACCAACTCCAAGGAGCACCTTATTTCTCAAAGATCGACCTGAGGTCGGGATACCATCAGCTACGAGTTCAGGAGGAGGATGTTCCCGAAACGGCGTTCAGAACTCGGTACGGTCACTATGAGTTTGTAGTAATGCCCTTCGGATTAACAAACGCATCTACAGTGTTCATGGATGTAATGAACCGGGTGTGCCGGCCTTACCTAGACAAGTTCGTGATTGTCTTTATAGACGACATCCTGATCTATTCCAGGAGTAAGGAAGAGCATAGCCAACATCTACGACATGTATTGGGGACTCTAAGGGCGGAGAAATTGTATGCAAAATTTTCGAAGTGTGAATTTTCGATCCGAGAAGTGGACTTCCTCGGTCATGTGGTTAGCGAGAAAGGGATACATGTGGATCCCTCCAAGATCAAGGCGATTGAGAACTGGTCAGCACCAAGGACGCCTATAGATCTCCACCAATTCTTAGACCTCGCTGGCTACTACCGAAGGTTCATCCAGAACTTCTCCAAGATTGCCAAACCACTTACCACCCTAACCCAAAAGAGTGTGGCCTTCAGCTGGGGAGAGAAACAAGAAACCGCTTTCCAAACATTAAAGCAAGCCCTGTGCAGCGCCCCGATTTTGTCCCTACCCGAGGGAACTAAAGACTTTGTGGTCTACTGTGACGCATCAAACCAGGGTCTGGGGTGTGTGTTAATGCAACGAGGAAGGGTCATTGCCTACGCATCAAGGCAATTAAAAACGCACGAGGTCAACTATGCCACGCATGACCTCGAATTGGGAGCAGTAGTATTCGCCCTAAACATTTGGAGGCACTACATTTACGGAACAAAGTGTAACATCTTTACCGATCACAAAAGCCTTCAACACATCCTCAATCAAAAAGTGCTCAACATGAGGCAGAGACGGTGGGTAGAATTACTGAATGACTACGAGTGTGAGATTCGTTATCACCCAGGAAAGGTCAAGGTGGTAGCTGACGCCTTAAGTCCAAAAGAATACTCGGGTTGCCGAGTAAAGTCTTTAACAATGACAATCCATTCGCACCTGTCCATGCAAATCAAAAAGGCCCAACTGGAAGCTTTGAAGCCTGAGAATGTGGCAGGTGAGGCTTTAAGAGGAATGGATAAGAATCTAGAGGTTAAGGACGACGGAGCTCGTTATCTCATGAACCGAATTTGGACACCAAGATTCGGCGGGTTCAGGGACGTCGTCCTGAATGAAGCACACAAAACGCGATACTTCATACATCCCGGCTCAGACAAGATGTACCTGGACTTGAAAAAACTCTACTGGTGGCCGAACATGAAAGCCGAAATTGCTACGTACGTGAGCAAGTGTTTGACTTGTGCCAAGGTTAAGGTAGAGTACC
Source organism: Lactuca virosa (assembly GCF_052849685.1). Taxonomy (NCBI): domain Eukaryota; kingdom Viridiplantae; phylum Streptophyta; class Magnoliopsida; order Asterales; family Asteraceae; genus Lactuca; species Lactuca virosa. The sequence continues at coordinate 89,465,664 of NC_136428.1, read as the reverse complement.
AAAAGCCTTCGGGTTTACTATAGCAACCTGCGATACCCGAATGGAAGTGGGAACGAATAACCATGGATTTCATAACCAAACTACCTAAGACAACGGGTGGTCTTGATACCATTTGGGTGATCGTCGATAGATTGACTAAGTCCGCGCACTTCCTGCCAATAAAGTAGACCGACAAGATGGAGAAGTTGACTAGGACGTACATCAAAGATGTTTTACGACTATATGGTGTGCCGATATCTATTATCTCTGACAGATATAGTAGATTCACTTCACGGTTCTGGCAGTCCTTACAGAAAGCTCTAGGGACCAGGCTAGACATGAGTACGGCCTACCATCCTCAAACTGTCGGGCAGAGCGAAAGAACTATTCAAACCCTGGAAGATATGCTAAGAGCATGTGTGATAAACTTCGGTAAAGCTTGGGATACCCATTTACCAATTATTGAATTCTCATACAACAACAACTATCATACCAGCATCAAGGTCGCAACGTTTGAAGCTCTTTATGGCTGCAAGTGCAGATCACCACTGTGCTGGGCTGAAGTGGGAGATACACAGTTAGCAAAAGGGAAGTCCATAACAACACCCTCATTGGCCCTGAAATCATAAGGGAAACTACGGAAAAGATTGTTCAAATTTGAGAAAGACTAAAAGCATCTCAAGATAGACACAAGAGCTACGCCGATAAGTGATGCAAACCCTTGGAATTCCAGGTTGGGGACCGGGTGCTACTGAAGGTCTCACCATGGAAAGGAACGATACGTTTTGGTAAACATGGTAAGCTAAAACCAAGATATATCGGGCCATTCGAAATCCTTTCCAGGATTGGCCCGGTAGCATACAAATTTCGCCTACCCTAAGAACTTAACAACGTACACCCGACTTTCCACGTGTAAAATTTAAAGAAGTGTCTGTCTGACGAGACTCTTGTGATCCCACTCGAGAAAATCGAGGTCAACGAGAGTCTCCACTTCATAGAAGAACCGGTAGAAATCATGGATTGAGAGATCAAAAGGACTAAACAAAGTCGTATTCCTATTGTGAAGGTCCGTTGGAACGCAAAACGAGGACTTGAATTCACCTGGGAACGCGAGGATCAAATGAAACAAAAATACCCGCATCTTTTCCCCAACTCTTGAATTCCTAGTCAAAACGCTAATTTCGGGACGAAATTCCTTCTAACGAGGGGATAATGTGACAACCGTCAAATTCTGGTCAAGTCAAAGTCAAATAAAGTCAACAAGTCAAACCGGTCAACTCCATTAACTTTGTATATTAGGGTTTACATTATGTTACTACTGTACAACTCGATATTTTAATAAGAAGTTATCACTTGAAAAATTCATATGTTCAGAATTCTCAAACCCTAATCAGGGTAAGTGATGAGACAACATGGTAAAACACTATCTCGTACCCCTCGTGGGCGTATAACATTTATAACGAGGCTTAACGAGGTTTACAAACCTTACGTAGCGAAGCTAAACATCCAAAAAGGTCTCAACCGAAGTCTCTCTCAAATCTCTCTCGCTCTATCTCTCTCTACCTCAAATCTCTCCCAACTCTCTCCAAGTATGTGAAATCTCTCCCAAATCTCTCTATGTATGTGAAATCTCTCCCAAATCTCTCCAAGTATGTGAAATCTCTCTAAGTATGTGATATCTCTACAAGAATATGAAATCTCTCCCAAATCTCTCCAAGTATGTGAAATCTCTCCCAAATCTCTCTCAACTTTTTATAATCACTCGGGGCATCCCGACCCTTAATTTAGTCGAAAACAACTCGAAAACGGAAGTTTATGTGAAAAGCAGCTTTATAGAGCCGAACCCACTTAAGGAGCTGAACCCTCTTAAGGAACCGAACCTTCTTAAGGAGTCGAACCTCTCATTAGAACCGAGACTAGCTTAAGAACCGAACTCATGAGGACCGAAACTGCAAGGACCGAAACCTCGTACAAGAACCGAACCCGAAGGTCCCATCGGACCGAACTACCTTTCGCTTCTAGCCTACTTCGCTTCCAGTTCCTTTTCATGGCTTCGCCTGCGAGGCTCGGACCGAACCATTCTCTCAGTTCTCATGCATCAGCCGAACCATTCTCTCAGTTCTAAGCTCCTAAGGACCGAACCTTCGGCCCTAGGCTCGGAATTTCGCAGATTTCACCCTTTTTCCGGTTTTCGACCCTGACTTCGTTTTAAGCTCGTTTTTCCTGATTTTAACACGGGATTTTCACCCAAAATCGTGTTTTGACTTAAGAGACCCTATATTATCATATGTTAATCACATTTTGAGGATATGGATCCTAAACTAAGTACAATATCTTTTGGGTAAGATATGGTGTTGGAGTGTTGGCTTTATCTAGAGTATGACACAAGTTAACACCCATACCCTCATAGGACAACCCTCAGTCACTATTCCTCACTACCTAGTCAACTATTTATCCTTTGACACCCCTCCTCCAGCTGCATAGCTTCATCGAAAGGTGGAAACTCTCACATTTTCTTCCACTTTACTCACTCTCTCTCACCAAAAAGCAAACACATCTCTCTCACTTTCCCTCTCTAGAACTCGAGATTTCAAGGCTGTTCATGAGCTTTTCACTTTAGTCTTGGTAAGTATATTCATCCTACATTTGAATACTCAACACTCCTTCACTAAAATCATGAATCTCTTATACAAATATTGTCATATTTGTGCTTAGGATCTTCAAATCTTCAAGTATCTCCCAAGTGTTCTTGACTTGGAAACCTTTCTTCTTCCACCTTCATCTTAGGGAATAACTCAAGGTGAGTTCATACCCCCACATTTTCATGTTGTCTTCAAGTTTTAGCGGGAGAATACAAGTTAAACTACCAAAAACTTAACTAAATTCAAACATCAGCTTTCAACAGGAAAGTTTGGTTCCATTCACGGACTGTTTTGACCATCTTAAGCTTAATATCTTTCAAAACAGTTTAATATTCAAATATTTCGGGTTTATACCTTTAAAATGACTTCTTTCACATCTCCATACGATTTGTCTACGATTTATGGTGATTTTTACAAAACTGCCTATCATTTCAGAAACGAATACGGACCAGTTTGTGTATATGAACATTTTCACACAAGTTAGAGACTTCTAAAAATCATAATAAAAATTATGAATAAACTAGACACATTTTCTAAACCCTCATAGTTCATGGATCCGTTTTTCGACATTGTATGATTTTTCTATGACTTTTCTAAAACAGTGTAGAAAAGTTAAAAAGAAGTTAACAGCTTACAATATTCATAGCACTTTGTAACATGTTGAGCAAAGTGTAACCTTTGATGACTTTGTATTTTGCATGTGTTTATCTGTTGTGATGTTTATATAACAGAAAATACTCTATCAAGTATTAGGGGCCTTTGTAATTACAAATAATGCAAGACGAAATATAATACGTATAGTTATGCATTGGTTAAACTATTACATACACATAAAGGGTCTCACCACAATACTATCGGGTTTTCAACTACTACATGATAAACTATAATAGGTATGGTTTAGGAAATTCACATCACTAATTTGGTACACAAAGGGGGATTTCACTCCCACCACATAAAATGTTTTACTCAAACACTACATGTAAACCCGTTAACGTAAGTTGTGAGACAATTCTTCATATGTACTCTTAGAGTACGGGTTAAAAATTCCTGTAAGTTATAACCAGAATCTCTTGTAGGGAGAGCGTGATAATTGTCTATAGATCTATATTGGGATTGACACCCCACACCTTGCTGCTAGCTACATCGGGACCTACAGGTCTACGGGTGACAAAAGTCATAACAAAATTTTAACGTCTGAAAAACGTTGTAACAGGTCATCCGGTTGTAGTATGGTTATAGCGACTCACATAGGGAGTTAACATCACTTAAATTTTACGGGAATTCCTACTTTAAAAAGGCAAACAAAAAGGGGTTTTATCTATGTAAAACTACATTCTTTGTTTCAATTACGAACACACACTTATGCATTCGGTCTTGGGATTTAAGACTACATAATATTTTATGAGGAAAATATTGATTTTCTTGTGTATACATTACATTTTACCAATAAAGGTTTTTTTCCAACATTTCACCCAAAAGCTTATGAACTCACCAACTTAATTGTTGACACTCTTTCAAAACTACTTGTATTCTCAGGAAACCAGTGAAACAGGTAATCAACTGGTTTTGAGGATGGGATGCAAGACGTCAAATTATACATTTTTGTCATCATAATGTAATTGATTTTGAAACATGTAAACTCATACTATGGTGTAACTTTTTCAATTATATTTATGATGGTTTAATTTACTATGCGCACTATTATACTCGTTGTTGTGATACTATACATGAAGTCCTCCACCCCTGAACGTTTCCGCCATCCTTGGTTTGGGGGTGTGACATGGGCTAGATTTCCGAACAAGGTTGTCATCAAAAGTGACATCAAAGCTTTCTTCAAGTACACGACTTCGACGATTCAGAACTCTGTAGGCTTTGGATTTGGCTAAGTATCCCAAAAATATTGCTTCATCGACTTTGGGTTGAAACTTGGTGAGTTGATCACTGTTGTTTTTGATAAAGCATCTGCAGCCGAAAACATGTATGAATGAGATACTCGACTTGCAACCATTCATCGCTTCATACAGTGTCATGTTGAAACTTCGATTAATGATGCTTCGGTTTTTAGTAAAGCATACAGTGAACACAGCTTCAACCCATAGATAAAGAGGTAGATTACCAAAGTTCAGCATTGATCGAGCGACTTCAAAAAGAGTTTGGTTTCTTCTTTCAACCATACCGTTTTGTTGAGGAGTGTAGTGAGCAGAGAAATTGTGGTCGATACCTTTGTCGGAGAGGAATTTCTCAATGGCGACATTGGTGAATTCCGAGCCATTGTCACTTCGGATTCTTCTTACAGGAAGTTTGACAAGAACTTCAATTCCTTTAATAAAATTAATAAGTTCCAAGGTTGTTTCAGATTTTAGCCTAAGGAAGAAGACCCAGGTAAACCTTGTGTAGTCATCAACAATCACAAGAATTTACTTTTTGTGATGCAGACTTTCTACGGTGGAGGGTCCGCAAAGATCAATACGCAGAAGTTCTAATATGTAACACCCGGTTTTGAAAGTGTTCGATTGTGTCTTCGGAGGCCAAGGGTATAAGCGAAATCTGATGATTCGGTCTTTTAGGGGTCTCGGGTTTTATTAGAAAGGTTTTAAGGCTTGGATGTAGCTAGGAGCGTAGGGCTTCTTTCCACCTTTTCGTGGATATAAAGTTCGTCGGAAACAGACTTAGAACGAAGGAGTTATAGTACTTCAAATTTGTTGGCAAAATTGCTCCCTGAATGGAAAAGTTTGCATTTCAGCCCATGCGTGCAAGGTGGCAGCCAGGTGAGTACGCCCAACGTAGTGTTTGATAAGGAATCGCAGGTGCTAAAGACGTACGCCCAACGTACGAGGATTACGCCCAGCGTACGTTCAGGATCTCCAAAACCCTAATTTTTAGGGTTGGCTGAATATTTAAATCACCTTAAGTCTGAGGTGTTGCGCCTCTCTTCCATTTACAGAGCCTCAAACCCTAATTTCAAGTGGTAGCTTTATCCAAGAGTGTTGTGAGCTTTGTGAGTGCATTTTGGTTGGTTTTTGGTGCATTTCAAGAAGAGGGAACTTTTTTCAAAGATGGGAATCAAGGAGGAGCTTGTGGATCTGGCATTTGGGACTCATTCTAAGCTTGATGAAGGTATAAAGCTTTGATCTTGATCATTCATCTCTTAGATCTACCATTGTGAGTTTTAGTTCATTTTGGTCCCAAGGATGGAACTTTATGGTTGAAGTCCGATTCTTAGGCTTTGAGTTGCCACTCTCAGGGTTAAATGAGTCCCTAAGGCAGAAACTTTCCATCTTGGAAGTCTTAATGGATTCATGCGTGAGTTAAGGCCATTTCCTTGGAATTAGATTATCATTTTTGGAGTTTGAGCTTATGTGGGTCATGCAAAGCCATCAAATAAGCAAGTTTATGGTTTAAGACGTTGAAAAGGACTTGGATCTGTGATTGTAGCTTCTGGAGTAGAGTATTAAGAACTTAATGGGAAAGTGGCTTAACAGGGAAGTACGTTGAGCGTACGTGCAGGTACACCTATCGTATGCATCATGTGGCCAGTACGCTTAGCGTACATAGGAGTACGCCCAGCGTACTCATCAGTTATGGGATTGTTGTGTTTTGGGCCTCGGTTTTGGCCATGCAGTGGACTTCGGTTCTTTGGGCCTTAGTGGGCCATCAGAAGTCAGATAATTTGGTCCAAGAATATGTTTGCACTTACGGTAAGGCCCATTAGAAGGATTGGGCCCAATTTAGCAAATTTGACCATTTGTGGACAACTAGTGGGCTTGGAAAGTCCACCTAGTGTTGGGCATTTGTTTTGGGTTTGGGCCTTAGTTTGGATCATACTGGGCCAGGGGTAAAATGGTCATTTTACCCCCATGCATGGATTAAGGATTTTGGTATGGGACCCAATTGCTAATTGGGTATATTGATCGGTATTGATGGTTCAGAAAGTGGACAGAGCAGAAACTAAGGATTTCTTCAGGAAGCTTCTGCATTCGAGGTGAGTCTCTTCACCATACCAATGGGTCTAATACACCAAGGCCGGCCCATTATGCATTATGTGATATGCTAGTTGATTTCGTGTTATGTGGTATGCTAGTTGATTTCGTGTTATGCGGTATGCTAGCTGATTTCGTGTTATGTGGTATGCTAGTTGATTATGTGGTATGTGATATGCTAGTTGTCTTTGTGATGCTTGCGTGGAAGACCTCGGGGAGTTCCCGAGGCACTAGGGTGTAAGACCTTGGAGGGTTTCCATGTCATCCTTAGTCAAGACCATGTGAGGGTTTCCATGGCATTGGGTTAAGACCATGTGGGGGTTCCCATGGCACCCGGAGTAAGACCTTCGAGGGTTTCCAGGCATCCTTATATGGATGCTTGGTATGACAGTGGGCTAAGACCATGTGGGGGTTCCCATGGCACCCGGAGTAAGACCCTGGAGGGTTTCCAGGGCATTTTTATATGTTCGTATGCATGGCTTGTGTGATTGCAGAAGGTTTCATTTCAGCCCCTTTTACTTTCATTTTTCGCAATTATAGACTTATTGGGCCAAAAAGCCCAAAATTAGCCCATTAAGCTAAAAATTTGAATTTCAAGTCCTTTGAAAATTCTAATATTCAGAAAAATGATTATAGAAACTGTTTTGGCCCTTTTGACCCTCAAGAAGTCGTGACTTGACCATATTTGACCCTAGTTTTGCATATTTGACATTTTAAGCCCAAAATGGGTTTTTATGTTGAAATATGTTCATGATAATCTTATAAGCTATTATTTTTTACTTTTATAGTGTAAAATAACATAGATTATGTTTGTTTCCCTTCTCATGTCCTAGATCTCGAGTTACACCCATTTTTATTGCATCTTCATCACAAAAACACATAAAATCATACACATACATGCATAAAATCACATATAGCATACATATACACATAGATCTACACATTTTCTTGTATTCTCCCCCATAAAACATGTGAAAACCGAAAAGAGAGGGGTATGAATCTTACCTTGAGTTGTGTTTTCGGTTTTTGAAGGAAGAGATGAAGAAATTTCGATCCTAGCAAGTCTCCTTGGAAGATCTCGAATTTAGAGGCTTCTAAGGTGCAAGATCACAAGTTTGAATAGATTTAGAAGAGATTCTTGATGAAATGAAGTAGCTAGATCATGGATGTAACATCAACTTACCTTAGATGATGTGTTTGTGGGAAAAATCTCCTTGAAAGCTTCCTAATTCTCGAAAACTTGGTGAAGAGTAGAGAGAGTTTCCTTGAGAGAGTTTGAGTGATTTTATGTGTGTGTTTGTGGTGTGTTCAGCCGAGAGAAGAAAAGAGAGGAGAGAAGAGACCTTGGATGGGATAGTTGCATGGAAATATGGGAGTATGCATGGAAGACCATTATGTAAAAAATGAGGTGGCTACCAAAAGTCAACTCCTCCTTCTTTGTGGGCTTGGGCCGAGAATGGAGAGGGGAAGAGAGAAAATGATTGGGCCTTGTATGCTTAAGCCCATATCATGACTTATTAGATGATTTGTGGTCCAAAATAAATCAAGGTATAATTTTTATGATTCATTAGGGCTAAATTAAATTGGTTGTGACCCATTAAGGCCCATTAAAGTTAACCTAGTTCATTTTGGGCTCATAAGGCCCAAGAATATTAAGTTTCATGTATATGGGTCCAATTAGGGCCCATTTGAGAGTTCTAGGTTCAAGATAGACAAATTGGAAACTTATTAGTCCATTAGGCCTAATAAGGAAATCCTAGCCCCAAGTGGACTTAAACCGGAATTTCAAAGGTTTCCAATTCTTTGTTGACCATTTGTAGTGCTACAATGAAGTATTTCAGGAAGTTTTGTTGTTATTGAATAAGCATCATGCATGCTTTCATGTTATTGATTCATGGTTGTTATAAGTGTTGTAGTTACAAGGCACCAAAATTTCCAGTTGTGACATCATCCCCCCGTTAGAGAGAATTTTGTCCCGAAATTCTTTTGAAAGCTAGATTTGAGAATGCGAGAATAGATGAGGGTAGTTCTGCTTCATTTGATCTTCGCGTTCCCATGTGAGTTCTGGTCCGCGTCTCGCGTTCCATCGAACTTTCACAATCGGAATGCGACTCTACTTGGTACGCTTCACCTCTCTATCCATGATTTCAACTGGTTCCTCGATGAACAAAAGATTCTCGTTGATTTCGATTTCCTCTAATGGAATGACGAGAGTCTCGTCGGATAAGCACTTCTTCAAGTTGGAAACGTGGAACACAGGGTGTACACTGCTGAGCTCAGTGGGTAGCTGCAGTCTATAAGCCACTGGACCGATTCGGGCAAGAATCGCGAAGGGTCCAATGTATCGAGGGTTCAGTTTTCCCCGCTTCCCAAAACGAATCACTCCTTTCCAAGGAGAGAATTTTAGTAACACCCTATCTCCGACTCTGAATTCCAAGGGCTTTCGTCGTTTGTCAGCGTAGCTCTTTTGTGTGTCTCGTGACGATTGTAGTCGTGCTCTGATCTAAATTATCTTCTCGGTCGTCGCGCGTATGGTTTCCGGTCCCGTTAAGGCATTGTTTGGAATTTTCCCTCTCGCTAGCTGGGTGTCTCCTACCTCAGCCCAGCACAACGGTGATCTACATTTACGCCCGTATAATGCTTCATAAGGAGCAACTTTGATACTCGAGTGATAACTGTTGTTATATGAGAACTCGATCAAAGGCAAGTGGGTATCCCATGATTTTCCAAAGTCTATCACGCACGCGCGAAGCATATCCTCTAGCGTTTGAATGGTTCGCTCACTTTGACCGTCCGTTTGTGGGTGGTAGGCAGTGCTCATGTCAAGTTGTGTTCCCATAGCTTTCTGAAGCGATTGCCAAAAGCGTGAAGTAAATCTACTGTCCCTATCTGAGATGATAGATACAGGTACTCCGTGGAGTCTCACGATTTCTTTGATGTAGATTCTTGTCAGGCGCTCCATCTTGTATAATTCTTTTATTGGTAGGAAATGGGCGGATTTCGTTAATCTATCAACTATTACCTAGATCTTGTCCAAACCATCCGTCGACTTGGGTAGCTTGGTCACGAAATCCATGGTAATCCTTTCCCATTTCCACTCGGGAATTGCTGGCTGCTGTAGTAATCCGGAGGGCTTCTGATATTCCACCTTTACTTTAGCACAAGTGAGGCACTTGCCAACGTAAGTGGCAATCTCTGCCTTCATATTAGGCCACCAATAATGTTGCTTCACATCCAAGTACATTTTGTCTGAACCTGGATGGATGGAGTATCGCGTCTTGTGGGCTTCGTTCATGACTACTTCCCTGAATCCCCCGAGTTTAGGGACCCAGATGCGGTTCATGAAGTAATTTGTTTCGTCTTCTCTTACTTCAAAGTTCTTCTCCATTCCACGCAGCGCTTCGCTGGTTTTGTTTTCTGCCTTCATAGCTTCGAACTGGGTTGCCCTGATTTGAGAGGTTAGGTGGGATTGAATGGTTATGGAGAGAGACTTCAAACGACGACTCGAGTATTCTTTTCGACTCAAGGCGTCGGCTACTACGTTAGCCTTGCCTAGGTGGAACTTGGTTTCGCACTCGTAGTCGTTCAGCAGTTCGACCCATCTTCGTTGCCTCATGTTTAGCTCTTTTTGATTCAAGATATGCTGGAGACTCTTCTGGTCGGTGAAGATGGTGCACTTGGTACCGTAAAGGTAGTGCCTCCAAATCTTCAGGGCGAAGACCACTGCTCCTAGTTCCAGATCATGAGTGGTGTAATTCACCTCGTGCGTCTTTAGTTGCCGGGACGCATAAGCTATCACCTTTCCACGCTGCATGAGAACGCAACCTAAACGCTGATTTGATGCGTCGCAGTAAACTATAAAGTCTTCTGTTCCTTCAGGTAGTGATAGCACTGGCGCACTGCAGAGTGCCTGCTTCAGGGTTCAGAATGCAGCTTCTTGTTTGTCCGTCCATTCAAAGGGTACGCCCTTTTGCGTAAGCGAGGTAAGTGGTTTTGCGGTTTTGGAGAAGTTTTGAATGAATCTCCTGTAGTAGCCTGCGAGGCCTAGGAATTGGTGAATTTCTGTGGGTGTTGTTGGAATTGCCCATCCTTCGATGGCTTGGAGCTTAGAAGGATCCACATGAATTCCTTCCTGACTAACAACGTGTCCCAAAAAGTTCACAGTTCGGAGCCAAAACTCGCACTTAGAGAGTTTTGCGTACAACTTTTCGGTTCGCAGGGTTTCCAGGATTTGTCGGAGATGTCGGCCATGTTCTTCCTCGCTTCGAGAATAGACGAGGATGTTGTCGATGAAAACGATCACGAAGTTATCAAGAAAAGGTTGGCAGATTCGATTCATTAGGTCCATGAATGCGGCAGGAGCATTCGTTAGACCGAAGGGCATTACGACAAATTCATAATGTCCGTAACGAGTTTGGAAGGCGGTTTTTGGAATATCCTCCTCCCGGACCTTGAGTTGGTGGTATCCTGATCGCAGATCTATCTTTGAGAAGTAACTAGCTCCTTGGAGCTGGTCAAATAGATCGTCAATTCGCGGAAGTGGATAACGGTTTTTTATGGTAAGCTTATTAAGTTCTCTGTAGTCGATACACATCCTGAAGGTACCGTCTTTCTTCTTGACAAAGAGAACCGGAGCTCCCCAAGGTGAGAAACTGGGTCGGATGAATCCTTTGTCCAAAAGGTCGCTGTGTTGACTGGACAACTCTTGCATCTCCGCAGGAGCCAATCTGTAGGGTGATTTGGCGATGGGAGTAGCTCCTGGCACTAGATCTATTTGGAACTCGACTTGTCTTTCTGGGGGTATTCCCGGAAGATCCTCTGGAAAGACATCCGGAAAATCGCAAGCCATGGGGATGTTTCGAATATTGGTCTCTTCTTTGGACTTATCCACGATATGAGCTAGGAACGTGAAGTCCTTCTTTCGTAGGTACTTTTGCGCCTTGATGCATGAGATAAGACGAAGGTTCGTGTTGGGTTTGTCCCCGTAAATAACTAGGGTTTCGTGATTCGAGAGATGAAGGCGAACGGCCTTCTCGTGACACATAATTTCAGCATGGTGGGGGCTTAACCAATCCATGCCGATAATCACATCAAAACTCCTAATTTCAGGTTTTACAGCGATTACATTCCCTTGGATTGGGGAGGTCAATCCCCAGATGAATCGTTCGATCTTCTTCCCTTCAGACGTGATCATGCCAGGGCACAACAATGACAGCTCGCTAAACTTTGATATGTATGCATCTATATCAGAGTTTCGGACGGTGAGATCCCATAACTCTTGCTCCATCTTCTGGATTTCGCCACGAGGGCAGTACTCAGCCATCAACATCTCTTTCAGCTCCGTCCATGGCATAGCGTTGGCTACAGGGAGATTCATGACCTCTACATGCCCATTCCACCAGGTGAGAGCCTGTTCGACAAATGTGCACGCGGCGAACTTCACTTTCAATTCCTCGGGACATTCACATATTTCAAACACTGATTCCACCTTTTCCACCCATCTCTTCAGGGTTATCACACCAACCGTGCCGTTAAAGGTTCGGGGTTTGGCGTTGGTGAAGTCCTTGTAGGAACATGTCCTGGTAGATCCGTGATTTGTTCTATTGTTCGAACTCCCAGCCCCTTGTCCATTGATTCCACCATTGATTCCTTGCTGGATCTGCGCCATGGCTGCAGTAACCGCAGCAGATACAGCAGCTTGGAATGCATTTGAGTTGACTTCGGGTGGGGTTGGTCCAGGGTTTCCACGAGTTGGTCGTTGAGGCATCTTTCTGTTATGGAACGGAAAGATGATGAGTGCCTATAGTTTTGTGAGATTGTGGTCCTAAGAACTAGGTGTTTTGCATGAAATTAAGTGGTTTCACAAATTAGCATACAATCATGTATATATAGCACATAGCAGATCACAACATCACAATAGAACACATAAAACTTTTCATTAATATTACCCGCAATTTTGATACATGAAAATTTTGCTCAGAAGAGCATACATAAATGATGCAAGTTCGGCAGCGTAACGGCTTTATGAGTAGTGTAATCACTTAAACATAGAGTCGATGATACATAGCATAGATCACATAAGTCTAATACTAATGATGGATATGACTAGTCCTAATCATGGTGGGATGCGCCAGGGGGTGGTGCCGATGAAGTGGATGCTCCCTGAAGCTGAGCCACCCGTCGTTCCGCATCTCGGAGGTGAGTCTCCCATCTCACCTGCCTCATGTGGAACTCTCGAATAACCTCTCGTGTCTCCTGTTCTGCACGCTCAGCCCTAACCCACATCTGGTGTATCTGATCAGCGGTGCTCTGCGCCAGGTCGCCAGTGTCCCGCAGTCGTCTCACCATGACCGGAAGTGCGCGATCAGCTGGTCCTCCCTCCCTCAAGTCGTAGAACTCACGTGACATGCCGAATGGAGTTTGCTGTCCCTGCTGTCTGCTCCATCTCCAAAGATCGATACCCCAGGGAGGTGTAGGGCCGGTCGGGCCCATCCGGTGAGCGGACACCCTAGTCAGGTAAGGGGGTTGATGACTTCAGACTCTATGTCCGAATCATCATCGTTGGGCTCTTCCTCGATGTCCTCTCCGGATTCTCCTTCTTCCTGGACCTCTACTGGCTCGGCAGGTCCGCCTTCGACTTCCTTCCTCGGGGTCTTCCTCGGGTTCCTCTTCCAGCCATCCGTTATTTCCCTAATTGGGGAAATACGGATCTCCGGGGTGATGGAAGTCGGCCATATTGTTTGCGAGGGTATATAAATGTACTATTCATTATTTCTAAGATGTTTTAGTTACTATGTAATTTGTGTTAATGTTCTTTTCTTGGTAATCAAGGGTATGTTTTTAGGTTTACTGACCATCGAGGCTTTCTCGGAGCCTGTGATAGGTGCACTTCGGAGAAAGTATAGTTGATCAGGCTACACTCACCCCTTACTACAACCATAAACAGTCCCGACTTAACCGAGATGTCAGTGCTATTTTTGTTTGATTTAGTATTATGTTCTCTTTCCTATATCACACAAGTAAGGGTGTTTTATCGTTGTGTTTTATTCGTTTTGTTCAGAGTTGTGTTAGTCCCTTTTTTTGGTTTATAGTTGCATATCGATGTGTGGTTAGTTATGCTAGTTCACTATAAACAGAGCTCTGATACCAACCTGTCACACCCCCGAAACCAGACGGCGGAAACGTCCGGGGGCTCGAGTGACTTAAATTGAATACCATCACAATGAATATACATGAATCATAACACAAACATCACCATGCATCATCACATTACAACTGATATTGTTTACATCCAGTACATTGTTTTCAAATATTACACTTCATAACACAAATTGTTTTCAAAGAGTTCAACACAAAATATTCTAACATACTTGGTATTACCCTTCCGCTTATCTGTTACCTGAGAATACAAGTTATTTTGGAAAAAATGTCAACATATGGAATGTTGGTGAGTTCATAAGCATATTTGTAAATAAAATGATTTGTATAGTTTATAAAACCTAGAAAATCCGATATTTTCTAAAAAGACATTTGTTTATCAAGGTGTGAAGATCCATAGTTGATGCATGAATGATTTCAAAACATATATATATATATATATATATATATATATATATATATATATATATATATATATATATATATATATATATATATATAAAGGGTGTGTTGTCTTATAGTTATAGAAATTTCGAACGAGTACTATTGATTTCTCCGGAAAACCCGACGTTTTCCAATGTCGAAAGGTGTACGTAATTATTAATTATTGTAATGTTATATCGAGTGAATATCGTCCTAATTCCGTCTACGTTGAATACTCATAAGCCTTAGCGAACGAAGAGAAGAGGAGCACTATGTCCCGTTACTATCGTAAGAACCTTAGGTTGTCGTGGATGCGAAAGACACGATGGTCCAACTCGCATTTGATTACTGTGACCTTACTAGCTTTTCTAATGGGACACTTTGGCCCACTAGCACATAAAAGCTGTTGAAAGACCTTTTATAAAATATTGGGTCATTGAAGGCCCAATAACATATAAGCGTCATCCCTTTGGGCCCAAAGATCATGTTGATGGGCTTGCAAGGCCCAACAAGCATGATTTGAAACTCATAAGCCCAAAGTTTTTAAGTTTACTCATCGTAGGTATTACGTATCGTTTGGAGTGTTTGATTTTAATGTTAGTTATATTGTATCGATTCGAGACCGAATCGATTCGTGTATCACGATATTTCGAGTCAAACATGTATTCGTCTTTCGATTTGTCGATAGTCATAGCTTTGTATTTTGACTTAACGAAATAGTTTGTCTAAGTAGAGGTTTGACCTTTTCATTTCCTTTCTTTTTGTAAAATAACAATTTTTGTCTTTTATATAAAAGAATTGCATTTTTAGTCCTTAAAACATTTTCTTGACACTTTTGCATCATAAATGTGTTGAAATGATTGTTTCAACCCAAAATTTATTTTGTTAACATATTCAGCCCTTCCAGAATTGTATTCCTCGGTTAAAACCCCATTTTTCGCAACTTTTACATTTTTGGCCCAAAATCCAAAAACTTTACATTTTTTATCCTTTTTGGAATTGAAAAGCATTTTTGACCTTGAAAATAGTTTTGTCACACTTTTTATCCCCTGTTTTGCAGAAGGTTTCATTTCAGCCCCTTTTACTTTCATTTTTCGCAATTATGGGCTTATTGGGCCAAAAAGCCCAAAATTAGCCCATTAAGCTAAAAATTTGCATTTCAAGTCCTTTGAAAATTCTAATATTCAGAAAAATGATTATAGAAACTGTTTTGGCCCTTTTGACCCTCAAGAAGCCGTGACTTGACCATATTTGACCCTAGTTTTGCATATTTGACATTTTAAGCCCAAAATGGGTTTTTATGTTGAAATATGTTCATGATAATCTTATAAGCTATTATTTTTGACTTGTATAGTGTAAAATAACTTAGATTATGTTTGTTTCCCTTCTCATGTCCTAGATCTTGAGTTACACCCATTTTTGATTGCATCTTCATCACAAAAACACATAAAATCATACACACACATGCATAAAATCACATATAGCATACATATACACATAGATTTACACATTTTCTTGTATTCTCCCCCATAAAACATGTGAAAACCAAAAAGAGAGGGGGTATGAAGCTCACCTTGAGTTGTGTTTTCGGTTTTTGAAGGAAGAGATGAAGAAATTTCGATCCTAGCAAGTCTCCTTGGAAGATCTCGAATTTAGAGGCTTCTAAGGTGCAAGATCACAAGTTTGAATATATTTAGAAGAGATTCTTGATGAAATGAAGTAGCTAGATCATGGATTTAACATCAACTTACCTTAGATGATGTGTTTGTGGGAAAAATCTCCTTGAAAGCTTCCTAATTCTCGAAAACTTGGTGAAGAGTAGAGAGAGTTTCCTTGAGAGAGTTTGAGTGATTTTGTGTGTGTGTTTGTGGTGTGTTCGGCCGAGAGAAGAAAAGAGAGGAAAGAAGAGACCTTGGATGGGATAGTTGCATGGAAATATGGGAGTATGCATGGAAGACCATTATGTAAAAAATGAGGTGGCTACCAAAAGTCAACTCCTCCTTCTTTGTGGGCTTGGGCCGAGAATGGAGAGGGGAAGAGAGAAAATGATTGGCCCTTGTATGCTTAAGCCCATATCATGACTTATTAGATGATTTTTGGTCCAAAATAAATCAAGGTATAATTTTTATGATTCATTAGGGCTAAATTAAATTGGTTGTGACCCATTAAGTCCCATTAAAGTTAACCTAGTTCATTTTGGGCTCATAAGGCCCAAGAACATTAAGTTTCATGTATATGGGTCCAATTAGGGCCCATTTGAGAGTTCTAGGTTCAAGATAGACAAATTGGAAACTTATTAGTCCATTAGGCCTAATAAGGAAATCCTAGTCCAAAGTAGACTTAAACCGGAATTTCAAAGGTTTCCAATTCTTTGTTGACCATTTGTAGTGCTAGAATGAAGTATTTAATGAAGTTTTGTTGTTATTGAATAAGAATCATGCATGCTTTCATGTTATTGATTCATGGTTGTTATAAGTGTTGTAGTTACTAGGCACCAAAATTTCCAGTTGTGACATCATCCCCCCGTTAGAGAGAATTTCGTCCCGAAATTCTTTTGAAAGCTAGATTTGAGAATGCGAGAATAGATGAGGGTAGTTCTGCTTCATTTGATCTTCGCATTCCCATGTGAATTCTGGTCCGCGTCTCGCGTTCCATCGAACTTTCACAATCAGAATGCGGCTCTGCTTGGTACGCTTCACCTCTCTATCCATGATTTCAACTGGTTCCTCGATGAACAGAAGATTCTCGTTGATTTCGATTTGCTCTAATGGAATGACGAGAGTCTCGTCGGATAAGCACTTCTTCAAGTTGGAAACGTGGAACACAGGGTGTACACTGCTGAGCTCAGTGGGTAGCTGCAGTCTATAAGCCACTGGACCGATTCGGGCAAGAATCTCGAAGGGTCCAATGTATCGAGGGTTCAGTTTTCCCCGCTTCCCAAAACGAATCACTCCTTTCCAAGGAGAGACTTTTAGTAACACCCCATCTCCGACTCTGAATTCCAAGGGCTTTCGTCGTTTGTCAGCGTAGCTCTTTTGTCTGTCTCGTGACGATTGCAGTCATGCTCTGATCTGAATTATCTTCTCGGTCGTCTCGCGTATGATTTCCGGTCCCGTTAAGGCATTGTTTGGAGTTTGCCCTCTCGCTAGCTGGGTGTCTCCTACCTCAGCCCAGCACAACGGTGATCTACATTTACGCCCGTATAATGCTTCGTAAGGAGCAACTTTGATACTCGAGTGATAACTGTTGTTATATGAGAACTCGATCAAAGCCAAGTGGGTATCCCATGATTTTCCAAAGTCTATCACACACGCGCGAAGCATATCCTCTAGCGTTTGAATGGTTCGCTCACTTTGACCATCCGTTTGTGGGTGGTAGGCAGTGCTCATGAAAATACATTTCTTTAAGAAATGCTTTGATAAAAATTTTGTTGGATAAGGTGTCTAAGTCCATAACTTTATTTGGTATATACTTGACCCGACCCGGCATGGTCCATTTGGGTTGCACTGCACCCGAACAATTTGTATGGATAATCTTTTGAGAATAGTATGTTGATGACTTATTAATATATTATAAGTTATAATATATTAATATGAAATCATATTATTTAATTAGTATTGATCATAAATTAATTTAGAATTAATTTGGTGATAAAAAAGGTGACTAATTAAATATGGGCTCTTGTATTTTATGTAGTGTGGGCTAATACTCATTTGGAATGGGCTTGGCATGCATGGGAGTCCATGGATAGTCCATGGAGCTTTTAACCCAGGAATCCTTGGAAAGGAAGAGTCATGGGTATTAGGGTTTACACGGATGTAACCCTAATCTTCCACACTATATAAAGGAGTTTATGATGCTTGAAATGGCACTAGTTGTGTGTGAACAAGAGTGGTGGCCGAATTTCTAGAGCACATATACTATTCTCTAAATTTTCCAAAGTTTGTAGTGATTTGTGATTCCACTTGAGGCATTCACACTATTGGTGCTAGGATCTCAAACTCCAAGCAATCAATCACTATCAAAAGGTATGTCATTCTTCTAGTGTATTATGATTCTAGTTTTCCATGCTATGCTAGTTAGGATGTAAACCTTGGAAATTCTTATTTGCATGTATTTTAGAGAAAACATAGAGCCAAGGTTATTAGGGTTGCATGTACACCTTAGGAGTGTTAGAATGCTCAAAACCCAACAGTGGTATCAGACCCTAGGCTTGTTTTTTTGAATACTTGATGCAAATTGCTGACTCGCCGAGTCCCTCATGGAACTCGCCGAGTTCATGCATATCTTCAACCAACTCGCCGAGTCAGTTCATACACTCGACGAGTTAGCAGGCCTGAGTGCAGATTTTTGAGTTTTGGTGCTGGAATTGGTCTGGAATCATTACCTTAAACTGTGTTAGACTTGTAAAACCTGTTTTTGATGTGGTAATTATTGTGATGAACCAATTTCAAAGTAATAATCAAGTTTCAAGTTTATATATGTTGATATGTTTCTTGAAAGTTGTTGATTATGAGTGTTCATGAACTTATGAGTTTTGGTAGATCATAGGAATTATGTGCAAATTGTTTGATAGTATAATTCTTGATCTTTATGACATTGAATGGATTCCATAACTTGTCCTCAAGTTATGGAATTCCAAAAGTTTTTCTTTAAAAAGAAGTTATAAGTTACACTTTTGAAGAGTTTTTCACATAAATGGTTTTATGGACTCCATAACTTGTCCTCAAGTTATGGATGTCCAAGAGTCTCTTCATTAAAAGTTTCTTTAAGCCTTAATTAAAACTCATAAGTTATGAATATTCAAAAGTTTTTGAATTGTTCAAAACTTGTCCTCAAGTTTTGGAATTTGTAAAGTCTCACACAAACTTTAATTCCATACCCTAGAGTTTTAAAAGTTAAAATTCAACCCTTATACTATTATAAGATTAATGGTTAATATTTATATATATGTATAAGATCAAGTCGTTTTACCGTTAGTAGGCCTCATTCATGAAGCTGGTCTATAAGGGGGGTATAAGGTTGTTGCCTATAAAATGGCAGCTTAATGGGTGTCCACTCTCACCCACGGCTTCCTTGATCGGTGGAGGGTCGTTAGCCGAACGGGTAGGACAATGACTTTAATTGTCATTAAAAGTATAATGATTATTATAAAGTAACTAAATATGTTTTATAATTCTCAATCTTAGTTACTTTAGGAAAATGTGAATTTGGTGCTAACCCATGAAATTCACACGTTGTACCTTACCAAGTCGTTGGTGGAGCGTGTGTGGTTAACCGACACACTAACTTGGACTAGTAAGGATAACAAAGGGTGACTTAATGTTTATCATAGATCGTTGGAGCGTATGTGGTTAACCGACACATCGATTAGGTGATAATATTAAGGGTATCAAGTGAATTTGCATGGTTATTCACACCTTGTTTTGTGATCCTCGGCATCCCAGTCACAAAACTTGAAGGGCACACTCGAGATTGAAACCTGCCATTGAAAAGTTCAATGAATCTCAAAAGAATCTAGGAATTTCAAACCAATTAAACCTAATAATTCATTTCGTTTTCATGGTGGAAATTGGTGAATCGTCATTCACCTACCTTCAAATATTTTATAGCTTGGATTACGGCATCCCTCTTCCAAGTTATAAAATATTGTGTTGCGTCCTAGCCTTAATATTTCATATTGGGAGTTATATTAAGGACTTAAAATCAACTAACTTGAATATCTCCCATTGTAGATGTCTAGTTTAGACAACTGTGATCTTCCCAAATCTCATGGAAATCATAATTCTCTATCTCCACCTCCTCCATTTATTCTCCCTAGCCCACAAGCTCGAAGACTTGAAAAATTCAAGGTCACTCAAGACCTACTAGCAATGAAACATAAAGATGGAAGACCTATGTGCACTCATGTATTAGGAATGATGTAACATTTTAACAGGTTGAGAATGTTGGGTGTCATTGTCCCAAAGAAGTTGGCTATTGACTGGGTACTTCAGTCACTTCTAGAGTCATATAGTGAGTTCATTAAGAACTACTATGTGACAGATCACGACATGACCCTAATAGATCTATCTTATTTGCTTTTTTCTGCTGAGTCAGAAATGATGTGGCGCAATGGTCAAGCAAATATGGGTGGAAGGTCTATTTCTCAAACTTCCATGGACATTGACAATGGCAACAATGGAAGTCCAAAAAAGCTTTCTCTTCCCAATGGAAAGGGATCGGCCTTGGTCAACCCGGTTGACCAAAAGGTAAAGGGAAAAACTAAGTATGTGATAGTCCCGTGTACCATTCGCAAAAAGTCTATATGTTTTCATTGTCAAGAGAAGGGGTATTAGTTGCGAAACTGCCCAAACTACCTGAAAGATCTAAGAGAAAAGGAAAAATCAAAAAGGGTTTGACTCTGCTTCAAGTAAAGCCCATTATCTAACTCTGTTAAGTTCCTTATTGATGATTCTTAATACAAAATGTGACTCGGTTACATTTTGGTGTTTGGCAGGATCAAGAAAAGGGAAGGACACTTAAAGAAAGAGTATGCTGAAACTGATCGCCAAGATGGATTTGAATCGCATGGTTTGAAGATCGGATTCTTGATCTACTACATAAGAGTTATGATAGATTGCTAGAAGATATGTAATAGCATAGTTTTCATTTAAAGTTGCATTATAAGGAAAAAAAATTTCCGCATTTATAAATAAATAAAATTCTGTTTTATTTTATTATATCTCCTTGCAATGGAGTTTTATGAAAAATTGATGTTTGTATGGTTCTAGCAATAATGGTAATGTACATTTGATTCTTTCATTTGTGGTAGTGTCTAAATTTATCAAATAAGGAAAGATTCTCAAGGTTTCAATTGGACCGAAACTTGGAATCATGCAGGTTGTATTGCATGATGAATGAGAATTTTTATTTTTGGAAAGTTAAGACTAATTCCCTGACCACATGTATATGTGAGACTGGTGAAAGACTAAAGGATCGGGTACACTGGGTGTGTGCAGGTCAAATTCCACCACAAAGATCGATAAGACTATTCGTCATGATTTACTAAAGTTTAGTAAATATGGTTGTACCTACATGTTTAAGTACAATTCTGAAACATTGGAAAAGTTTCAATGTATGGCAGGGCGAATGGGAAGAATCAAATTAGGCAGAAAGATAAAAGTTTCTCAAATCTGAAAAGATGGCAGAGTACTTTAGTATCATGTTTTATGATCATCTTAATGATTATGGAACCATATCACAATTTGATTCTCTAAGGACATCTTAGTGCATTTGTATGGCTAAGAAGAGGATTCATGAATTGTTGGGATGGTTAAAATCGAGAAGATGAGTCATACTTCGTTCCAAAAACAAGTCTTAGAGTCATACTCCAAGATTGTAACTTGAGTGACACATCTTAAAGAAGGTTTATAACACTTTTCAAATGTAAGAGTAAAATGTTTTCTACTCTTGTACATCTAAAATTGGTAAGTTGTGATGTTTTGGATAAAACAAAGACCAACTGACACCGATTGTGTGAAGTGTTTATCTTGATAAGAATCTGCACTGACTCTTGAATATTTGTTTGGTTGTCAAGGGTCAAGAGGACAGTGGGAGCCTTAAAGGTCTTGAAAGTTTCAAGAGCTAATCAAGGATAAAACCTATAGTTTATCACTAGCACATGACTTGAGGTTTGTAACCTATCGTGTTGACATAATTCTTGTTTCTGTGCCTATTCCGGTAAAGTTGACTATGTATGTGAATTCTGTGAGTTCTCAATTGTGTGCATAACAACTTGGAAGCAATGGTAGGCCCTTGGGCTACCAAGAGGCAAGAAATCAAGATTGAACAAGTTCAATCCATATGGTTTTGAGTTTGTCACTAACCTTGTCTTGTGATTACAGTTTTGACAAATTCACATGGATAGGAACACATACACCATAAAATCTAAGTGTCATAAGGTTTCTCTCCGATTCATGAAAATGATGGTGAGGAAACGCTTTCACTAAGTAGATTTTAAGTAGATAGCAATTGTGATATTTGCATTCTCAAAGTCGTTAGTGGAGCGTGTATGGTTAACCGGCACACTAACATGGACTTGTGAGAAATGGCAAACAGGTCTAAACATTATGATTACGGCATCCCTCTTCATAATTGTTTAGACACACATGTGAGCTATATAAGGAAAGATGTATGAGTCTGAGAAGCTTAGATAAAGTTTTGTCGAAGCATCTCGTATCAGAAGTCAGAACTTTGGTGATGAAAGTCAATAAAGTATTGATTTCTAGAAGTCGATTTCTTAGTACATGTCAAAGCTAGTAGGAGCATAATTGTTGTGCAAAATAATTATTATGCTAGTGGGAGCATAATCAATTATGATAAGTAGTGTTAATTATAGAAAACAAAAGTTTTGCTTGGAAAAGGTTGTTTTGCTATAATTAAAGGAGAGGAGATTATACTTCATTTCAATCCTAAAAGTTTAGATTGAGATTTCAATCATCTTTAGTCAAGGACATATATATATATAAATTTTATGTTGGAATGGTTCAACATAAGGGAATTCTATATATATTGCGTTCTCAAATTCGATTATGATTACGGCATCCCTCTTCATAGTCGATTTTTGAAAACATGGCAAATAAAAAAATATTGTAGCAAAAGACTGATCTAGTATCAGGTCTTTATGTGAGACAACATGAATCGTGTCCCATATGCTTTGGGTATAGGATCGATCACATGTGCTATAATATTTATCCGTTCTAAATTTTTCAAAAATGTTTAGAGCATTAAGAAGGAAAAAGGAATAGAACTGGATATGACTGAAATGATTAAGCAATTGTCTAGAACAATCTGAGTTTTACCTAAGATTGGTCTCTCATGGACAGTTGGAAGTATGATGTTGGAAAAGGCCATATTGTCATATTTTGAAAAGAGGTAGCTCTTGTTCAGAAGTGATAGTCAAAATGGGAATATGGAAATGTTTTTCATATTGGGAGTTGGATTTTAAGAATCTATGAGAAAGTTAGAAACTTTTATGAAAGAAGGATATTCAAAGGAATGTACTTTGAATGTGAGACTTCGTTTCCATGGAATTGATCTCCACTGGAATACCTTGTAATGTCAGTTGCTAGGTCTTTGTGACATTTGTGCATAGTCATTGCAAGAGGAACAATGCATATGAGTTTAAAATCTAACAGATTACAGTAAATGGCAAGAATTTGATATCCTTACATTTACAGTAAGGATTTGGGATTGTGAAATGAGCATCATTGGAATCGTGTTCCATTGATCTATTTCATAGAGTAAAGATCATAGACAAACATAGTGTGCATACTTGGTGTATGGCATGACTAGTGTTTAGAAAACATAGTGTGCATGCTTGGAGCATGGGACAACTATTGTTTTAATTCAAGTATAAAGTTGATTGTTTGAAATAGTATACAATGAATAATGTGTAATCAATATGGTGATAAATAAAAGTTGTTTTATTTATATTCATAAGTTCGGAGACCATAGGTGATTCGATTATTCTTGTGTTTCACTTTGCATGTTTTGACTTCCAGAATAACTAGGTCATTCTTCCCGAATGACTAAGTTATTCAAACCATCCACAGTCGGTCATATGTTGGAAGTAGATATGAATCAAGACTGTCATGAGTTGGTTGTAGAGGTCTAAGATGTTGGACATGGCTACAACACTCATGAGTGCTCATAAGTTATGAGTATTGGATTCAACCCACGCTCGCTGGTATCACTTCATGGAATTTTTCTCGAGTGATCGTGAGACGGTAATATCATATAAGTCTTCAAACCTAGAGATATGAGTTGTTACCTACGAGTTGGTTGTACATTGATTGCACGAAAACGCATCAGTAACTTGATGTTATAAAACGTGCCTTTGTGTATAATTCAACAAGTAGTAGAAACAAGTATATGAGTCGAAGTTTATCTGTTCCTTCTAGTCCTTGGAGGATTAGAAGCGATATCTGGGCCCCTCGAAGATTTTGTTTTGACCTATGTATCGGGCCCGGTCATAACTAAATTGATGTGTTCGATTAAGTTCTTTGTCAAACAAATCGGAAATCGGGAAACAAACTGTTGGACAATAAGTAAGACATTGTTCCATGTATTTGTCCGACTGGTATCATGAGAGAAGAGGATTATATGATCACTTATCTAAAATGGCGCTTCATAGTTCAATAGAGTTTTGAGAGCTACGATTGCCAGTTGGTTCCTGAAGTCATATCTGCAAATATGTTATTAGACTTATCCAAGTGGGAGACTGTTGGATAAGGTGTCTAAGTCCATAACAATATTTGAGATGTACTTGACCCGACCCGGCATGGTCCATTTTGGTTGCACTTCACCCGAACAATTTGTATGGATAATCTTTTGAGAATAGTATGATCATGATTTACTAATATATTATAAGTTATAATATATTAATATGAAATCATATTTTTTAATTAGTATTGATCATAAACTAATTTAGAATTAATTTGGTGATAAAAAAGGTGACTAATTAAATCTGGGCTCTTGTATTTTATGTAGTGTGGGCTAATACTCATTTGGAATGGGCTTGGCATGCATGGGAGTCCATGGATAGTCCATGGAGCTTTTAACCCATGGATCCTTGGAAAGGAAGAGTCATGGGTATTAGGGTTTACATGGATGTAACCCTAATCCTCCATACTATATAAAGGAGCTTATGATGCTTGAAATGGCACTAGTTGTGTGTGAACAAGAGTGGTGGCCGAATTTCTAGAGCACATATACTATTCTCTCAAGTTTCCAAAGTTTGTGGTGATTTGTGATTCCACTTGAGGCATTCACACTATTGGTGCTAGGCTCTCAAAATCCAAGCAATCAATCACTATCAAAAGGTATGTCATTCTTCTAGTGTATTATGATTCTTGTTTTCCATGCTATGCTAGTTAGGATGTAAACCTTGGAAATTCTTATTTGCATGTATTTTAGAGAAAACATAGATCCAAGGTTATTAGGGTTTCATGTACACCTTAGGGGTGTTAGAATGCTCAAAACCCAACAGGGATGTGGGGCATCTATATGCTAAGGGCATCAATGACAGAATTCCAGGGTGGTGAACGGGTTGGTTTCGTGGTAGTTTAAGCCATTGTGATGTGTCTCGAGTGGCTCTATCCGTAATAGAGCCACAACATGTCGGAATCAGGAAACGGTAGGTTGAAGGAGGCCGGGTATGATATAAAACTACATCTACTCTGGTAGTATTCACCTTTTTGCGTCGGATTTAGTGGCGACAGGTTGTCAGCCTATCTCGATCGGATGGATTAACGGATTAAAGGAGATATGGCAGTAATGGTTTGACGAGGTATCCTTCAGAGGTCGCAGGGGACTGCCGCGTGTGTTTTTGGCTCAACAATCGGGTAGATGTCCAGTGTTTCGGATAGTTGGCAGACAGGTTGGGAGCAGGGAAGTCCCCGGTTGTTCTTCCGGAAAGCGGCCATGTGGAAGCAAGAGGAGTAGGAGCGACTTCAGTGACTTGCGGTATGTGTGTGGAATTGGTTGTTATTCGGTAGTCGCAGTTGATCGGTGATTTTTTTTCTTTAGGAAGCCTCAAGGTATTACGAGTGGGAAGTATTCTATCTAGGCTGGTTTATTGTGAAATCAATTTGATGATGATTCGATGTGGGCAGACTGTCAGGGAGACAGACCATCTCGAGACTTCAGATTTCGGATCGAGCAGATGTGATCAGGTTGCAAGAAATTCATTCATCTTCAAGTTCTTCAACCCTACAAGGGTTGGTTTCGGTTGTCTTGGAAAGGCTATGGTGTGCTCGGGGCTGTGGCCATGAGGCCCTAGTTATTTGGCATGAGGAATGGCACAGAATGATTTCGAGGAAGAAATCTAATTTAAGTGAGGGAGAGTTGTAACACCCAGTTTTGAAAGTGTTCGATTGTGTCTTCGGAGGCAGAGGGTATAAGCGTAATCTAACGATTAGGTATTTAGGGGTCTCGGGTTTTATTCAAAAGGTTTTAAGGCTTGGGGTGTAGCTAGGAGCGTAGGGCTTCTTGCCAGCTTTTTGTGGATATAAAGTTCGTCGGAAACAGACATAGAACGAACGAGTTACAGTACTTCGAAGTCGTTGGAAGAATTTGGTCCCTGAATGGAAATGTTTGCATTTCAGCCCATGCATGCAAGGTGGCAGCCAGGTGAGTACGCCCAGCGTAAGCTGGGGTACGCCTAGCGTAGTGTTGGATAACGAATCGCAGGTGCTAAAGACGTACTCCCAGCGTACTAGGATTACGCCCAGCGTACGTCCGGGATCTCCAAAACCCTAATTTTTAGGGTTGGCTCACTATTTAAAGCACCTTAAGTCCGAGGGGGTGCGCATATCTTCCATTTCCAGACCCTCAAACCCTAATTTCGAGTGGTAGCTTCATCCAAGAGTGTTGTGAGCTTTGTGAGTGCATTTTGGGTGGTTTTCGGTGCATTTCAAGAAGATGTAACTTGTTTCAAAGATGGGAATCAAGGAGGAGATTGTGGATCTGGCATTTGGGACTCATTCTCAGCTTGATGAAGGTATAAAGCTTTGATCTTGATCATTCATCTCTTAGATCTACCATTGTGAGTTTTACTTCATTTTGGTCCTAAGGATGGAACTTTATGGTTGAAATCCAATTTTTAGGCTTTGAGTTGCCAGTCTCAGCGTTAAATGAGTCCCTAAGGCAGAAATTTGCCATCTTAGAAGTCTTAATGGATTCATGCATGAGTTAAGGCCATTTCCTTGGAATTAGATTATCATTATTGGAGTTTGAGCTTATATGGGTCATGCAAAGCCATCAAGTAAGCAGCTTTATGGTTTAAGACGTTGAAAAGGACTTGGATCTGTGATTGTAGCTTCTGGAGTAGAGTATTAAGCACTTAATGGGAAATTGGCTTAACAGGGAAGTACGTTGAGCGTACGTGCAGGCACGCCCAGCGTACGCATCATGTGGCCAGTACGCTTAGCGTACATAGGAGTACGCCCAGCGTACTCATCAGTTATGGGCTTGTTGTGTTTTGGGCCTCGGTTTGGGCCTTGTAGTGGACTTTGGCTCTTTAGGCCTTAGTGGGCCATCAGAAGTCAGATAATTTGGGCCAAGAATATGTTTGGGCTTAGGGTAAGGCCCATTAGAGGGATTGCGCCCAATTTAGAAAATTGGGCCATTAGTGGACCACTAGTGGGCTTGGAAAGTCCACCTAGTGTTGGGCATTTGTTTTGGGTTTGGGCCTTAGTTTGGATCATACTGGGCCAGGGTAAAATGGTCATTTTACCCCCATGCATGGATTAAGGATTTTGGTATGGGACCCAATTGCTAATTGGGTATATTGATCGGTATTGATGGTTCAGGAAGTGGACCGAGCATCAGCTAAGGATTTCTTCAGGAAGCTTCTGCATTCAAGGTGAGTCTCCTCACCATACCAGTGGGTCTAAGGCACCAAGGCCGGCCCATTATGCATTATGTGATATGCTAGTTGATTTCGTGTTATGTGGTATGCTAGATGATTTCGTGTTATGTGGTATGCTAGTTGATTTTGTGTTATGTGGTATGCTAGTTGATTATGTGGTATGTTACATGCTAGTTGTCTTTGTGATGCTTGCATGGAAGACCTTGGGGGGTTCTCGAGGCACTAGGGTGTATGACCTTGGAGGGTTTCCATGGCATCCTTAGTCAAGACCATGTGAGGGTTTCCATGGCATTGGGCTAAGACCATGTAGGGGTTCCCATGGCACCCAGAGTAAGACCTTGGAGGGTTTCCAGGGCATCCTTATATGTATGGTTGGTATGAGAGTGGGCTAAGACCATGTGGGGGTTCCCATGGCACCGGAGTAAGACCCTGGAGGGTTTCCAGGGCATCCTTATATGTTTGTATGCATGGCTTGTGTGATTGATAAGGTTTATATAGCTGTTACAGCTGATATGGATTATGTGATTATATGGATTATATGGGGTATGCTCTGGGTAACTCACTAAGCTTCATGCTTACAGTTTTCTTTATGGTTTCAGGTATCTTTTTTTTGGAAAGGAACGGCTCAGCTTGATCGCAGCACACACACCCATGTTTTCCGCAATAAATGATTTTGGGATGAACTCTGATAAATGTTTTTAATTCACAATGTTTTGGAATGATTGGGATAAATGATACTATGTTTGGGTTATATTAAGAATGAAAATTTTTACCCCTAATTTTTGGGTTGTTACATAATGATTCCGAAATTGACTTTTAATTGATTACAATATGACCTTTCTTGCATTGCTTCCCACATTCATATGCATCAAGAGATTATCGTTTTCGAACTTGAAGAGTGGAAGACCTCGGACCATTTCACCGGAAACAATATCATTCATATATCGAAAGTTTAGATGAGCAAGCCTCTGATACCATAACCAAATGACGTCAGGAACGACCTTTGAGAGAAGGCAGAGTTGAGGCTTTCCAATGATCATGTTGATGTGTAATGGATACATGTTTTTGTTGCGATTGGATTTGATTAGACATTCTTTCCGGTCTTCTATCATGACGTAGCTATGCTTTTTGCAGATTTCAACTCTTCGGTTTGCGTCAGTGAGTTGAGCCATACTAATAAGTTTGTGTTTCAGGTCAGCTACATATTCCGCATTGGAGACAGAGAAATTTTCATTGGTGAGGATGCCATAACCTCGGATTTTTGAATTGGACTTGTTGTCATATGTCACGTAACCAACATTTGGAGCGAGTTTGAGATCACACAGAAAGTCTTTATGCCCCGTCGTGTGCATGGAAAAAGCACTATCAATATACCATATTGTATCTTGTTCCGAAGCATAGAGTGCCTGCAAAATAAATGAGTTTTAGGGTTTTTATGCTCCGAGTTAGGTTTAGGAACTTTGGCACGGGCTTTTTACTTTGATTGTGAATTTTGAACAACTGGTGAATCGAAGGGTTTGTTCTGAGAAACTTTGGCAAATAAGCAGAATGTCATGGTCTTTTCATTAATCCATCAATTTTATTCAACCAATGGTTGTTTGGACACTGCTTTTCTCGGACCAACAATTTTTGGAGATATAGGATGTAACGACCCAAAAATCAAGGGTAAAAATTTCATTTTTTATATAGCCAAAACATAGATATCATTTATTCCAAACATTCCAAAACATTGCTAATTAAAACATTTGTCAGAGTTCATCTCAAAATCGTTCGTTGCGGAGAACACGGGTGTATGTGCTACGATCAAGCAGGGCCCTTTCTTTCCAAACCTATGGTACCTAAAACAATAAAAAAAACTGTAAGCACAAAGCTTAGTGAGTTCCCCAGAGCATACCCCACACAATCCATATAATCACATAATCCATATTAGCTATAAAAGCTACATAAACCACATAAGCCATGCATACAACATATAAGGATGCCATGGGCTCCCCCAAGGGTCTTACTCCAGAATGCATGGGCTCCCCACATGGTCTTACACCTAAGTGCCATGGCCTACCCCATGGTCTTTAATAGGAAAGCCATGGGCTCCCCACATGGTGTTACATCCAAGTGCCATGGGTTCCCCCCATGGTCTTTAATAGGAAAGCCATGGGCTCTCCACATGGTCTGACATCCAAGTGCCATGGGTACCCCTATGGTCTTTCATACAAGTATACCACATATACAACTAGCATACCACCTAGCATATAACCAACTAACAGGACACATAACACTACCTTAACTAGTGTACCATATATCATAAAAAAGGCTGGCCTTGGTGCCTTAGACCCATTGGTATGGTGAGGAGACTCACCTCGAATACAGAAGCTTCCCGAATGACATTCTTAGCTGCTGCCCTGCCGGCTCCCCCTATGGTCTTTAATAGGAAAGACATGGGCTCTCTACATGGTCTAACATCCAAGTGTCATGGGCTCCCCCATGGTCTTTCATACAAGTATACCACATATACAACTAGCATACCACCTAGCATATAACCAACTAACAAGCCACATAACACTACATCAACTAGTATACCACATATCATAAAATGGGTCAGCCTTGGTGCCTTAGACCCATTGGTATGGTGGGGAGACTCACCTCGAATACAGAAGCTTCCTGAATGATATTCTTAGTTGCTGTCCCGCCGACTTCTCGCGCTGTCAATACCAATCCATATATCCAATTAGCAATTGGATCCATACTATAATCCTTAATCCATACATGGGGTAAAATGACCATTCTACCCCTGACCTAGTATCATCCAACACTAAGGCCCAAGCTGAAAACAAAAACCCAACACTATGATGTCCATAAATCTATCAATGAACTTAACCCGAGAAGGCCCAACACCAAAAAGGCCTAAAATATTGAATGTTCAACCCTAGTCGAGTCCTGGTCAAAGTCTAAGTCAACAGTCAAGGTCAACAGTCCATGTTGACCCAACTCATCGAGTGCATCTAGCTACTCGTCGAGTTTCTTCAGTGTTCAGAAAACCAGGGAAAACCCTAGCCAACTCGCCGAGTTCGCTCAATAACCAGAAAGCGGGAAAACTCGACCTAACTCGTCGAGTTGCTAGCGCAACTCGCCGAGTTTCCCCTGTCTTAACATATTTAGCCCCTTTTAGTCGAATCTAAAGCCCCAAACTACAGATCCAGCCCCCTAGGGTTAAGATACCACGTAAAGTTGCTAACTTTACATTCATGCAAGGCATCAAAGGCTAAGAACACTTAATCAATGCTTGCCAAGGGACTTAGAGCATGAAGGAGGGCCAAGACTTGATAAAGTTGGCAACTTCAAGTCCCCAAAGGCCCTGAGATGTCCAGATCTAAAGCCATATCTCCATATCATGATCAAAACCAAGAATGGTACCAAGCTAGGCTAATAATGGCCATAAACTTTCAAAGAAGAAGATCTAAGCAGTGGAAGGTCAAGGTTTCGACTTTATACCTTAAAATGGTTACCACAACAGACTAAACACCAGATCTACAGCCTCTCCCTTCAACTATGACCAACTGTTGGATCAGGTGTTTAAGCCCATAACTATAATTGGTATGTACTTGACCCGAGAGTAGCATGGTCCATTTGGGTTGCATATCACCAGGACAATTTCTTTTGAGAAGAGGATATTTATTATTTATTAATATATTATAAGTTCTAATATGTTAATATGAAATCATATTATTTAATTAGTATTGATCAAGAATTAATTTGGAATTAATTTAGTGATCAAAAGAGACTAATTAAATGTAAAGGGATTCATTTGGTAAATAAAGCATTCTTATGGTGTGGGCTTATGGTTATTTAGAATGGGCTAAACCAATATGGTAGTCCATGGATAAGGGGATTGATTTGGTAAATAAATCATTCTTATGGTGTGGGCTTATGGTTATTTCGGATGGGTAAAAGCATTATGGTATTCCATGGATAGTCCATGGAGGTTTTAACCCATGGATCCTAAGTAAGATGAAGAGTCATTCACATTATGGTTTACATGGATGTAACCCTAATCCTAGCCACACTATATAAGAAGCCCCTTAGCATCCAAAGTGACACACTAGTGATCCTTGGAGTTCCATGAGTGGATTTTGGTTGCAAGAATATTCTCTCAAAAGTCATCCTTTGTCCAAAGGTGTGTTGTGATTCCATTTGAGGTGAAACACTTGGGGCACTATGTTCTTGGGGCACTATAACTCATTTCTATGTTGTTTATATCAATTGTGTGTTAGTTGTAGGCTTAAAGCTTTGGAAACAATATTGCATGTAAAATTAGAGAAAACATAGATTCAAAGCTATTAGGGTTGTATGTGCACCATAGGATGTTGTAATATACCAAAACCCAACAGTGGTATCAGAGCCATGGGTGGTTTTCTATTATATTTGATGCAAAATGTGTTATTTTTCAAAGCTGAAATGTTGTCTGACTGGCCTACTTGACAAGTCCATGCTTGGACTCGACGAGTAGGATGAGTTTTTCCTTGGACTCGTCGAGTCCACTATGGGGCTCGACGATTTGCCTGTCCAGACAGCAGATTTTCGAGTTTTTTGGCCTGTTTTGGATTAG
Organism: Lactuca virosa; assembly: GCF_052849685.1. Classification (NCBI taxonomy): domain Eukaryota; kingdom Viridiplantae; phylum Streptophyta; class Magnoliopsida; order Asterales; family Asteraceae; genus Lactuca; species Lactuca virosa. The sequence continues at coordinate 89,433,465 of NC_136428.1, read as the reverse complement.
AATCATTACCACAAAATGTTTTAGTTCATAAAATTTGATTTTGTTACTATGGTAATGATGATTCTCATCCAAATTTATAGATAATTGTCAAAGTTTCAAGATTTGTATTAGTTTATATGATTAGGCTCATTTCTTGAAATTTGTTTGATATGAATTATCTTAACTTATGAGTTTAATTAGATTATAGAAAAATTGTTTGATTTTGTTAGTTAGAATTTTTGATCTAAATGTTTTTGATGAAATCCATAACTTGTCCTCAAGTTATGGAAATTGAAAAGTCTCATTTTTAAATGTCATCTTAAATGGTTTTAAGTCTTCCATAACTTGTCCTCAAGTTATGGAACTTGAAAAGACTTTTACATAAATGTTTTTTATGAACTCGATAACTTGTCCTCAAGTTATGGAATGTCAAGAGTCTTTTCATAAAACCTATATTAAACTCATAAGTTATGGATTTGAATATTTTTGAAAAGTTTCAAAACTTGCCCTCAAGTTTTGAAATTTGTAAAGTCTCATTTTTGAATACTTTAGTTCCAAACCCTAAAGTTTTAAAAGTTAAAATTCTACCCTTATACTTTATATTATTATAGGTTTAATATTTTTATATGCATAATAACAAATTCAGTCTTACCGTTAGTAGGCCTCATTCACGAAGCAGGTCTATAAGGGGGGTATAAGGTTACTGCCTATAAAATGGCAATTTAATGGGTGTCCACTCTCGCCTACCTCTTCCTTGACTGGTGGACGGTCGTTAGCCGAACGGGTTTGACAGGACAAAAATTTTCATTAAAACTATAATGAAATACTAAGTAACTAAACACTTATAAATTCCTAATCTTAGTTACTTAGGAAAATGTGAATTTGGTGCTAACCCATGAAATTGAACTTTGCACCTTGTTAAGTCGTTAGTGGAGCGTGTGTGGTTAACCGACATACTAATATGGGACTGACAGTGCATGACAAAGGGTAGCTTGATGTTAATCATAGATTAATGGAGCTTGTGTCGTTAACCGGCACATGGATTAGGTGGTTGTAACATTAAGTGTACCAAGCTAATTTTCATGGTTATTCACACCTTGTTTATGATCCTCGACATCCCAGTCACAAACTTGAAGGGCATAATCGAGATTTAAACATACCATTGAAAAGTTCAATGAATCTCAAAGGATCTAGGAGTTTCAATTCACTTAAAACCTAGAATTCTTTTCGTTTTTCGTGGTGGAAATTGGTAAATCGTCATTTACCTACCTTGAAATAGTTTACACTTAGATTACGGCATCCTCTTCCGAATTGTAAATTATTGTGTTGGGTCTTAGCCTTAATATTTCATTTGGGGTGCTATATTAAGGACTTAAATCAACTAACTTGAATTTCTCCCTCATAGATGTCTAGTTCTGACAACTATGGTCTTCCTTGTCTTTTGGGAAAAAGCTTTCTAATGAAGATGATATCCCACATGGCGATCAAGGTGAAAGATTAATCCCTTTGTCGTTCATTAATGGGACTAGAAATCATACTTCACTTCCTCCACGTCCTCCAGTTATTCTCCTTAACCCACAAGTTCGAAGACTTGAAAAGTTCAAGATCACTCAAGCCCTATTGGATAGCAAACACCAAGATGGAAGGTCCGTATTTGCACATGTCTTGTATATGAAGTCACACATTGACAGGCTGAGAATGTTCGGTGTCGTGTTCCCAAGGAAGTTGGCTATTGATTGGGTTCTTCAGTCACTTCCCAAGTCATATAGTGAGTTAGTTAAAGACTACTATGTGACAGATCACGACATGACCCTTACTGATCTTACCTATTTACTGCTGAATCAGCAATGATTTGGCGCAATGGTCAAGAAAATTTAACTGGAAGATCTACCTCTCAAGCTGACATGGGAAATGACATGGATATCCCAGAAATGATTCCTTCTCCTAAAGGAATGGAACTGGCCAAATCTGAGATTGTTCCATATGCCATTCCCAATGAGCTTGCTTGTTTCTATTGCCAAGGAAAAGGACATTAGAATCGAAGTTGCCCTGACTGCCTGAGAACTTTAGTCGGATTGTATTGTTCTGCTTCAGGTAAGTCCACTATCTAACTCTATTAAGTTCCTTATTGTTGATTCTTAATACATGATGTGACAAGGTTTCATTTTGATGTTTTGTAGGATCAAAAAAAGGAAAGGAAGCTTAAAGGAATAGCAAGCTGAATCTGGCCGCGGATCAGATTTTTGAGCTGCTGCTTAGGATTTATGATAGATTGTTTAGGATATATTTTGTAACATAGTTATCATAGTTATGATAGATTGAATCTGGCCGCGGATCAGATTTTTGAGCTGCTGCTTAGGATTTATGATAGATTGTTTAGGATATATTTTGTAACATAGTTATCATATGCAATTGCATTGTAAGGAAAAGTTTTTTCCGCAATTTATAATTAAATAATTTTTTTTTGATTTTATCTTATCTTATATCTGCTTACAATGGCATTTATGAAAAAATTAATGTTTGTATGTTTCTAGCAATATTGGAAACACGGATTTGATTCTATCGTCTGTGGAAGTTTCAAAATTTGCCAAATAAGGTAAGATTCTCATCACCCAAGTTTCAATTGGACAGAAACTTGGAATCATGCAACTTGTTTTGTATGATGAATGAGATTTTTCGTCTTTGGGAATTTAAAACTAATTCCTTGATCACATGTATATGTGAGTCAAGTGAAGGACTAGGGATCGGGTACACTTGGTTGTGCGCTGGTCAGGTCCACCACAAAGAACGATAAGACTATTCGTTATGATTTACTAAAGTTTAGTAAATATGGTTATGCTTACAAGATTAAGTGTAATTCTGAATCATTAGAAAAGTATCAATGTCTGGCAGAACGAATGGGAAGAATCAAAATTAGGCAGAAAGATAAAGGTTTCTCCAATCTGAAAAGATGGGAGAGTACTTGAGTATCGTGTTTTATGATTATCTTAGTAATTATGAAACCATATCACAATTGATCCTCTAAGGACATCTTAGTGCATTTGTATGGCTAAGAAGAGGAATCGTGAATTTTTGAAATGGTTAAATCAAAAGGTGAATCATACTTTGTTCCAAAATCGAGCCTTGAGTGACATGGTCTTAAGAAAGGTTTATAACACTCATCAAATGTAGAGTAAAATGTTTTCTACTCTTGTACATTTGAAATTGGAAAGTTGTGATATTTTGGATAGAACAAAGACCAAATAAGACCAACTGTGTGAAGTATTTGTCTTGATAAGAATCTGCACTAACTCTTCAATATTTGTTTTTCAAGTAATGTTTCTTGACAAAGACAATCTTATATGTCAAGAGTTCAGTGGAAGTCTTAGAGATCTTGAAAGTTTCAAGAACTAATCAAGAGTAAACCTATTGTTAAACACTAGCACACGACTTGAGGTTTGTAACCTATCAAGTTGATATATTCTTGTTTTTGTGCCCATTAATCTAGTTAAAGTTGACTATGCTTGTGAGTTCTATGAGTTCTCAGTTGTTTGCATAACAACATGGAAGCAACGGTAGGCCCTTGTGTTGCCAGGTGGAAAGAAATAAAGATTGAACAAGTTCAGTCCATATGAGTTTGGATTTCTCACTAACCATGTCTTGTGATTATGGTTTTGACAAATTCACATGGATAGGAACACATACACCATAAAGTCTTAGTGTCATAAGGTTTCTCTCTGCTTCATGAAAATGATTGTGAGGAAACGCTTTCACTAAGTAGGTTTTAAGGAGATAGCAATTGTGTTATTTGCATTCTCAAATTCGATTATGATTACGGCATCCTTCTTCATAGTTCGAATTGTGAGAAATGACAAATTGTTTGAACATTTTGGAACTTATTATTGTAAGTTATGAATAGTTTAGACACACATGTGAGAAATCTAAGGAAAGGTGTATGAGTTTGAGAAGCCTAGATCAAGTCTTATCGAAGCATATTGTATCAGAAATCTGAACTTTGGTAAGAAAGTCGATAAGTATTGATTTCTAGAAGTCCGGCTGATTTTTGAGTAACATGTCAAAGCTAGTGGGAGCATAAGTGTTATGCTAGTAAGGTAGTAATTATTATGCTAGTGGGAGCATAATCAATTATGGTGAATGTTGAAAGTTAGCAATGTGAATTATAGAAAACAAAAAGTTTCAATTCACAAGGTTGCAGAGTTTGAAAAGTTGTTTTGCTATAATTAAGGGAGAGGAAATTATACTTCATTTCAAATCTAAGAGCTTATATTGAGATTTTAATCAATTTTAGTCGAATATATATGAATGTTATGCTGGAATGGTTCAACATAAAGAAATTCTATATATAGAAATGTTAATTGCATTCTCAAAATTCAATTATGATTATGACATCCTTCTTCATAGTTCGAATTGTGAGAACATGTCAAATAAAAAATTATTATAGCAAAAGACTGGTCAAGTATCATGTCATGAATCGTGTCTAATATGCTTCGGGTATAGGATCGACTACTTGTGCTATAATATTTATCCATTCTAAATTTTCTAAATGCCTAGGACATTAAGAGGGAAAAAGGACTAGAATCGGATATGACTAAAGTGGTTAAACAACTGTTAAGGACAATCTATGTTTCGCCAAGGATTGGTTGCTTAAGGACAGTTGGAAGTATAGTAATGGATGGACCGTATCGACATTATTATGAATAGAAAGGATTCTAAGTTGTCATATGGAAAATATAGAAATGTTTCCATTATGGGAGTTGGATTTTAGGAATCTATATGAATGTTAGAAACTTTTATGCAAGAAGGATGTTCAAAGGAATGTACTTTGAATTTGAGACTTCACTTCCATGGAATTGTTCTTGTAACAATCTCCAAAGGAATACATTGTAATATCATTGGTTAAGTCTCTATGACATTTGGTACCTAGATATTACAAAGGAATCATTGCATGATAGTTTAGAATCTAGCACATTATAGCAGTGACAAGAATTTGGAATTCTTACATTGGTGATAAAAATTTCGAATTGTGAAATCTGTTTCATTGAAGATGTGTTCAGTTGATCTATTTCATAAAGTAAGGACCATAGACAAACATAGTGTGCATGCTTGGAGTATGGCATTACTATTGTTTAGACAAACATAGTGTGCATGCTTAGAGCATGGTATAGCTATTGTTTTAATTCAAGTATTAAGTTGATAAATTGAAACATTATACAATGAATAATGAGTAATCAATATGGAACTCAAACGTTTTGGGGCCATATAGGATTAGTATTATTCTTGTGTTTCACTTTGCATGTTATGACTTCCCGAATAACTAGGTTCTTCAAACCATCCACAGTCGATCATACTTTGGAAGTAGGTATTGAGCCAAGATTGTCATGAATGGGTCTGTAGTTTGTCTAGGTGTTTTAGACATAGCTGCAGTGTTCGTGAGTACTCCTAGAATAAGATTCGAGTAATGGACTTAACCCACGCTCATTTGAATCACTTCGTGGATTTTATCACGAGTGATCATGAGACGATAATATCTTATATTCTTCAAAATGAGAGATATGAGTTGCAGTTTACAAGTCGGTTGCACATTGATAATATGAAAATACACCAGTAACTCGGTGTTATAAAATGTATTGTTGTGTGTATTTTGATGAGTAAATAGAGCAAGCATATGATTCGAAGTTTATCCATTCCTTTTACCCTTAGAGGGATAAAAGCGATATTTGGGCTACTTGATGATTTAGTGATGACACCCCTAAGTGCTTGGCCAAACCTGGAATGATTTGATTTGTACAATTAGTCAGGCGTCATAAATCGGAAATCAGGAAACAACAGATGGACAAAGAGATTGATTAAAATAAATGTCTCAGTCCATATGATATCTAGAATTGAGGAATATATGATCCCTTATCTAATGGACGCGTCATTGACTAGGTGAGAGTTCGACAACGACTTTTAAGAGCTACGATTGCTAGTCGGGATTTTGCAGTCATACTTGCAATAATATTTATTAGACGTATTGTCACACCCCCAAACCAGACGGCGAAAACGTCCGGGGGTGGAGGACTTCATTTGTAGTATCACAACACATGTAATATAGTAATCAAAGTACAAACAACCATTGTATTAAAAAGTATAAATATTTACATGTGTTTCATATTGTATACTAAAACTAAACAGTTGTACAAAAGAAGAAGACAAGACATAAATAGCTCCATCTTCTCAAAAGCTCAGGGTGTACATGTCTACTGGTTCCCTGAGAATACAAGTAATTTGAAAAGAGAGTATCAACATAAAGTTGAGTGAGTGCATAAGTATTTATGTTTTGTAAGAATGTCTTCTGTTTTCTTGAATATGTAAACTGTTTCCAGAAAATCCTATATTTTCTATTTTATATGAAAAGTAGTTGTATTTGTATAAAACCGTTCTATTTGTAAACCAATGTTCTGTATTTGTAATCTTTATGTAAACTTGTATCTGAGAGTATGTCTGATTTCATCAACTGTACTGTAAACTGAAATGTAATATTGTAAATCGTATCTTGTAAACTGTATCTTGTAAACTGTATCTTGTAAACTGTATCTTGTAAATTGAATCTTAAAAACTGTATCTTGTAAACTAGTACTTTGAAAATGTACTTAAGTTTAGTTAATTATACACTAACGTATTGTTAATATCTTTAAATGAGTTATTATAACCATACTGACTAGATGGCCTGACCCAACGCTATGAATGCGATGAAAGTTGATGATAACAGTTGTCACTCACAGGCGTGTATGCCTGACTGTAGCTAGCAGTCTGAGTGCGGGATTGTTAATACGAATATAGATAATAACAGGATGTTACATTATCCCCCCGTTAGAGAGAATTTCGTCCCAAAATTAGAGTTTAAGCAATTAAGAAAATACAATTAACTAAGCAAAAAGATGAGGATATTTTAATTTCATTTGATCCTCACGTTCCCAAGTGAATTCAGGTCCCCGCTTGGCATTCCAGCGAACCTTTACTATAGGAATACGAATTTGCTTCGTTTGTTTAACCTCCCGGTCCATGATTTCTACTGGTTCTTCCACGAAGTTCAGGCTCTCGTCGATCTCGACCTCGTCGAGTGGGATAATAAGAGTCTCATCGGACAGACACTTTTTCAAGTTTGAGACGTGGAAAACAGGATGTATGTTACTTAATTCTTGAGGTAGTCGGAGTTTGTAAGCTACAGGACCAATTCTAGCAAGAATATCGAATGGTCCTATGTACCTTGGACTCAACTTGTCATGCTTTCCAAAGCGTATCATGCCCTTCCAGGGTGAGACCTTCAGCACGACGCGGTTACCAACTTGGGACTCTAAAGGTTTTCTTCTTTTGTCTGCGTAGCTTTTCTGTCTATCTCTGTAAGCTTTAACTCGCTCCCGGATTTGCACGATTTTCTCCGTGGTTTCGCAAATGATTTCCGGACCAGTGAGAGTACTGTCAGGAACTTGGCTTCTAGCTACCTGCTTGTCACCCACTTCGGCCCAGCACAGAGGTGATCTGCACTTGCGGCCATAGAGAGCTTCGAAAGGAGCAACCTTTATACTAGTGTGATAACTATTGTTGTAAGAGAATTCGACAAGGGGTAAATGAGTATCCCATGCCTTACCAAAGTCTATTACGCAAGCTCGCAACATATCCTCTAAAGTTTGAATTGTCCTCTCACTTTGTCCGTCAGTCTGAGGATGGTAGGTTGTACTCATGTCCAGCCTAGTTCCCAAAGATTTTTGTAAAGACTGCCAAAAGCGAGAAGTGAATCTACTATCTCGGTCGGAAATAATAGATATTGGAACACCGTGCGGTCTAATGATTTCTTTGAGGTAAGTTCTTGTTAGCTTCTCCATCTTGTCTGACTCTTTGATTGGTAAGAAGTGCGCGGATTTGGTTAATCTATCGACGATTACCCAAATAGTATCATAACCACCCGATGTCTTGGGTAACTTGGTTACGAAGTCCATTGTAATCCGCTCCCACTTCCATTCTGGTATTTCAGGTTGTTGTAATAAACCTGAAGGTTTCTGGTATTCTACCTTTACTTTGGCGCAAGTAAAGACACTTGCCCATGAAGGTAGCAATTTCGACCTTCATGTTAGGCCACCAATACAGTTTCTTAAGGTCCATATACATCTTGTCTGAACCTGGATGAATGGAGTATCGATTTTTGTGTGCTTCATTCATGACTACGTCTCTATAACCACCAAACTTTGGTGTCCGGATTCGATTCATGAAACAACAAACTCCATCATCCCTGACTTTGAAGTTTTTATCCATTCCTCTCAATGATTCACTTGTCACTTTTTCAGGTTTTAAAGCCTCTAGTTGAGCCTCTATGATCTGCGTGGACAGATGTGAATGGATTGTCATGGTCAACGACTTTACTCGGCGTCCTGAGTATTCTTTTCTGCTAAGGGTGTCAGCTACAACGTTAGCTTTACCATGGTGATAAAGAATCTCACAATCGTAGTCGTTTAGTAGCTCCACCCATCGTCGTTGTCTCATGTTTAGCACTTTCTGATTGAAGATATGCTGGAGACTTTTATGGTCTGTGAATACTGTGAATTTCGTGCCATATAAGTAATGGCTCCAGATCTTCAGAGCAAATACTAGTGCTCCTAGTTCAAGGTCATGTGTTGTATAGTTGACTTCATGCGTCTTTAACTGTCTTGAGGCATAGGATATAACCTTTCCTCTTTACATAAGAACACATCCAAGTCCTTGATTAGAAGCATCACAGTACACAACGAAATCCTCTGTTCCTTCAGGAAGGGACAGGATCGGTGCACTACACAAAGCTCGTTTCAGCATTTGGAACGCTGTTTCTTGTCTTTCTCCCTAGCTAAAAGTTACCCCCTTTTGTGCCAGGGTGGTGAGAGGTTTAGCTATTCGAGAGAAATTCTGGATGAATCTGCGATAATAGCCAGCAAGACCTAAGAATTGACAGATTTCTGTAGGTGTTTTGGGTGCTGACCAGTTTTCAATAGCCTTAATTTTGGAAGGATCGACATGTATTCCTTCAGAACTAACCACGTGACCTACAAATTCAACCTTCCTAATCCAAAATTCACACTTTGAAAACTTCGCATAGAGTTTCTCTGTTCTAAGAGTTTGCAAAACTTGACGAAGATGTTGGCCATGTTCCTCTTCACTTCTTGAATAAATAAGGATGTCGTCAATGAAGACTATAACGAATTTGTCCAAAAATGGATGACACACTCTGTTCATTAGATCCACGAACACAGCAGGTGCATTCGTTAATCCGAATGGCATCACTACGAACTCATAATGACCATAACGAGTTCTGAACGCAGTTTTGGGAATGTCATCCTCCAAAATTCGTAACTGGTGATACCCGGATCTTAAGTCTATTTTTGAGAAGTAGCTCGCACCTTGAAGTTGGTCGAACAGATCGTCAATGCGAGGCAGAGGGTATCGATTCTTAATGGTAAGTTTATTCAGCTCGCGGTATTCTATGCACATACGGAATGATCCATCCTTCTTCTTCATGAATAAAATCGGTGCTCCCCAAGGTGAGAAGCTTGGTCTTATGAATCCTTTGCTAAGAAGTTCGTTAAGCTGGCTGGATAATTCCTGCATTTCTGAAGGTGCAAGGCAATAAGGAGATTTGGCAACAGGAGTAACTCCTGGAATTAAATCGATTCTGAACTCGACTTGTCGTTAGGGAGGTACTCCTGGAATATCATCGGGAAAAACGTCGATAAAGTTACAGACTTCAGGAATTTTCACGATATCTTTCACTTCTTGCTTTTTGTCTACAACATGAGCTAAGAAAGCACAGTACTCTTTGCGAAGGTACTTATGTGCCTTGATGTAAGAAATGATTTGGAGGTTCGTTCCAGGTTTGTCGCCGTAAATAACAAGAGTTTCATTAGTTGGTAAATTCAGACGAATGACTTTTTCATAACATAGGATGTCAGCACGGTTAGGACACAACCAATCCATACCTATTATGACGTCGAAACTCTTGATAGATACCGGCATAAGGTCAATAGGAAACGAATATTTATTCAAAGTAAGAGTACATCCTATGTATATATCGTTGGTGGATTCGGATTTCCCATTAGCCATTTCGACCATGAATGTTTCTTTTAATGGTTGAGAGTTTTGATTTAGCAAGTGTTTGAAATTATGGCTCACGAAGCTCTTCTCAGCACCACAATCAAATAGAATGCATGCATAAGTGTTGTTGAGAAGGAACGTACCCGTAACTACTGTGGGATTTGCCACTGCTTCTTCCTAGCCGAAGGCTAAAATTCTCCCCACTCCACCGACATTTCCAGCTTTAGGACAATCTTTCTTGAAATGCCCCACTTCACCACACTGATAACATGATTGACCAACTCCAGCCGCATGTACTTGGTTAAGTGGTTGGGGTGGTGCTCTATAGAATCGGGCAGTATGCCCTTTCCTGTTGCAGTTACAACACTGCATTTCCCGGCAATTCCCATTATGGTGAAAATTGCACTTGTTACATTTGGGGAGGTTTCCAGCATAAGGCTTGGCTGGTGTTGGATTAACAGGAACACCAGTAGGTACAGTCACAGCGTTGACTGTAGCTAGTTGTTGTTTCTTTGAGGAATCCTGTGAAAACTTTCCCTTCCTCTTGTTCCTAGCCTTCTTGTTGTTGTTGTTGTTATTGTTGTTGTTGTTGTTGTTTCCCTTTGGTTGTTCTGGTGTAGCAACCACCGAGTGTTGATGGACTCCATGATCGATAAGAGATTGTGCCAGCTCTTTGGCACTGTCGAAAGTAACAGGCCTTGAAGCTAACACACTTCACTGAATTTGGGGAGACAGTCCCCAAATATATCTCTCTATCTTCTTGCTTTCCATAGCAACCATTTCCGGGCACAAAATTGCCAGATCACAAAATCTACTAGTATAGGTTGATATATCAGAACCAACCATTGAAAGACCCCAGAGTTCCTGCTCAAGTTTTTGGAATGCGCCTCGCATACAATATTCCCGCATAAGCATAGCTTTGAAGTTCTCCCAGCTGATCGAATTAGCCACTACCAGAGTAAGTGACTTAACGTGACCATTCCACCACGTCAAAGCTCTTTCCGAAAAAGTACAAGCAGCGAATTTTACTTTACTGCTCTCAGGATAGGAGCAGATTTCAAAAATTGCTTATGTCTTCTCTATCCACTGTCTTAATGCCATACCTCCTCCAGATCCATTGAAGGTTCTGGGTTTGGCATTGGAAAAATCTTTATAGGTGCACTCTCGCGAATGCCCATGACCTTCGCCCTGGTTAGCAGGATTTGTTCCAGCTCCAGACCCACTAGCACCAGAAGTATTGATCTGAGCCATAGCAGCAGCTTCAGCCGCCGTGACCGCCGCTTGGAACATAGCGGGTTCAAACTGAGGAGGTGGTGGCGGAGGTGGTACCAGTGGTTCATTAACATTTTGTCGTCTTGGATTTCTACGAGGAGGCATCTTTTTCTATAAAAGTCAAAAGATACAAGGATGATAAGATATCAAAAGTTAATATGAATTATGATATCTCTTAACTAAAACATATAGTTCGACATTAATCTTGGAATGAATTGGAAATAGAAGTCTCTAACAAGTACAATTTGTAACTGAATAATATGAAATTAAATGGTTATTTTTCAAAGAGTAGAAAAATGCATGTCGATTAAATTGGCATATTAAATGCATAAGTCTGGAAAACTTGACCCTAAACAGGTCTACAATACACCAAATTCTGAGAAAAACATCGACATCATACAGACCCATCGAAAATAAAATTTGCGTGGTCTTACTGAAAAACCCTGAAAAATAACACTAAAACTTATCCATAGACTTAACTATAACCAAAAGAGTGAATAGGAAATGAGTAGAGTACTTCCTAATGGCGACGGGTATCATTTGCATGAAACCTCATCTCAGCCATTTGACGCTCCATAGCAAGCAGATGCCTTTCATACACTGCCAGGCGTGCTCGAAGCTCTATGACTTCAGCTCTAGTTTCAGCTAATGTTTGTAATAGAGATTCATTGTCCCTTGAGTCTCTCTCACGAGTATGTTCAAGACGCTTAATACTGATTGTGTTCATTCTCACATTGGCATCGACTTCCCCGATTCGGTTGATGGCTGTTCTACCCTGAATTTCATTTCGAGCAACTCTACTAACCGAAATCGGCAGGACTCTGTCTGCTGAACCTCCTTCGCTTAAGTTGTAGAAGCTTCTGTCTCCATTGTAAGGAATTGGTTGACCCTGCTCTTGACTCCATGTTTCCAAGCTTTCTGCCCACAGAGGTGTCGGACCTTGGAAAAACGGACGAGGGTTAGGATTTTGAGCAATTGTTGGTGGATTATAGGCTTCTGATTCGGAATTATTCTCTTCAGGAAAAGTCTTAGCAAAGTCATCATCTAAGAGAATCTCGTGATTTTCCTCTTGTTCTGCATCTTGTTCTTGTTTGGGGAAATACGGGTCTCCGGGTATGTGAAATCTAGCCATTGTTATCTAGGCGAGAATAAGGATAAGAGATATTGAATATAGTTAGTAACGATAAGTTTTTACAAGAAAGACCTACAATAGACAAATTATATATTATGTACAACTTGTTGTAGGTATTACTATAACTATAAAGTGTATACTAATTATATATAACTTGGATATAGTCAACCTTCGATTAAATGACTCGGCTCTAAATCCACAACCAAACAAGTAACAGGAAATGAAGCTAAATCACATATTCTAAGTCTATATAACTTTAATTATATATAATTGTAATATAGCCTTAATATTTATAGTTCTACCCTCGATTGTTCTACTGATTTAACATGTTTGTTATTAGTATATAGTGCCTAAAATACCCCTATAGTATTTTAATCTTTATGTTCTGTTCTTATGCTCTTCTACATATGTATGGTAAGTTTTAGACATGTCACAACACCACTATCACTCCCAAACACATGTTTGTCATAACTTAAAACAATATAGTTGATCATGCTATATTAATCCCATATATGATTACATAACTGTCCAGGTTTGACTGTAATGTTCAACATCCAAATACTTTTAAGTTCTTATATCTGTGATATTGTACTTGTAGGTATGAGTGTTAGTATACTTCTTGTAAAAATACTTAAATTTTTAAAAGTATACTTGTAGTCAGAGCTCTTAGCCCCAAATGTATTTATAGTTTGGTATATCTTTTATGGATTGATATACTGAGTTCACTATAAAAAGGCTCTGATACCAATCTGTCACAACCCCAAACCACACGGCAGAAACGTCCGAGGGTGGAGGACTTCATTTGTAGTATCACAACACATGTAATATAGTAATCAAAGTATAAACAACCCTTGTATTAAAAAGTATAAATATTTACATGTGTTTTATATTGTATACTGAAACTAAATAGTTGTACAAAAGAAGAAGACAAGACATATATAGCTCCATCTTCTCAAAAGCTCAGGGTGTACCTGTCTACTGGTTTCCTGAGAATACAAGTAATTTGAAAAGAGAGTATCAACGTAAAGTTGAGTGAGTGCATAAGTATTTATGTTTTGTAAGAATGTCTTCTGTTTTCTTGAATATGTAAATTGTTTCCAGAAAAGTCCTATATTTTCTGTTGTATATGAAAAGTAGTTGTATTTGTATAAAACTGTTCTATTTGTAAACCAATGTTCTGTATTTGTAATCTTTATGTAAACTTGTATATGGGAGTATGTCTGATTTCATCAACTGTACTGTAAACTGAAATGTAATATTGTAAATCGTATCTTGTAAACTGTATCTTGTAAACTGTATCTTGTAAACTGTATCTTGTAAATTGTATCTTGTCAACTGAATCTTGAAAACTGTATCTTGTAAACTAGTACTTTGAAAATGTACTTAAGTTTAGTTAATTATACACTAACGTATTGTTAATATCTTTTAATGAGTTATTATAACCATACTGACTAGATGGCCTGACCCAACGCTATGAATGCGCTGAAAGTTGATGATAACAATTGTCACTCATAGGCGTGTATGCCTGACTGTAGCTAGCAGTTCGAGTGTGGGATTGTCAATCCCAATATAGATAATAACAGGATGTTACACGTATCCAAGTGGGAGACTGTTGGATTAGGTGTCTAATCCCATAACTATAATTGGTATGTACTTGACCTGAGGGTAGCATGGTCCATTTGGGTTGTATATCACCAAGACAATTTGATAGGATGGACTTTTGAGAAGAGGCTATTTATGATTTATTAATATATTATAAATTTTAATATATTAATATGAAATTATATTATTTAATTAGTATTGATCAATAATTAATTTGGAATTAATTTAGTGATCAAAAGAGACTAATTAAATGTAAAGGGATTCATTTGGTAAATAAAGCATTCTTATGGTGTGGGCTTATGGTTATTTAGAATGGGCTAAACCAATATGGTAGTCCATGGATAATCCATGGAGGTTTTAACCCATCGATCCTAAGTAAGATGAAAAGTCATTCACATTAGGGTTTACATGGATGTAACCCTAATCCTAGCCACACTATATAAGAAGCCCCTTAGCATCCAAAGTGGCACACTAGTGATCCTTGGAGTTCCATGAGTAGATTTTGGTTGCAAGAATATTCTCTCAAAATTCATCCTTTATCCAAAGGTGTGTTGTGATTCCATTTGAGGTGCAACACTTGGGGCACTAAGTTCGTAAAGGCCAAACTCAAGAAGTTCTACAAGCTACAACAAAGAGGTAACACTATAACTTATTTCTATGTTCTTTATATCAATTCTGGTTAGTTGTAGGCTTAAAGCATTGGAAACAATATTGCATGTATAATTAGAGAAAACATAGATCCAAAGCTTTTAGGGTTGTATGTGCACCATAGGATGTTGTAATATACCAAAACCCAACACCAACCACTTCAAGCTCTTTCACATAAACACCAAAAGGCACTCCTTAAGCCCTCACACACTCAAAATGGGAGACGAGACACGATTTAGGGTTTCTCTGGACAAAGGGAGTGATAAGGGAGGCTTAAGGCCTTTAAATAGGCTACAAACCCAAAAAATTAGGGTTTTCCTTTCCAGTGTCTACTCGTCGAGTTGGGGCCTTCCAACCCGTCGAGTAGACCCTTCACTCCGCGACCAAAATGATCTCTACTCGACGAGTTGGAGCTCCCCAACTCGTCAAGTTCCAGTCCAAAAGTCTAAAAATATTGAAAATTGAACAACACATAAACCAAGCGTTACAAATCTTGCCCACGTGAACTAGACTTCGTCCTCGAAGTCTGCTGATGCACATGGTCTGGATAATGCTTCATCATCTCCTCCTCCGGCCACTGCTCATGTGCCACGCCCGCAACTTCCATTATCTGGTATGATCCGTCTGCTGATTCCTGTTGCACCTTCACTAATCTTGCTAACTTACTTCCTCATGGCCTGTATTTTCTTTTCGATAACTAGCACTAACTTCCTCCCATGATTCGGACACTCCTTCGCCTGAATATCGATTATAAGGAAGTACACTAGAGTCGTCGTCCAAACACTTTCGTGGATGATACATAGTATCCCCTATGAATCAGTCTGAGCTTCCGCAACAGTCCTACAAGATGCATCGCCTTGCCCAACTAGGCCAAAATCTGACCGAATCACTATACCTGACCTTCATCTGCTTACTGAACTGGGTGTCACTCCTCAAGTTGAAGCCCTAAGAGTACTTCAACCTCGATAAAAATTGAGTATCCAACGCTTACCAATAATCGGCAACCTGTTCTGAACCCAACGAATACCGACACCCGACGTCCTGAGAGATACAACCGTCACCTCGATCACTCAATGGCCTTTCAAAAGGCAACAGGACCCAACCACACCAGACTCTCTCCGATCCTGATTATCTTGGTGTTACCAACTGAATGAATTCACTTACCATAACTCGATGTCGAACGCCAACATTCGGAATACCAGATTCCTGTCCGGCTGCTGAGCCGACTAGAAACCTCACCCTCGCCCCATGCAACCTCCGAAAGAGACCTCATCTAGTAATAATTGTCCTATCTATACCGCCACTCATGGCTCCATCAATCTTCTGGACAAATCCAATCATCATAATCTGACAACCTGTCACCACTGAATCCAATACAAAAGTGCACGCTACCTGAATAACGGTAGTCTTACATCATTCCTGGTCTCCTTCAACCTGTCGTTTCCTGATTCCAACATGTCGTGGCTCTATTACAGATAGAACCAGCCCGAGACACATCATAATGGCTTAAGCTACCATCGAACCAAACCCATTCATTACCATGGAATCCTGCATTTGATGCCCTTGGCATATAGATGCTCCCAAATCTCATCTCACTTAAACAAAATCTTGTACTAAACACGCGCGAACTCCGATTCGGGATCTTTCCCAAAACAAATCGATACTCCACTTCTACCTCGAGATCCACGAATCTACATTTGCATAATTCACCGTAAATTCTGACATCCCTTACTTAACCGATAAATAAATACCCTTAGCCGATCCCTGAGACTACCACTCTCGCACCCGGTTCAATCACCACGTTCCCAAGAGATCAAAGATCATGCAACTCGATATCCAAACCCTTGACTCAACTGTCTCTACCAGTTCCATCCTGAATTCCCATAACCATCCGGGCTCGCCCACGGATAACTGCTCGAACAATCACATCCGGTCCTGATTCTAATTAAGCCATGGCCTCCCCACAACCTTGTGAACTGACCTACCCTAGCCTTAATCATCCGAAAGAATCTATGAATGCTATGGCTATCCCGCAGTCTGACGACACTTCCCATACTATCTGACTGCTTGTGGATGCTACGGCTCCTCCATAGTGTTACAACACTTTCCACATTATCTGACGACTAGTGAATGCTACGGCTCCCCCGTAGTCTTACAACATTTTCACCCTAACTGACCATTAGTGAATGCTACGGCTCCCCCGAAGTCTTACAACACTTCCCATACTACACGACCGCTGCCTGTAGCCCTATCGCTCATCTACCAATCCGAACATATCTCAATGTCGAGAACTCACGAGGTCTATCCTTCGCAACTGAACTCAAGTACTAACTGGAACCCAACTTGGTTCCCTCCCCCAAAGCCTGTTATCTGACATCAAGAAGACACGATCCAAATGTTGGGGAGTTTCCGGACTCCCAACCTACAGAATCCTACATCCAGACAGCCACTAGGGCCACCTTCCCTTCCCCGAAGGGGATGCGAAACGGATCCTAGTTTCACCCTTGCTTCTGTCCTGGCTACCTGGATGGTTCTACCCCACTCAGATTCGACTAACTCCGCTCGACACATGAAAATTGAAGGATTCCAAATCCTTCTTACGTCCCAATGATCAATCTGCTGACGACCGGTGCTTACCAAGGCTAATGCATCATAAGTAACCCTTCCCAAAAACAACACAACTCCTGATAACCAGCTAACACTTCCTGAATACAAACAATACCAAGGACTCCAGATGCTTAACATGATATCACCCTTGATTTCGATGTCCAAAGGACGGATGCTCCAACCAAAACTTTAGCAACACTTCTCTCTTCCCTCGGCAACCCAGAAAGCCCTTCTAAGCACAATTACTGAGGCTACTGAATCCTAGTTATAATTCCCTCTTATGAGTCCCTGAACCATACCCGACTACACTCCAGGTGGCATTCGAACACTCGGAATCTTCTATTTATAAGTAGACGACGTCGTACTATTTCACCAAAAATTTATGCTATGAAGATGACATATAACTCTTCTTGAATATATATGACTCAACCACAACCAGAGATAACAACCAACGAAATGCTTACTCACGCTGACGCAAGATAACCGCCACAAAATACTGGTAAAGCTGGTAGGGAGGCAAAAGGGTACATACCTCGCACCCTCGCCTGCTGAAGTTTCGACCTCTCCTGTCTGATTCTGCGAAGTGTGGATCCTCTCTGTTGGGGCTCCTGCTATACCCTCTCGCCCGTTGGTGATCCTCAAAATAGCCGGAGCAGGTGCACTCATTGCTCCTCCCTGATCATCAGCCAGTCGACCCCCTTGTCGTCTATCTGATCACAGCAAAAATAACACGGGCTTGCCCCCTCTGGGCAATCCCTTCTGACGTGACCAACCCTGCTACACCTGTACAACCCAGACCCCTGGAACGACAAACTCCATCGTATGGTTTCCCGCACATACTGCACTGATTCCGGCCCCGCTGGCCTCTCAAACGTTGCTCCAAGTCGTGGGTCTCTTCCCGAAATCCTCCACTAAATTCACATGACCTGAACCTCTCTTCTCGAGGTACTCCAAATCGATCTTCCACCCTCATGCTCTGGGACCCATATCATTCAGGGTCTCGCACCCTGACATGCTCACCTGCTCAATTGTCAATGGCTGAACTACAATAGCTGGAGCTACCTCTGCCCTTAACCGGGCTACAAACAACCCCCAATACATAGTCTCCCATCCCGAAAGTGCAATATATCGTACCATCAATCCTTGCTGCCTGATACAAGATATCCAAGGCAAACTCAAAATCTTGGCAGTCCTTCCACTAACTGGCTCACCACCGGAGCCTGGACCAAACCCTGGTCCTTCCCATGTATGCTCATCCTCATCATGCAACACAACTATTCCCACGATCAAAGCATAACCAAGAATTCTCCTTCTCATAAGCTTC
Source organism: Lactuca virosa (assembly GCF_052849685.1). NCBI lineage: Eukaryota > Viridiplantae > Streptophyta > Magnoliopsida > Asterales > Asteraceae > Lactuca > Lactuca virosa. Next base: position 89,414,803 of record NC_136428.1, on the reverse strand, counting down.
TCGATTCTCTAAGACTCTCACCGATTCGAGTATGGATCCTGTTCTTTTAGTAGTACGGGCCCAATACTACCTTCCACATCTATCCATACTTTCCTCAGCAATCGTCCCGAATCCTCTAAATCACTTACTCCACTGATGTACTAAATGCCTGCTAAACAGCAACACGATATCTACCGAAGCACCTCCTAGGCTCCCCCTAGGTTCCCAACTTCACCGAACCGCCCCACTAGTTTAATGGAGCATATCCCAGGCTTTCCTAGGTTCCCAACCTCACCTCGCCCTCATCTGCTGAAAAATTCTCACCAATGTCCACCAACTACCTCATGAATATAGTCACATACAACAGAGATCAGATAATCCTTTGAGTAAAAGATTCAACCCTAGAACGGTTGGACTCAGACGAGAGCTGCGCAATAGGGTCAAATCCATCACTCTTTGATTATTTAACCTGTAATACATGTGACTTAACATATTCACTTAGTAGTTGATCCACATCACTAGGAATCCCAAAAAACACAATGCAAGAAGCATTTAGGTAATGGTAAATCTAACCAACATAAATTAGACAAGCCAGCCTATCCACACATACAATCCGCCAGCAGGTTATACCTGTCACTAATCTCATCCTAGGCTTTCCCTAGGGCACCCTCCAACCCGTGAAACTATCATCAGACATTCAGTCCACATATCACAGCCCATGCTCTCCACATCCACTTCCACTGTCGGCTGCATTATGCATGCAAATTGTACACATAAAAGTAAACAAGCCAAATCAGCTATTCTAAGGCTATAAGATCCTAACCGTATAAAATTTTCAAAACATGCACTTAGCAGTTATCAATACCAGTAATCACTCTCATTCTAGCATGGCGTCCAGTATCCCCAAGGCTACAAGCAACACATATCAAGCCAATTTATCGCTGACTACTCAGCACTAGCATGCAAGTCTCCCAGCTCATACAAAATATAAAGGCATCTCTCCTAGCCCTAACTATCATGCGCTTCTCATATTTATAAATCAAGTCATAACAGATAACATATATGGGTATTCTGGGGAAACTTACTTGAGCTCGGCTGATTGCATGCACCACACCCTTTCTTGTTTTAAAAAACTTTTTCCTTAAAAACATTTTTTTTCTTTTTAAAAACTTTATAGATCCTCAGTTTGAGTTTGTAACATCCGGTTTACCAGGTATATTGTTTTGAGTGTTTAATTCAAGGACTTTGTAGAGACTCGACGAGTCGATACATCAACTCATCGAGTAGGGTCGCGACTTGGTGACGTGGTTAATGAATGGACTCGACGAGTCGGAGAGATGACTCGTCGAGTCAGCACTATTGACAAAAACCCTAATTCTCTTGGGCATGGGCCTATTTAAAGTCTCTTAAGGCCTCCTATTGCGGCTACCTTTCAGAAGAGAGAACCCTAATCGAGTCCTTAGTGTTTTGGGCAAGAGAGAGAGCCATTTTGAGCTTCTTGGTGGATGTTTTGCAAGTAAGAAGGAGGTTTCAAGCTAAAGGGGACAGAGGAGGTTGTAGATCCGCGATTTACAACCTAGGAGCATCAGTTGGAGGTATCAATTTGGACCCCTTTTCTTCCCTAATTGTGTAGATCTTCCTTTTGAGGATTAGGGCTTGTATTATCTTCTTGGTGGGGTTTTGATTGCATCAAACCCCTCTTGTGAGTTGGTAGCATAGATCTGGACCTTGTAAGGTCCAGAAAGTCAGAAAGTATAAAGCCATTGTTGTGCAACCATGGGGTTTGGAGGTTGGGAAGCTTTAATGGAGTCTAAATGGAATATTGAGCGAAATATGCCATGCATGGACATCAAGATCGGACCTTTACGTGACTTTTGGGGGCTAGAAGGCCAGATCTATAAGTTAGAGAAACAAATCTGACCTCAGAAGGTCAAATGAGTGTTGCCATAGAGGAAACTCGTCGAGTCCATGAGAGGACTCGACGAGTCAGATCGTGTTGCCTCGCGATTCGTGATCAATGGAAACCCGTCGAGTGAGAGGTTAACTCGACGAGTCGAGTGGGGGCCTTAGGAGGAGTCTGAGGACAAGCATGGATTCGTCGAGTCACCTGAAAGCACTCGACGAGTCTGGTCAAACTTAGACCGTTGACTGGAGTTGATTTCAGTTGACCTTAGGGTTTGGTCAAACTGATTCAAGAGAGACTATGGAGGGGTAGAATGGTCTTCTACCCATTCTTTAGAGATGAGGATATAAAGAGAGTATTGATTAGAGATATTATCATTTTGATAGGCGGAGGCTAGACCGGGGATATCGAGCACGAGAGTTTACTAGACATCATCGAGGTGAGTCTTCTCACTCTACATTACCTAGAGTGGTAACTATATGCAGACCAGAGGGTCTTATGTGTTATGTGTATGTTTGAGTTTATGTACATTGTGATATATGTATGCTATGTGTTATATAGACCGGACCGGAGAGTCCAACGATTTAGACCGGACCAGAGGGTCCAACGATTTAGACCGGACCGGAGGGTCCAACGAGCTAGACCGGACCAGAGGGTCCAACGAGCTACGAGACTAGAGGGTCCCGCTGAGACACATTGACTGGAGGGTCATATCGAGTTATAGCCTCGAGTGGCTTATGTGTTGTGTGTGGTATTTTGCGGAACTCACTAAGAATTTATGGTTACCGTGTTATGTGATATGTGTTTCAGGTACCAGCGAGGGTCGCGGGAAGGCGTCGGCATGATTTGTACACACTGGCAGAAGATTATGTGTTGAGATTCTGGGATATGTTTTATTGTGATGACATTGATACATGAGATTTTGAGAATATTATATGAGTTTTATTATGTTGAAAAATGAAAAATTGTTTTAAAATTTACGTCGTTTCAGAGTTCGGACACACCCGAAAGTATATCTGAATCCCTCATACCAAGGCTCTGATACCAACTTGTAACGAGCCAAAAATCAAAGGTAAAAATTTCATTTTTAATATAGCCAAAACATAGATATCATTTATTCCAAACATTCCACAACATCGCTAATTAAAACATTTATTAGAGTTCATACCAAAATCACTCGTTGCGGAAAACATGGGTGTGTGTGCCACACAATCCACATAATTACATAATTCCATATTAGCTATAAAATCTACATAAACCACATAAGCCATGCATACAACATATAGGGATGTCGTAGGCTCCCCCGAGGGTCTTACTCTAGGATGCCATGGGCTCCCCACATGGTCTTACACCTAAGTGCCATGGGCTCCCCCATGGTCTTTAATAGGAAATCCATGGGCTCCCTATATGGTCTTACATCCAAGTGCCATGGGCTCCCCCTATGGTCTTTAATAGGAAAGACATGGGCTCTCTACATGGTCTAACATCCAAGTGTCATGGGCTCCCCCATGGTCTTTCATACAAGTATACCACATATACAACTAGCATACCACCTAGCATATAACCAACTAACAAGCCACATAACACTACATCAACTAGTATACCACATATCATAAAATGGGTCAGCCTTGGTGCCTTAGACCCATTGGTATGGTGGGGAGACTCACCTCGAATACAAAAGCTTCCCGAATGATATTCTTAGTTGCTGTCCCGCCGACCTCTCGCGCTGTCAATACCAATCCATATACCCAATTAGCAATTGGATCCATACTATAATCGTTAATCCATACATGGGGTAAAATGACCATTCTACCCGTGGCCCAGTATGATCCAACACTGAGCTCAAGCCCAAAACAAAAACTGAACACTATAATGTCTATAAATCTATCAATGGACTTAACCCAAGAAGGCCCACTACCAAAAAGGCCTAAAATACTGAATGGTCAACCCTAGTCGACTCCCGGTCAGAGTCCAAGTCAACAGTCAAGGTCAACAATCCATGTTGACCCAATTCGTCGAGTCCATCTAGTAACTCGTCGAGTTCCTTCAGTGTTTAGAAAACCGGGGAAAAACCCTAGCCAACTCGTCGAGTTTCTCCTGTCTCAACATATTCAGCCCCTTTCCAGTCGAATCTAAAGCCCCAAACTACAGATCCAGCCCCCTAGGGTTAAGATACCACATAAAGTTGCTAACTTTACATCCATGCAAGGCATCAAAGGCTAAGAACAGTTAATCAAAGCTTGTCAAGGGACTTAGAGCATGAAGGAGGGCCAAGACTTGATAAAGTTGGCAACTTTAAGTCCCCAAAGGCCCAGAGATGTCCAGATCTAAATCCATATCTCCATATCATGCTCAAAAACAAGAATGGTACCAAACTAGGCTAATAATGGCCATAAACTTTCATAGAAGATGATCTAAGCAATGGAAGGTCAAGGTTTCGACTTTATACCTTAAAATGGTTGCCATAGCAGAGTAAACACCGAATCTACAACCTCTCCCTTCAACTATGCACCAAACACTTCAAGTTTCTTCACATAAACAACAAAAAGGCACTACTTAAGCCCTCACACACTCTAAAATGGGAGATGAGACACGATTTAGGATTTCTCTGGACAAAGGGGGTGATAAGGGAGGCTACAAGTGAGGCTTAAGGCCTTTAAATAGGGTACAAATCCTGAAAATTTGGGTTTTCCTTTCGAGTGTCTACTTGTCGAGTTGGGGCCTTCCAACTCGTCGAGTAGACCCTTCATTCTGCAACCAAAATGATCTCTACTTGACGTGTTGGAGCTCCCCAACTCATCGAGTTCCAGCCTAAAAGTCTAAAAATATTGAAAACTTAACAACAAATAAACCAAGCGTTAGATAGGAATCACTGTGTTGACAGAAGTTATAGATGCATTTTCAACCTTTTTTAGTTTCCACTTAAATTTTTGTTTTGAATCTTTTGAGGATTTTTTAACAACAATGTTCTAACCAACCCATTCTTTGCTTGCTGCTTTTGATGGCACATTTGGTTTCAGAAATTGTTGTGATATGAAAATAGTACCATCAGATTTAGCAAAAAATATAGAAGAAATTGTCCGAGGAAAGTCAGTTTTCACATAATGAGTCTCAACAGTAACCTTTTTTGAATTAGGACTAACAAACTTGTTTTGAGTAACCGGATTAGGTGGATTGGATGGCATTTTAAGAATCTTAACAGGGATAAAGGTATTGTGGTTCCTAGTGGTTGGACTAACTGTCCGAGACACTTTCTTTTCGGATCTCTCAATAAATTTGGAATCTTGCATTGACCTAATTTCTTTATTAAGGAAATTTTTGGCTTCGATCTTAAGGTTGACAACATTTTTCTTATTGAACCAAGGTTTCTTCCGAGATTCAGATGATGACTTGGAAGTTTGTCCAGATGATGGATTGTAAAACTTAGGCTTAATTGGCACTAGAGTTGTTTTCGAGATGACTTCAGAATTAGAGATACACGAGTCAGATGAATCATCACATACAATTTCTTCATCAACGGTACTATCTAATGATGCCCAAACAAAATCCAATTTATCATAGTCATGTCCAGTTGTCTCGGGAATTATTTTCTCAACAACACAATTGTTTAGAGGACCGAAGTTCGGAACTGGAACTCCAGTACAGATGATGTCAGGGAATGAATCTGAAGACTGATTTAGGTCCATGGTTATCAGAGGCAGAAGAGGCATGGAATCAGGACATTTAACAACTATAGGTTGGAACTCAGGAATCAGAGATTGAAATTGGTCTGAAGTCTCGGGAAGGGGCAACAATGGTGAGACAGGGTTATCTGAATGTTTGTGGTTCGGAATGTCTCCCATAAGATTTAGATTTTGCAACTCCTTCAAGGGATGATCAATAGGTTTCGAAAACTCGCTTCCGAGTTCTGGTGCTTTGGACCATGGATGACAAAAATTATGAGTAATCCATTCATTTGCTTCAAGAATATCAATTGAATGATGTAAAACATCAATTTTGGCATTGATACGTTTGTTATCAGAAACTAAAACATTTATTTCACAAAAGGTGATTTCATATTTGTCTTTTAAAATGATACATTCATCAAGAGATATTAGAAGCTCTCTTTCTAGTGATTCTATGTTAAGCTTTCTATCTTCAAAGCGTAATCTAAGGCGAGTCAGGTCACTTTCCAACTTCTCACTTACTTCTATGGCAGAATCATAGGCTTTATGGATGATGGTCATATCTGATTGGATCTAGGATAGATATGGTTCACAAAGAGATAAATCAAAATTATATTTAGTAATCATATATTTTACCTGCTAAATGATGCTCCTACCTGGCAGATCATTGGTTGCCATGTAGTAAACGTTTGGCTCAGCATCTTCATCGTCTCCTACTGAACCTGATGACCAGTAGCCTTCACCACATTCGATCGACTATCTTGCCATAAGACACATATTCCTTCTAGTACTCACATCATCATCGTCTCTAGAAGACCAATACCCTTCAACATCTCTTGACACCGTAGTAACAAAAGCTTTCTCACTTGCTGCCATCTCTTGAGCTCTGCAAGCATAATATGCAGAATCTTTAACCTTCAGCTTCTGAGAGGTTTCAGCCAAACAATCTCTGGCAAAATGGTTAACATGTCCACACTTATGACAAACTATCTTGGGTTTTTCTGACTTCGGAATATCATGGGATTCCGAGGGGTAACTTGATGAGGAGATGTTGGGTTTGTAAGTAGGTGGGTTTTCTAAAGGTTTAGGAAATGGTTGAGGATTATTTTGATGAGGAGTTTGGAATCGGCTTTGATACGGTTTGTGACTGGGATTCCATTGACACTTGTATTTCATGGAAAATAGTGCAAACTCCTATTAGAAGAGAAGTTCGGACTCATTTGGATCGAGATCATGATTTTATGAATGGTTAGGAATAGGTAGAGTAGGTGGAGTAGGGAAGGTTGGTTGAACGAGCGAAATATGTAGGATAGTTCCAAAGGGATTTAACAAGGATGGGTTCGGAATAAGTGGGTTAACACAACTAAGTAAGGCAAGAGGACCTCTAGACATTTCTCTTAACGTTCGTGTAACATTAGATTTGTGGCCTTGTAGTTCGTCAAAGAGTTGATAAAGCTCCAGATTCTTTAGAGATCTATTACTCTGAAGACATGACTTGACGTTTCCCCAGCCTTTTCTGAGGCTATTGATAAACTTCAGATTGTACTCAAGAGGAGTTATGATTATACCGTGCGCAGTCATGTTGCTTACAACAATTCAATACCTATTTGAAGTCGAGGCTACGGATTCACCTAGAGTAGTAGTGAAGGTGTCAAAGTCATTGACAACCGAAGTCAGATGTTAATCTTTCATATTCTCGGACCCATTAAACAGATCCTGAAGAGTGTCCCAAATCTCTTTTGCAGATTTGCACAACTTAATGTGCTCAAAAAGAGACGGGGGAGCACCAAACACCATATCGGAAAATGTATTATGGTATGCATGCAATTTCTCGATGTCTGTAACAGTGAGAGGTGTTGGGCGTTGATCTTCTTGGCCCATGAGGGTTGCAACAACATCTCTCACCGTTTATCTGACCGAAACATGAGGACCTTATTTTACAAACCTCCATATTTCTTCACCTTTTTCCTTGCCAAGTAAAAAACTTTCCATCCTAACTTTCCAGTGATCATACTCTTCAACAACTAGCAATGGGGAACGAGAAGGGCAACCCACACTATTTGCTATTTACATCGAATACATTTGTTGAATTTGATTAGGAGCAACCATTGAAGTTAAAGTATTAGAGCAAAAGCGGTATATAGAAGAACTTTTATCCTGAACACTGATTGAGATACGAACGTAATCTCATATCAATTATAATCGGTACTTATGGATTAAAAGGACAACCACTCAAGCTCATATATCAATTGTGAGAACAAGATTCAATGCGCGAACAAGGTTTGAAAACTCAAACCTTGAATTAACCTTTAAGATCAATGTCTGCTTCTAATTAGTTGGTGCAGTCAAGTCTGGTAAACCAATCAAGACTTAAAGATAATATTCAACAAAGTATTCAAGTAAGTAAAATGAAGTATGATTGAGTATAATCAAAGTAAAGATGATTTAGAACAAGTAGAATGTAAATGAAAGAAATTTGACTTGCAAGAGAGTTTGAAATGATGTGGAGAGAATATTGATTACTTCTATTCTTGGTACATATTCATGAAAACATCTACTCCTTAAATAGTAAATGAGAGGCATGGTACAAACTGATAAACATTCTAAGGACTAGTTAATGCTAAGTGTTTGACAAATCTGACACTTAAAACATTTGCTGAAATCGTCCTAAGAACTATTACATCAACTAAAGACAAAAAACATTAAATGCTTGTACAGACTAAAACTTTGGAATCTCTTCATCTCGGATACAAAAGGAACTTCAGAGCATCTTCACATCTCTGACTTGAGTGACTTCGTATTTTCTTTGTTTTGCTAGACCTTCACTTCTTATGCATTAACAATGTCACACCCCAATCCTTGTCGGTATCGATCGAGGCGTGATATATTGTTCAAAGTCTCACGACAACTATGTTATAATATGATTAGATTCAATTAAGTACTAAGTATGCAAACAAGATCCACAACATACAAATACAAATCCAAATATGAACAACATTTATTACATCAAATTTAAATAGTCTTGTGGATTTCTAAGGCACAACCTATTTTTCAGCAACTTCATTCTTCAAATCTGCATCATGGGTAAAAACAGGTCAACTACGAGAGTTGGTGAGTAATCTAATTTTAGTAGAGAAAATTGTGAACTTGAAACGTTTATAATTGGAAATTAGTTTTCTTTTGAAGTCGGCAAACAATTGTATTTGAGATAACGGTTTATAAATCAAAAATTGATTAACAAATGATAACAACAACAATAAGTCCTCACCCTATATATACATATGTATATATATATATATATATATATATAAATATATATAGGATGGAGCATCTAATCATCATACACACTCAACCACGTGCGATCAATCACCTTAGCGTCCCAAGGCGGGGTGGTCAACCCAATAGCGTTATTATTGTCCATAACGTACCTCAAGAATACGAGCATAGTCATGGAGATTAGACTAAAAATGGTAATGCACTACAAGTACATGTAGCGTAAACAAACAATAGTTATACAATTAATGACTCACGTATAAATGTCCCAACAATGTCTCAATTGTGATAAAACAATAAAATGAAGTTGGAACATATTAGAACCACATGATACACCCCAAAAGTATTGAAAATTATAAAATATGGGGTAGATTACTCACTTTAGTCCCAAAACGAAATGCGTGTGTCGTACGATAGACGATTCGGGTCAAAATGGCGTAGAACCTAATATAATTAATAGTTTTGGTTTAGGAACTGCTAAACGAGAATGGAGTATTAATACAAATAATTAGACACATATTCTTATATTAGATGAATTAAAAATAATTCATTTTGATTATAATATTAACGTATTTATTTGTTAAATGAATTACTTACTTTGCATAATTAATTTATATTTTCAATTTAGGCCAGATTTTAATAATTTCTTATTAAAATAATAACTTGCCCAATTATAATTATTTACAGATTTTAACAATTATTTATATGAAATAATCATTAAAATGCATTTTTACATGCTTAAATACTTAGGAAAATAGTTTTAAATAGTAAACAGTATTGAAAAATTATGAAATTATTAGGAAATCATTATTTCATACAATATGAATTACTGTAAAATTTGTATATTATTCTGAACTGTTTTAGTATTTATTTAATATTTTAATGATTAAACAACACAAAATTCGGGAAAAATAGTAAATGATTCTCAAACAATCTGTAAAATTAACCATAGTTTTATAACATGATGTAGAGCTCAGTGTATAAGTTTCAAATATTTGACTTGACCGAAATTTGATGGTTGTCACATCATCCCCCCGTTAGAGGGAATTTCGTCCCGAAATTTGCATTTTGACTGGGACTTCAAGAGTTTGGAAAAAGAGGTGGAAAACGTTTCGTAGTACAAGAAATTGATTATGGTGAGGAACAACCCGCCTGATGTCACATAACGACCTTGGAAATTTGTTATTGTAACTTGAACTTAGTCGATTTAAAAGGAGTTTATTGTTTTGGGATGATAGAGTATTCTATGTGTGCTTTTATACTCCCTGTTTTATCCTTGGTATTACCACTATGAATATTTTATAACGTAGTTAGCGAGTTCCATCATTACTTATGTTTCAACAAATTTTGACGAAATTTGCATTATAAGTCCTACCAGTTCTTTTATAGTAGCTTGGCGTAAACTAGTCGTATATCATTAAGATTGCAAGGGCGTTCGGATGGGTGACCCCGCCTTAAGCCCACAACCAAACAAGGAACAGGGAATGAGGCGGAATCACACATTCTAAGTCCATAGAATCTTAATGATATATGACCATAATGTTTACACTAGCCATCATAGATTCCAGGGGCATAGTATTATTGGGGCCAGGAGTAGGAATTGTAGTTCAAAATAAAATAGTTATAAGACTGCTATCTTCAAACTTGGGCCTTGGCCCCTCCCGATTCCTAATCAGAATTGTCCAATACTCCAAATTCTCCAAGCGACCAAGCGGTATCAAGAAATCAAAATCGATTCATCCCCATTTGCCCAATTCGCTGCCTATCTCGCCTGCTGTTCGTTTGTCATTGTCTCGCCAAGTCAGTCGCCTGGTCTCACTCTCGCCAATCGCCATCGCCAAGTGCCCAAGTCCCCATTCTCACTTCACAGAAATCAGGTATGTAATCCCGAGACCCAAATCATGTTCAGCTGTTCTTTCTTTTCTGATTGTAAGATTGTTGATTGTTGGTGTTGGCGTATTGCACTGCTGCTGCTGTTTTCTGTCAATCTATTGCCTATTTTATGCGTTACTACTGTCTTACTGAGTTTCTTTTTAATTTGGCTGTCATTTGCGATTTGGCGATTTTCCAATTTGATTTATAAGTTATGAACTTATAGATTTGGTTATTGTTGGTGTTGGGTCTTGTACTGTTGCTGCTGTTTTTAGTTTGATTTTTTTTTATTTTTAGATTTCATTATTGATTTGGTTATGCTTAACAGCTAGGCAGCTTCAAACAAAGCTGAAAAGTGAAAACAAAGATTGATTTGGTTATTGTTAAATGAGTTATTGGTTATTGTTCAAATTTTGATTTTTGATTTTTTTTATTGAATCAATTGTTCCTTCATTTTGATTTTTTCTAGATATAATCATGGGAAAGATGAAAACATTGAAAGAGAAATTGTTGTCTGCTTACTAATATATCATTCATAATATGTTTTTAAAGACATTAAAGGCCGTCGGGCTGAGTTATAATTCTTTTTCTAGGTGTTTTTGGTGTTTATTTGTTGAAAACAATCTGTTATTATTATTATTATTTTTTTATTAATTTCAGTTTATAATATTTTCGCCCCCCCCCCCCCAAGTTAATTGTTCAAGCTCCGCCACTGATAGATTCACTAGTAAAAACCCTGAGTTTTTACATAGATGATAAGACTTATTTGGTTTTTGCCGTGTTCTCAAGATTCATGGTTTATATACTTGAATTGATGCTAGTTTTAGTAATAAAAAGAAATTTAGAATTTAAACGTCGATGTTAGAAGCTTGTACTGATATTTAAGGGGTTAAAAAAAATAAAGTTTTATTAGTTACCTATAGCGACACACAAGTCATAATTTGCATGTGTGAATACTTGGAGTACTTTCTAATTGGTTCATGTGTGAAGACTTGGAGTACTTTCTAACTGGTTCAAGTGTGAAGACTTGGAGTGCTTTCTAATGAAAAGTGTGCTACTGCGGAAATTCAAAACTGGTACGTAGCTTCAAAGTCAAGAATATGCCATAGGCATGTGATGCATTAAATGCATGAGGCACATAAGTCATAATTTGCGGCAACATATACGTATATGTGTGTGAATTGAAGAAGAAGGTTACAGCTCAAAGACCATATATATTCATTTCCTCTTTATTTGTTATTAATTACTTCTCCCACTTCACTTATATAAATCATCACATTCTTACCGCAACTTTTAACTTCTCCCTCACAAATGGATCCACCTGCAGATCATCAAAACCCCATATATGACCTCGATTGGTTTCCGTACTTTGATCATCAAGATCTTTTCAGGTATATATAAACGTCACTCATTACCCCATCTTTCGCACAAAAAAGTGATTTTGTCTATATTGATCAAAACATGGTTTGGATTTCTAGTGATCAAAAAGAGTCTTCTATCGTGTTGGATTTGATTATCTTGAGTTTTTGGATTTTTGCAGTGGTGACAGGCTCGACCATCATGATTACGAGTTGTTGGAAAAATTGCATGAAGTGCTCGATCAGAACGTTTCCACAGTACTTAACAAAGATCAAAACATCATTTCTAGAAATGAGTTTCACGATTTGGATCCACTTGAAGATATAAGCTTATGGGATTGTTGGGAGGATGGTAATTTACCATTGGTTAGTTTCAGTGAAGACTGTAAATCCGGTGGTGAGGCTACATGTAGTTCTAGTGTTGCCACCACTGATCACGGTGGCCGGAAGGTGGCAAAGAGATTGAGACCATTGGAGTTTGAAGAGATAGCGAAGTACTTTGAGATGCCGATAATCATGGCAGCAAAGGAACTAGGGATAGGGTTAACATTGTTGAAGAAAAGATGCAGAGAGCTAAACATAAACAAATGGCCTCATAGAAAACTTAAGAGCCTTCAATCACTCATTCACAATGCCAAGGTAAACTACGATAATAACCTTCTATACATTACTCATGCATGTATGCATGCACTTTGTAACCAAAGTAGTTTTGGTATTTTCTAAAATTTTAATTATTAGTTTCTTTATAACATAAACATAGGCCCTAGGCATATGCCACATCGAATCAATTGTTTTACTACGATTTCTGATTTATATTTACATAAACTTAACTCATTGTAAATTTTGTGAACTCACACGAAAAATATATTGCATCTACCTAAAAAAAACTTGGAGTTGGGATTAAAGGAGGAGGTAGAGACGTTAGCAGGGTACAAGAAGATGATGGATAAATTGCCAGGTATGGAATTGACAGAAAGAACAAAGAAGCTTAGGCAAGCTTGCTTCAAAGCTATTTATAAGAAGAGAGGACTTAACAATCCTTAGTCCTTACCTTTTCTTTTAGCCATTTTGTTATAATTAGTGGATTTAAATCTACATTGTATGTGTTTTTCTCTTGATAGATTGATACCCTTTTTAGTTTCATTGTGTTTGTCTATTGATTTTTTTATGCAGAAAATTTTGTATAATTTGGGTATTATAGTTTGTATTATGTATTTAGCTATATTCTAGATTGCCGACACGACTACGCTGACGACTCTATACCGGAGGTCTATATAAATAGACTTATGAATTTAGTAGGAATAACTTCATTATAATCTTGTGATTTGTTCCATCTCTGATCCACTCCTAAGATTCACTCGACATGCCCCCAGTTATGTGTAATTAAAATTTTATTAGACTGTTGATCCTAATGAGTCTACCCTAAGTCCACAACCAAACAAGGAACATGTCAACTATAAGAAACACGCATATGGACTTGTGAGTTATTTGTAAATTGATTAGGGAAATAAAGTTTTTTTTAGACATTGTTGGGTAAAATAATTGTAAAACACTTGTTGGGCCATGGTTAGGAGTGTTGGGCACCTTTTGGGCTTTCCATGGTTACTAAATGTGAAACATGTAGCACTTGCGTGGGCCCCCACAAAACTAAGTTTTCACATTTCTTTCCCACTTCTAGGCCCATTAGGAACTTAATAGTCCAATGAGTTGGCCATTTTGGAGTGTATCCTTTCGGATACGTTTGATAAGGTCGGGTATTTTAATGGCTCAAAAGTAATGTGAATGACGCGCTTTGCCCTATAGGTTTGGGAACTCTCGCCTTTGGTCCCCAGATAAGCAAACTGGTCCCTCGGTTGATTGGGATGTATACGAATGCTTACCTAGTCAGGACTTTCGGGCTACCGGCACCTCCCCCTTCCAGTTACTACGCGTCCATTACTATGATCCTACCCAACTAGAGTGGATGACTTTGAATTTCCTATGAGCTCTAAGGAATACATATATGTATATACATTTTGTTAAACAACTTGAATATGTGTGTGATTTTCAGAGAAAGTGGAGAATATTCACAAGTGTATGCACACATATAAGTGTCAGGAGTAATACGTATGCACATAAGGGAGCAATTAACACACAAAGGTATTCCTAGGATTTTCTAAGTGTGAATTGCATGCAGTTGTGTGTGCATTTTATAAACTAGCATACGAGAGGACCCTAGAGGCTATAGACTAGGTCAAGGCAATTAACCTAATTCCCTATAGTCAAGGGCTCTGATACCAATCTGTCACACCCCGATCCTTGTCGGAATCGATCGAGGCGTGATATATTGTTCAAAGTCTCATGACAACTATGTTATAATATGATTAGATTCAATTAAGTACTAAGTATGCAAACAAGATCCACAACATACAAATACAAATCTAAATATGAACAACATTTATTACATCAAATTTAAATAGTCTTGTGGATTTCTAAGGCACAACCTAATTTTCATCAACTTCATTCTTCAAATCTGCATCATTGGTAAAAACAGGTCAACTACGAGAGTTGGTGAGTAATCTAATTTTAGTAGAGAAAATTGTGAACTTGAAACCTTTATAATTGGAAATTTGTTTTCTTTTGAAGTCGGCAAACAATTGTATTTGAGATAACGGTTTATAAATCAAAAATTGATTAACAAATGATAACAACAACAATAAGTCCTCACCCTATATATACATATGTATATATATATAAATATATATAGGATGGAGCATCTAATCATCATACACACTCAACCATGTGCGATCAATCACCTTAGCGTCCCAAGGCGGGGTGGTCAACTCAATAGCGCTATTATTGTCCATAACGTACCTCAAGAATACGGGCATAGTCATGGAGATTATACTAAAAATGGTAATGCACTACAAGTACATGTAGCGTAAACAAACAATAGTTATACAATTAATGACTCACGTATAAATGTCCCAACAATGTCTCAATTGTGATAAAACAATAAAATGAAGTTGGAACATATTAGAACCACATGATACACCCCAAAAGTATTGAAAATTATAAAATATGGGGTAGATTACTCACTTTAGTCCCAAAACGAAATGCGTGTGTCGTACGATAGACGATTCGGGTCAAAATGGCGTAGAACCTAATATAATTAATAGTTTTGGTTTAGGAACTGCTAAACGAGAATGGAGTATTAATACAAATAATTAGACATATATTCTTATATTAGATGAATTAACAATAATTCATTTTGATTATAATATTAAGGTATTTATTTGTTAAATGAATTACTTACTTTGCATAATTAATTTATATTTTCAATTTAGGCAGATTTTAATAATTTCTTATTAAAATAATAACTTGCCCAATTATAATTATTTACAGATTTTAACAATTATTTATATGAAATAATCATTAAAATGCATTTTTACATGCTTAAATACTTAGGAAAATAGTTTTAAATAGTAAACAGTATTGAAAAATTATGAAATTATTAGGAAATCATTATTTCATACAATATGAATTACTGTAAAATTTGTATATTTTTCTGAACTGTTTTAGTATTTATTTAATATTTTAATGATTAAACAACACAAAATTCAGGAAAAATAGTAAATGATTCTCAAACAATCTGTAAAATTAACCATAGTTTTATAACATTATGTAGAGCTCAGTGTATAAGTTTCAGATATTTGATTTGACCGAAATTTGATGGTTGTCACAAACAGGGTGAAATATTTGTACTCTGATGGCTATTATATATATATATATATATATATATATATATATATATATATATATATATATATATATATATATATATATATATATATATATATTATCACATTTTAATGGATTTTGAAATTATTGAATGATGGTTTTGATAGTTTTTAAAATAAAATTTGCACATAGTATTTTTGGGACTTTACATTAAATAAGTTCAGTGACTACTAATAGCTTAAACATAGTGTAATGATTAAAATAAAACATCGAAAAAAATTTGGCGACTAAAAATGACCTAAACTTTTAGAATAAATAGATAATACTTGAGGTTAAAAATTATTATGAATTAAAAAAAGAATAACTACCTATGTTTTGTCTTATTGACAAAAAAAACCACTCTTGATATGTTGTTTACAATTTAACCAATGAAATGAGAATGTATGCAGAAACCAAAAAATTGAACCCAATTGCAAGTAATAGTTGGTTCCAACGGTTAAATCACCAAAAAAATTGATTTTTTTTGTCAATAAAACCAAAATATAAAGATTATATTTCGTTTAACCATGTTAATTTTGTGGTTGTTTCATAGTTAAATGGCAAAAAAAATGATTTTTTTTGTTAATAGAATCCAAAATATAAGGATTTTATAAACCACAAAATTAACAGAAGAGGCAGCAGATCTGTGCCTTTTACCCGGTTTCCACAAAATTCACGCGGTTTCACAGCGAGCTCATGAGGCGGCGAACAAACAGCACGCCTGTGCCTTTCACCCGGCTTCCAAGCAGCACGGAAACAGCGATCATGCCGCCAAGACCTTCCAGATATGAACCGCTAGCCTCCACGTGACTTCGATGCGTTCTCGGGACGACCAAACCGCCCTCCAAGAACTGAGACGTTGCTATTCTGATTTCTCCCTGTACCTTCTATGCGGCTTCGAAGTGCCTTCGTGAGGCCAAGATGACACAGCTTGGTCTTTGAGCATGAAATTTTAAAGTCAAAATTATCATCTTTTAATGTAAACCTATGAAATATAGGTGATTCACCATTTCACTGTCAATTTATGTATATTTTTCAAGTTATTTGAACGCTTCAAAAGCATTTTATGACAATGCTTTTCACTCCACAAGTTATGGAGAAAGGACTTAGAATTGTAAAACCTATGATATATTGGTGATTGGTCAACCACTTCACTGTCACTTTGTGTATATTTTTCAAGTAATTTGAACGATTTTCTTTTCACTCCACAACTTATTGAGAAAGGACATAAAATTGTAAAACTTATGAAATATTGGTGATTGGTGAACCATTTTGCTGGCAATTTGTTTATATTTTAACCCCACAACTAATGGAGAAAGGACTTAGAATAGTATAACCTATGAAATATAGGTGCTTGGTGAACAATTCAATGTCAATTTGTGTATATTTTCAATTCATTTGAATGTTTCAAAACTCTTTTATGACAATGCTCTTTTCACTCCACACCTGATGGGGAAAGGACATAGAATTGTAACACCTATGAAATATTGGTGATTGATGAATCATATCACTGTTAATTTGTGCATATTTTTTAAGTCATTTGAAAGCATTTTTTTTTCACTCCACAACTTGTGGAGAAAGGACATAGAACTGTAAAACCTATAAAATATTGGTGAATGGTGATTGATGAACCATTTCATTGTCAATTTATGTATGTTTTTCAAGTCATTTGAACGCTTCAAAAGTCTTTTATGACAATGCTCTTGTCACTCTACAACTTATAAAGAAAGGACTTAGAATTGTTAAACCTACGAAATATTGGTGATTGATGAACAATTTCAGTGTCAATTTGTGTATATTTTTCAAGTCATTTGAACGTTTTAAAAGGATTTTTTGACAACGTACTTTTCACTTCAGAACTTATGGATAAAGGACTTAGAATTGTAAAACCTATGAAATATGTGTGATTGATGAACAATTTCACTGTCAATTTATGTATGTTTTTCAAGTCATTTGAACGCTTCAAAAGACTTTTATGACAATGTTCTTTTCACTTCACAACTTATGGAGAAAGGACTTAATTAGAATTGTAAAACCTATTAAATATTTTTTGTTGATGAACAATTTCACTCACAATTTGTGTATATTTTTTCAAGTTATTTGAATGCTTCAAAAGTCTTTCATGGCAATGTTATATAATTTTTCTGAGGTGTGGACCTCTTTTCATACGGAGAAAGGACTTAAAATGGAAGAAGTATTGCAATTTATATTGACTGACTTGTATGATTATTATTACAAGTGGCCTAAGAAAATTAGGGTGCCATTTTGTTGTGACTAGAAACCAATCATTTATGAACTCTAGGACTTATCCATAGGTTTCAACTGTCAGTTCTATAAAACCCTATACTGGTAATATGTTTCTGTATATAATATGATATCTGTCATCACTCTTTCTCTCAATCTATCTCTCTGTCCATATTTTTTTGTACAAGTCATGTTTTTCACAAAACGTAAGAGTTTAGTGAGGTTTTTGCTTCTCCTGTTGTTTTCTGTAACCATAAATCTTTGATCTGGACCCAAAATTATATCTGCAAACCAGTCTCTCTCTGGAGACAACACAATCATATCCCAAGGTGGGCAGTTTGAGCTTGGTTTCTTCAAAGCAGGTAACTCTTCCAATTATTACATATGCATCTCGTATAAAAAGGTCTCCTCCAATCCTCCTACCATATTTTGGGTGGCAAATAGAGAAACACCTATCTCTGATAGATTCCGTTCAGAATTAAAAATCATTGATGGTAATTTGGTGCTCTTGAATGAGTCCAAATTCCAGTTTTGGTCCACAAATGTCACCACCACCACCACTTTGAATTCTTCAACAGCACTTATTCGTGATGATGGTAACTTCGTTTTGATTGACAGCTCAAATTCAGTTGAACCTTTTTGGCAATGTTTTGATCACCCAGCTCATACTTGGTTACCTGGTGTTAAACTTGGTTATAATAATAATATAACAAAAACGAGCTAGGTTCTTACATCATGGAGAAGCAAAGAAGATCCTGGTGTAGGACTCTTCACTTTGGAGCTTTATCTGTCAAGATAAGAGTATGTAAGCAAGTGGAATGGCTCTCAGCAATACCGGAGTAGTGGGGCTTGGAATGGGAATTCGTTTGACTTAGTACCTGAAATGAGGTTGGATAACATATTTAATTACAGCCACAATACGAATGAGAACGAGAGTTACTTCACTTATTCTGTGTATAATCCTTCCATTATTTCTATATTTATAATGGATGTTTCTGGTCTAGTTCAGCAACTGGCATGGTTGGATAAAGCCAAAGAGTTGAATTTAATTTGGTTTGAACCTACAACGCAGTGTGATGTTTATGCTTTGTGTGGGTCTTTTGGAACTTGCAGGCAGTCTGGATTATCTTTCTGTAATTGCATGACTGGCTTCAAGCCTAGATCTGAGAGTGACTGGAATCAGAGTGATTTCTCCGGTGGATGTGTGAGAAAAACCAATTTGCAGTGTGGGAGAAACGTTGAAAAGCCTGGTTTTCTCATGATTACTGTCAAGAGTCTGCCACCAAATAACTCTACAGCAGTTGGGAGTGCTGGAGAATGTCGTACCACATGAACAATTGCTCATGTAATGCTTACTCTTTTGTTGATAATCAGTGTTTGGTTTAGGATGGAGATCTCTTGAACCTCTCTGAAGACAATGATAGTAGGAAAACAATTTTTGTCAAAGTCGCTTCTAAAGATCTTCCACATCACAAGAAGAGTAATCTGGTCACCATGGGTGCTGTTGTTGGGTCTGTGGGAGGTGCACTTCTCGTCCTGGGTGTAACACCCAAAATTTTTAAGCCAATTTTAAACTTTTTCAAAACACTTGAAACCATTTAAACATTACATAGTTTGTTTTCGAAATACTAATTATCAGAGTATCCCAGTATCAAATCATAAAAATCATAACAGCAGGAGGAGCGGTACGATCATGCCTTTGCCTTCCTGCGATCACCAGAGGTACCTGAAACAACAACTGAAACTGTAAGCCCGAGAGCTTAGTGAGCTATCCCCCAAAATACCAATCTCATAACCATATCATATAATCAAATAGGCAAACAACATGCATAATGAGCCTTCAGCCTGACTGGACCGCCTCGCAGGCCTTCAATCTATCTGGACCGCTCTTCGCGCCTTCGGCACGTCTGGACCGCCTCGCAGGGACTACAGCCTATCCGGACCGCTCGTCGGGCCTTCGGTCTGACTAGCATCCCCTCTTGGGTCTGTAGTATATCCGGACCGCCCTGGGTATGTTGGCCTTCAGCACAAAGCAGGACCGCCTCAACCCAACCCCCAAATCAAACAACATGTGCATATACAATCATATGCTATCATAATAACAGTTAAATCGATCTAACATATCCAAATAGCATAGCAACATCCTATAACCAGGACATCGACCGAACCACGTCACTAAGCATAAGCATATCACCACCCTAACTAACAGGATGCAAAACAATAAACATATCATGTAATAATCCGGATACAAATTCATAAAGGGCCGGCATTGGTGCCTTAGATCCTGTTGATATAGTGAGGATAACTCACCTCTCAAGTGTCGTCCGAAACTAGAAAGCTCAACTCTCGGATCACCAACACGAACTCCACCACCTATAGTTACCATACAACCATTTTTCATAAATTTCCAAATTACCAGAATACCATCAGAAGTCAACTGGTCAACCCTTGGTCAAAGTCAAAGTCCACAGTCAAAGTCAACAGTCCATGTTGACTCGACTCGTCGAGTGCAGTTCACCGACTCGTCGAGTCCTTCCTGAACTCGAGAAGTCGTGAAATCCTTAGTTGGCTCGTCGAGTTCCCTTTTAACTCGCCGAGTTCATACGTGTCCAAAGATTGGGAAAAACCCTAGCCGACTCGCCGAGTCAGTCGACTGACTCGTGGAGCCCAAGGCAATATTCATCGGACTCGCCGAGTTGTTCATCAACTCGACGAGTTCATGGCCATCTTCATATGACTCGCAAAGTTGACTATGCAACTCGCCGAGTCCTTGCAGACCTTCATCCATGCAGACACTTTTTAAGCCATGCCAAGGTTCCAGATTATAGATCCAAGCTTCTAAGACATGTTTATCACGTAAAGTTGCAAACTTTACACGCATGCAAGGCCCTAAAGGCTCTAAATGACCAATCTAAGCTTCAAATGGAGCTTTACACCTTAGGAGAGTCTCATCCTTGCAATATCTGGAAACTTTATGGACTTAGGACTCAAAAGAGGTTCAGATCTGAAGTCTCAGCTTCAGATCTAGCTCCCATACAAAAATCCCTTCATGAATAACTAAAGAAAGCCCTAGCCTCCGCATATGAATGATTGTAGAAGAAAAGAGGTCAAGGTAACAACTTATTACCTCCATGGCGTGCCCAAACTGAAGTAGACTCTGGATCCACACGAAATCCTTGATGCTAGCCTCTTGATCTACAAGTTTCCTTCACAAAAATCACTTCTCAAAGCTCCAAAACACTCTCTAAGCTCACACTCACGGAAATTAGGGTTTCTGGCTCTCAAGGGGTGATAGAGGACAGTGGGAGGCACTAATGGTGCAATATATATAAGGTGCAAAAACCCTGAAACTTAGGGTTTCCACTACCAGCTCCTACTCGTCGAGTCCCCCATGCCGACTAGACGAGTCACTCATTAAATGACGTGTCCTGGCCCGCTGCTACTCGACGAGTAACAACGTCAACTCGTCGAGTAGACCTTAAAACATGGAATCTAAATGGAATAATAATTATACCTGATGGTTGGGATGTTACAATTCTCCCCCACTTAACTTAGACTTCTTCCTCGAAGTATACTGTAGCGAATAACTGCGGGTAATGCTCCCGCATCTCAGCCTCCGACTCCCATGTCCACTGGGATCCCCTCCGATGCTCCCATTTTCATGGAGCTGGGAGCGTTCTTTGGCGGGCGCGAGCCCCTTGCCTGGGCATTCTGTCCACAGAGGCGCTGGCGGGCGCTGAGCCCGCTGGGCTTAGCCCGGCTGGAACGCTCGGCGCTCTGGTTAGGCGTGATTCTGTCGTGTCGTCTTAGGCACATCATCAAGTCCCCCAGTCTGGTAGCCGTAGCGTTGTAGCGCAAGTTACGGTGTTTCGGGCTTAATTAGCTTACACGTGTTGGTTTTTCTTTACCCATCGTTCCTCTCTTAATGGCGACGTGACTGCGCATGATAGCTGGCAGTTACGTCATCGTGTCAGACATTTTAAATGCCCCGCCTTTTCCGTTCCTTTATAAAAACGCTTATAGGGTTTCCTTTTTGCCTTCACTCTTCCCTTATCCTTCTCCGTCTTCCTTTCTCTGTGTTTTTCTTTTTTCTCCTCCTCTATGGCGAGTCTTCCTGGTATCCTTCCCTCCGCCGCTGAATACCGCCAGCTTGAAATTTCATATGGTTTATCTTTTGTGGAGGCCGTGGAATTTCCTTCTCCAGGCTCTAGCATCTCAATCCCCCCTTCTGGCAAAATCAGGGTTTATTTGAAAACCCTGGACGCTGGCATTCGTTTCCCGTTGACAGACTTTTAGGAAGAAGTTCTCCAGAAGGATGGTTGTGGCTTGCAGATGCTGACCCCAAATGTTGTTAACAAAGTGGTAGCATTCGAGATGATCTGCAGGGCCAATGGCTATCTTCCCAATTATTTCATTTTTAAGTACTTCTTCAGATTCTGCGTCACCAGAGATAAATGCACCTTTTCAGTCCGGCGAGGAGGACATGCTCTAGTTCCCGACGGACGAACCCCCAAGAACTGGCAGGATAAGTGGCTATGGGTGAATCAAGAACTGGTTGGGAGCGGTCGGTATCGTGCAAATACCTTTGCTGATACCATCCCCAAGCTTTTCCCTCACAATCAGGGCGTTGTTGATTACTTAAAGAGTGTCCAGGTATCTCCTGAGGACTACTTTGCGGCCCTCCTTTCTGGTGTAGGGATGAGTCCCTCTTGGAGGCGTCGTGGCAAAATGGCGGTGTTCTTTTACAACGTTGACGGTAAGTGCTCTGTTTGGATTTCTTCTTTCCTCTTTTCCTTCTCCCTCTTCTTTTCTTCTCTTTTTTTTCTTTTTAGGTGACTGATACTTCACGTTCTGTCCTTTCCAGGTGCTGAATCCCCTTTGTCTATGGATGAGGTTCTACGGAAATGCTACCGGGGAAAGCTGGAGTATCGCGAGGTGGAACTAGTTGACCGGCTCCCTCTGCCTCGCCGGTTGGTCCAGCTTGCTTTGACTGCTGCTCCTTGTACTTCTCCTACAGGCGAGTCGGCGTCGGAGATGAATCCCTTCCATGCTCGCCCTATTTCTGTTGTCATGCCTCTGGGAATTACCCTCTCCTCTTCCATGGAGAGTAGCAAGGATAGCAAAGAGGGTATCATTGCTGACGCTTGGCGTATGCAAGCGAAGAGGAAAGCCGTCTTGGCCATGGGTGAACCGTTTACCAGAGCACCTAATGTCGCCAAAAGAATTCAGACTAGGCGTAGCTTTTCCCGCCTACTGAGTTCTATGGCTTCCATGCCGACTGGCGTGGTTGTGATCCCCGATGACGACGCGCAACAGTCCGAGGGGATCCATGGGGCGTGTGATCAGCATGTTCTTTCGTCTATCTCACCTATATCTGTTCCATGTGTTCCGTTTCTTCCTTCGAAGCTTTCTCCCGTCAAGGACTCTAGCGATCCCGGCCAGGCGTCACTCCCTCTGGACGGTGTTACAGGGGAGAGTTTCGCCAGGCCCCCTGTCTTTGCCCCTTCTTGGAATCTTCACAATGATTCTTGGTTATCTGTTCGTGCCAATGCTCTGGAGTTCTCTCGACATGCTTTTCCTCCTACTGTAGTTAGTGACATGGAGGCCATGGGTAACCCTGCTCTTGCCCATAATATGGCTTACGCCGCCGCGCAAGCCATGTTTTACCTTGTTGCCGGCTCCCGACGCATTCACTCCCTTAGTGAAATGGAGGCCACCCATGCCACATGCGAGTCGCGTGTGGTGGGGCTGGAGCGTCGCGTTGGCGAGCTTGGTGAAGACCTCCAACTTTCTGAACAAAAGTGTCAGCTCCTTGTATCTGAGAAGGCTATCCTTGACGAAGCTAGAGCCGCTTTCGAGGCCAAGGTTGACTACCTTACTCAAGTGAATGAAGGTTTGATGATTAAAGTTGAGAGTCTTGAGTGCGATGCTGCTGATCGTGATAAGTTAATCTCTTCTTTGCAAGTGGATGTGGGTACTTCTCGTCGGGATTTGGATTGGTTAGACGTGTGGGTGTCATTCGTATTATGGATAATTTGATTGAGCATCCGGATTTCACGAATGCTATAAGTCTCATTCGACACGTTGCTTTTGTGGCTGGGATTGAATCCGTTCAAAAAGTGACCACTGGAGCTGGGTCTGATGATGCTGGTGCTTGTCTTTCCTCCACTAGTCTGGTGGTTAGCGTGAATGATGCTCTGTTATCGTTTGCGAGTATGGATCATGCATCTTTATTGGGTTTGGGAGATTTGGATATTGGGGGCCTCCGGGAGTTGTATTCTTTCTCTGGTTCAGGAGGTACCCCGGAGGGTATGGTGATTCGAGGGGATGAAATTATGCAGGTGATCGAAGGTGATGCTGGTCAGGATGTGCAAGATGTTGAGGATGATGGTGACCGCGACGTTGGAGTTGGTGGCGAGGGTGCGGTGGTGGGAATGGTCGTTGGCGATGGACACAATGGTGATGAAAACAAAGATGCTCCGGCATCGTGTGCTACCCCTCCTGGTGCGTGAAAATATCCTCTATGGTTGTTTTAGTTTCTTTTTTTTTTGTTTTGTTTCGCTCTTGGCATGTAATGTATGGGCTTTGCTAATAATTACTCTTTTGATTGTATGTAAAGACGTTTGGTGTATTGGGTATCCAGCTGCATGCTCTAAGCATTGCTTTCTTCTAACAGTATTTTGATGCACTAAGCATTTTGTTTTGCCCATATTAATATCGACACGCTAAGTGTCAAGGCTGGGTTCTCTAAGCACCCATCAATAAAATTCAATGTGTTAAGTATTTAAACATTTTAAAATTTAATACACTGAGTATTAAAATTTGGCATATCAACCATTCAATTACATTGAATGTGGGCTCCAATACACTAAGTATGAGAATCATGTCGCTAAGCATGAAATCAAGTAGACTAAGTACTTAAAAATGTGGTATACTAAGTACGACGCTGGGCAACTGGGGCTATTTGCCACTTCGTCCTTAAAAGAAAAACTTCTTCAAGTTTCTAGCGTTCCATGTTCTTGGTATTCAACTCCCTTCCACTGTTTCCAACACATATGCGTCATTCCTATTTGCTTCTATGATATTATACGGGCCCTCCCATACCGAGCCTAGCTTGCCTTGAGGTTGGGTTCGACTTGCCTCGTTCCTTCTCAACACATACTCGCCTACCCTGAACGCTTTCTCCTTCACCCTCTGATTGTAATACCTTTCAGTTACGCGCTTGTATGCAGCTTGGTGTATCTCCGACTTCTCGCGCCTCTCTTCGAGGACGTCCATATTCAATCTTAGGTCTTGGGCATTACTTTCTTCATCCGTGTTGACCGCTCTCAACGTGCCAACCGTTATTTCAATGGGAAGTACAGCCTCCGTCCTATATGTTAGGCTGAACGGGGTCTCACGTGTGCTTGTTCGTGGAGTGGTTCTGTATGACCACAATACTGTCGGTATCTCTTCTGCCCAATTCCCCTTTGCCTTACCCAACCGTTTCTTGATGCCGTTCACAATGGTTCGATTGGACACTTCTGTTTGCCCATTAGCCTGTGGGTGCGCCACTGGTGTGAACCGCTGATTTATCCCTTTACTGGCGCACCATTCTCTAAAAGGGTTTTCAGCAAATTGTAGTCCATTGTCACTGACGAGCACCTTAGGTGTTCCAAATCTTGTCATGATATTCTTCCATACAAACTTTATCATGTGTCTTCCTGATATGCACGCTAGCGGTTATGCTTCAATCCACTTTGTGAACTAGTTTACTGCCACCACCATGTACTTCAGCTTTCCAGGTGCTTCCGGGAACGGGCCTACAATGTCTATGCCCCATTGGTAGAATGGCCATGGGCTGGATATGTTCTGCAGTGATACTGGCGGGTTTGCTTGGACTGGAGCATAAGACTGGCATTCCCCACACTTCCTAGTCACTCCAGCGCGTCTTGGTGTATAGTGGGCTAATATATTTCCATTCAGAGCACTTTACCCGTTAAAGCTCTGGCTCCCTCGTGTGCTCCCGCCTGACCTGCGTGCGCCTCCTGTAGCGCCTCCATCCCTCTGGTCTGATCTACGCATTTCAACCATGGTGTCGTGAACCCTTTTTGATACAGCTCCCCGTTTATCAATGCATATGAGGGCGCCTTTATATTTATTTTCCTAGCTTCACTGTGGTGGTCTGGTAGTACTCCCCTTCGCAAATACTCCATAAATGGTGTCATCTATGTGGGCCCGGTTGTTGTCAAGGTATTTACTTGCTGTTCGTCTATACTCGTTTCCCTGAGCACTTCTACCAAAACCTTCTTCGATAGATGATCGAAACATGTGGATGCCAACTTGCTTAAAGCGTCTGCCCTTTTATTTTCGCTTCGAGGTATTTGCTTAATCGTGAACTGTCTGAAGGACTGGATCAGTTGTCTCACCATTCTCACATACCTCTCCATTCTCTGATCTCTTGCCTTAAAACTTCCGTTAATTTGGTTCGCGGCAAATCTAGAATCCGTTGGAGCTGTCACAGCCTTCGCTCCCATTTGTTTGGCTAGGCGCAACCCTGCGAGCAAGGCTTCATACTCCGCCTCGTTATTTGAGGTGTGGAAGTCGAACCGAAGAGCGTAGGTCACTTCCTCTCCCTCTGGGCTAGTCTAGATTAAGCCTGCCCCCGAGCCTTCCCTGCTGGATGCCCCATCGGTATATAGTGTCCATGAACAGTCGTTGGCTGGGACCTCCTCTACCGCCCAGATTCTGTCCTTGGCTGAGCTTCCTTCGTCTGGAATTTCGAGCAAGAAATCATCTAGTACTTGCCCCTTAATGCTTGTACTTGGACGATAACTTATCTCATGCTCCCCCAGCTCAATTGCCCACTTTGCTAACCGGCCCGATGTTTCTGGCTTAAGTAATATCTGTTTGATGGGGCAATTTGTTAGTATCTCTATTTGGTGTGCTTGGAAGTAACGCCTCAAACGTTGCGCCGCGTAAATGAGCGCCAGGACTAGCTTTTCCAGGGTGGGGTAATTGAGTTCAGGACCCTGTAATGCCCTACTCACAAAGTATACCGGCTTCTGCTCTCCTTCCCTTTCTACGGTCAACACCGAGGATATCGCTTCGTTTGAGGTCGAGAGGTACATTTGCAGTGTTTCCCATGGGATGGGGCTAGCCAGTGTAGGTAGCTTGTGTAGTGCTTCCTTAATCTTCTGGAGCGCTTCTTCCGCCGCGGCTGTCCATTGAAAGTTGTTCTTTTCAATACAGCCTTTCAGTGTATGGAATAGTGGCATGGCCTTGTCAGCGGATTTTGAGATGAACCTACTCAAAGCTGTGAGCTTCCCATTCAAACCCTACGCGTCCCTGAGGGTGCCTGGGGGTGGTGTCTCCATAAACTCGTCCACTTTAATTGGGCTAGGTTGGATGCCTTGTTTGGTAACATAGTATCCTAAGAACTGTCCTTCTTCTACCCCGAATGTGCACTTAGCCGGATTCAATTTCATTTTGACCCTTTCCAGTGTTCAGAAAGTCTCCTCGATGTCCTGCAACATTTTGTTTTCATGGGAGCTCTTAATCACCATATCGTCGACATACACCTCGATATTCCTCCCAATTTGCTCGGCGAAGATCGAGTCAACCAGGCACTGGTATGTGGCTTCCGCGTTCTTCAAACCGAAAGGCATCTTGGTGTAACAAAAGGTGCCATGATCCGTGTAGAACGTCGTTTTCTCTTCGTCATGATCACTCTCAGAATCTGATGATATCCCTTATATGCATCCAGGAAACACTTTAGCTTAAACCCTTGCAGGTATTCCACTTTCTGGTCGATCTCCGGGAGGGGATAGCAGTCCTTGGGACACGCTTTGTTCAAGTCTGAGAAGTCAATGCACATACGCCATGATCCGTCTTGCTTGCGCACCATAAACGGATTAGCGATCCAGGTTGGGAAAACTGCTTCCCTTACTATTCCGGCCTCCGCCAGCTTAGCCACCTCTGCGTTAATTGCCCTGTTGCGGTCCCCACCTTGGACCCTTTTTTTCTGCTTCGCTTCCTTTGTCCCTAGTTTGATCGCCAGTTTATGCTCAATGACCTTCCTATCTACCCCCACCATGTCTGTGGGGGTCCATGCACATATGTGCTTGTACCGTTTGAGTAAGCCGACTACTGCTTCCCTCACGTCACCTGGGAGGTTGTGACCAATGCTGATCGGCTGGTCAGGGTATCCTTCGTTGATTATTTCACTTCCTTTTGTCGGGTCTTGTCACGGCTTCTTTGTTTCTTTAGTCATCTCTGCTGGCTTCATGACCGTAAAGCACTGCAATTCCCTAGGAGGGGTGGCGACTACCATGGCTGGGCCTGCCGGATTGTCGAATTTCAAGATTCCATGCATGGTCGACGGGACCGCTCCTAGCTTTAGGAGGGTCGTTCTCCCCAAGATGATGTTGTGCTCTGCCGAATGTCGAATGACCACTAAGTCAATCAGGACCGTCTTCTTTTGTTGTTTATAGTGGCTGGTGATTGTCAGGGGGAAGTGAATCGTGCCCAGCGGCCACAGGTTGTGCCCGGTGAATCCGACCAGCCTCCCTGCCTCAGGTTGTCTTCCATTGATCTGGGAGAAGCCGGAAACAGTGCTCATAAATTATATCTACTGAACTCCCTGTGTCGACGTAGACTCTATGTATGGTCACATCTTTGATGGAGGGTTGGATTACCAATGGGTTATCACCTCTCCATCCCTCAGGACGGGGGTCTTGCACGGAGAACGTGAGCATCCACGCCGGGGGTCCGGGGATCCATTGGTTTGGCGACTGTGCTTCCCTACTTCTTTTGTTACGTATCATGAATATTTCCTTGGCTTGAGCTCCTTCTCGAGGCGCGTTCTTGGCATTTTCAGCGTCAAATTTGGCTCGCAAACTCCGCGCTATTTCCACCAACTCTCCTTTGAGCTGCTTTTCCTCCATTTCCTTCTTGAGTACTGAACAACTGGCAGTATCGTGTGTCTTACTTTTGTGGTACTCGCAATACCGGCTCTTGGGTGACTTGGTTGGCTGTTGTTTCTCTGATACCGTATACACCTCCGGTCGACGACTCCGTCTGTCATCTCTATTGAATGACCGAAATCTAGCTCGAGGCCTCCTTACCTGGCCAAAGTGCCTACTTCCCCCTCGAAAGTCTGTGTGACTTGGGTTGTGGCGTTTAGTCGTCATAGCATTTAGGTATGCCTGTTTTGCTGCCTCGCCTTCTTCTTGCCTCAAATATCGTTCTACCTTCTCCTTTAACTCAGCCCTTGTTTGGGGTTTCTTACCCATAAGCTTTTGTGACAAGGGGCCTGGTAAAATTCCCCATGTGAAAGCGCCAGCTATGAGCCCCTCGTCGTGTCCCGGCACGTCTAACGTGGCATTTATGAACCTGGTGAAATATTATCGCACGGTTTCACCCTCCTTTTGCTTACAGCCTATTATGGAATGAGAATCTCCTTTGTACTTTCGTAGCTGCATGAAGTTGGTAAGGAATAAGTATTTAAGTCTAGCAAAATTTGATATGATGCTTGGACGTAACGTCTTGAACCATGTGCCTGCGTTGCCATCCAGAGTAGTCGGGAAATATGTACACCAGAACCTCTCGTCAAGCTTCAGAGACGTCATTGTCCACTCATACGTGTCGATGTGGCTGTCTGGGTCGGTAGTGCCATTATAGGTTTTGAGTGTTGGTAGTTTGGCCGTGTTTGGTATTTCGTACTCTAGCAACTATTTGACAAACGGGGATGTAACGCTGCGAGAAAGGCAGTCTTGGGTTGGAACGATTGATGTGCCTTGCGACTGGTGTTGGAGTTTTAAACCGCATGACGACGATGCATGATAGCCTGGACTTGGTCCGTAAAAGGGGTGTTGTTGGAATGGCAACTGGAGAGGATAGCCAGAGGGGAAAGGGTGTATTGGTGTTAAATGGTTGATTGTCGAGGCCTGGTGGAGGTTATGGTTGGAGGCAATGGTCGGTCCGGCCATCGAATAGATAGGTGGTGTATGAGCTACCATAGTCTGCGCCAGTGGGGGTAGGGAAAGCATCGGGCCCAGTCCACCCTTCACTTGATTGAACAGTGGCACTGAAAACGGAGGCTGACTGTTGAAAACTTGGCCTGGTGGTAGCATCGTTGGGTGGACCGACGGTAGTTGCTGCGTTGGTGGTACAAAGAATGGCGGCATCTGAACGGATGTGGTTAAAAGTAGCCCCGACGGCGCTGTTGTTGGTTGGTGAGTTGCCGGTTGCGGGGCGGTGTTGGTGGCTATCGTAGAACCTCCCTCACCTAGGGTTGCTCTGTTGACCACCGTGGGCAGCGGTGTTTCGTCCAACGTTGACATGGAGCATATGGGACTAGCCTGATTGCCATCGTGTCCATCGCTGCCGTCGGACGCCATTGATTCTTCAGCCTTCTGCTTTAGTTTGTGTTCTTCGTCTCACAAACGGATGGCGCCAAATGATGCGACCTAAGCTTCAGTCGGATTAATACTGGTGAATCAGGTTCCTCGTTGCCTCTGCAAGATCACAAGAAAGAGAGGCCGTCAGCCGTTTCCCGGGAGGGTGCTCCCGGAAGAACGCTCTGACAATCAAGTTAGAAGGTATCCAGGGTTTGTGGTATCTTCTTTTGGAGAGAAGAGCTTACCTTGTGAGTCCGAGGTGCATCCTTTTATACCTAGCGCTTTTGCCCAGTCCGTACTGGACAGGATCGCTTTTTGGAGAGACAAGATCAGAGGCGCTGATTGGAGGATCGTGCATCCTCAACCGTTAGAGCGCTCTTATTGGCTCTGTCGGTAATGGCCTGATCCACTGTTTGTCCCCTGATTGTCTCTTTTGTCTTGGAGATGGGAGCGTTCTTTGGCGGGCGCGAGCCCCTCGCCTGGGCATTCTGTCCCCAGAGGCGTTGGCGGGCGCTGAGCCCGCTGGGCTTAGACCGGCTGGAACGCTTGGCGCTCTGGTTAGGCGTGATTATGTCGTGCCGTCTTAGGCACGTCATCATATCTTCACCAATGGAACCTCCTTGTTACGCAGGACTTTCACTTTCTTTTCCAAGACGGAAACCGGCCTCTCAATATAATTCAGGCGCTCATCAACCTGAATGTCATCCAGTGGTACTACTGCCTCCGGGTCCATAATACACTTTCGCAATTGCGAAACGTGAAATGTGCTGTAAATTCGGCTGAGCTCATCTGGCAGCTCTAGCCTGTAAGCCACCTTGCCAACCCTGGCAATGATCCTGGACGGCCCAATATATCGGGGTCCCAATTTTCCCCTCTTCCTGAAGCGGATCACACCCTTCCAAGGCGAGACCTTCAGGAGTACCATATCACTGACCTGAAAGTCTAACTCGGAGCGGCGCCGGTCAGCGTAACTCTTCTGCCGACTTTTAGCAGTCTGCAGCCGCTGCCTAATCTGCTGAATCTTCTCGGTAGTCTGCAAGACCACCTCCGTCCGACCCATCACCCTGTGACCAACCTCACCCTAACAAACCGGGGTGCGACATCTCCGCCCGTACAATAGCTCGAATGGCGGGGCGCCAAAGCTGGAATGATAGTTGTTGTTGTAGGCGAACTCTGCAAGCGATAGGTGGGAATCCCAGCTCCCACCAAAATCAATGACACACGCCCTCAACATATCCTCGAGGGTCTGAATGGTCCGCTCACTCTGACCATCAGTCTGCGGATGGAATGTTGTGCTGAAGTGCAACCGTGTGCCCAGCTCCTCGTGAAACTTCTACCAGAAACGGGAGGTAAACCTGACATCTCGATTAGAGACAATGGAAACGGGAACCCCATAGCGAGACACGATCTCGCGAACGTACACGTCGGCCAATTTCTCGACCGATGAGGTCTCCCGTATGGCCAAGAAATTGGCACTCTTAGTCAATCGATCCACAATGACCCATATAGCGTCAAACCCCTTCGCCGTCCTCGGCAACTTGGTAATAAAATCCATCGTGATCTATTCCCATTTCCACATGGGGATCTCCAGGGGCTGCAGCTTGCCATGCGGCCTCTGATGCTCAGCCTTGTCCATCCTACAGGTCAAACACCTCTCGACGTACCAAGCGATTTCTCGCTTCATGCACGGCCACCAATAGCTCAAACTCAAGTCCCGGTACATCTTGGTGGCCCCGGGTGAATAGAGAAGTGAGACTTATGAGCCTCCTCCATAACCGTCTGCCTAACCCCACCAGACGCCGGAACCCAAACCCGACCGCATCGGTTCAATAATCCCCGACTGTCCTGCTCAAACCGGGTATTCTCACCCTTGATCCTCTCCAGCTTCCAATTCTCTGGTCGCATGCCCTCAACCTGGGCATCTCTGATCAAACTCACAAGCGGAGAGTCCATTGCTATCCTCATACATACCACTGGGGTGGAAGACCTAGCTGACTTTCGGCTCAAAGCGTCCGCAACCACATTCTCTTTACCAGGGTGGTAAAGGATCTCGCAATCGTAGTCCTTGACTACATCCAGCCACCTGTGTTGCCTCATGTTCAGGTTCGGCTGATCCATGATATATCTCAAGCTCTTGTGATCCGTGTAAATGGTACATCGGACCCCATAAAGGTAATGTCTCCATATCTTGAGGGCGAACACCACCGCCCCTAGCTCAAAGTCATGCGTAGGGTATCTCGTCTCATGCGGCTTCAACTGCCGCGACGCATAAGCTATCACTCGCCCTTTCTGCATGAGGACCACCCCTATACCTGTGATGGATGCATCACAGAAAACTACAAAATCCTCTACTCCCTCCGGGAGTGTCAAGATTGGGGCCTCGCACAACCGCTGTCGGAGGGTCTCAAACGCCCTCTGCTTCTCAGGGCCCCACCGGAAATCCACCCCCTTCCTCGTCAGACGAGTGAGGGGTACCGCAATTTTAGAGAAGTCCTGTATGAATCTCCGGTAGTACCCTGCCAATCCCAAAAAGCTTCTGATGTCTAAGGGAGATTTCGGAACCTCCCACTGCATAACCGCCTCGATTTTGGCCGGATTGACCAAAATCCCCTCCTGGTTAACAAGGTGTCCGAGGAACTGGACCTCTCGTAGCCAAAACTCACACTTCGAGAACTTGGCGTACAGCCGTTCTCGTCTCAGAACTCCCAATAACTCCCGTAGATGCTCCTCATGCTGCTCTCGGGCCTTGGAATACACCAAGATATCGTCTATAAACACTATAACCGAGCGATCGAGCATCGGTCTGCAGACCCGATTCATTAGGTCCATGAACACTGCTGGCGCGTTGGTGAGCCCAAACGACATCACCACGAACTCATAATGTCCATAACGAGTTCGAAACACGGTCTTCTCTACGTCCTCCTCTCTGACCCTGACCTGATGATACCCAGACCTAAAGTCTATCTTGGAAAACCAAGACGCGCCCTGCAACTGATCGAAGAGATCGTCTATCCTCGGGAGTGGGTAACAGTTCTTCACCGTTAACTTATTCAACTCCCGATAATCAATGCACATCTGGTGCGAACCGTCCTTCTTCCAGACAAAAAGAATCGGTGCTCCCCAGGGAGAACTGCTAGGTCGAATGAACTGCTTGCCTAGCAGTTCCTGTAGCTGTGACGACAGCTCCTACATCTCTGGCAGTGCCAATCGGTACAGCGCCTTAGCGATAGGGGCCGCACTTGGCACCAGGTCGATCCTGAACTCGACCTGCCTCTCCGGAGGTATCCCTGGCAACTCCTCCGGAAACACATCTCAAAACTCCCTAACCACCGGAACATCGGAAACCGAAATCTAATCCCTGGCTCGCATATCCAATACATACGCCAAGTAACCCGCACCCCCGTGCTGAATATACTGCCGAGCCCTGGCGGCTAAACAAAATTCTGATCCCACTCTGGTGCCCTCGCCATATACAATCAACTCTCCCCCACTTGGGGTTCGAACCACTACCCGCTGACCCTCACAGTCAATCATGGCACTGAAACGACTGAGCCAGTCCATCCCCACAATCACGCACACATTCCCCATGGGGATCAGAATTAAGTCAATCGGAAAAGGTACCGCGAAGATCTCCATCTCGCACCCTCGATAGATCGAAGAAGCAGAAACCCCGTGTTCGTTGGCGATAGAAACTCGCAACGGACACTCTAGCTCGCCTACTGGCACTCTGAACTCCCTACTAAATGTCTGAGATACAAAAGACCAACTCGCCCCCGAGTCAAATAAAACCAATGCAGGTAAGGAGTTCACTAGGAACGTACCTAACCACAAGCACAATAGATAAGCATACAGGAGATATAGTAAATGAGATAAAGGATAGAAACATACCAACAACCACATCCGGTGCTGCCCTGGCCTCCTCGGCCGTAAGCTAAAAGGCGCGCCCCTGAGCCTTCGGGCGCTCTGCCCTACCCTGCCTCCCATCGGTAATCCTCAGTGTAGCCGACGTTGGAGCCTGCGCCGGCTTGGCCGCAAGCTGTGGACAGTTGGTCTTCACGTGACCAACTTGTTGACAATGATAGCATATCCTCATATCCGAGGCAGGGGCAGACTGACGGCAGTCCCTAGCAAAATGCCCCTCCTTGCCACACTTGTGGCACCTGCTACTAGCTCGACAAGCCCCAGTATGACCCTTGCCGCACTTTCCACAAGTGCGGCCCTGCTGACCCCCAATCCTATAATCAACGGTCTTAGACCGCTTCGGCGCCGGCTGTAATTGCGCCGGGGCTGGCCGCTGCTCCCTCAACTGTAGCTCGATCTCCAACTCACGCCGCCTAGCGGCCTCCTGTAACTCCAATAGAGTATCACATCGCTGTGTGGCAACAAACTGTCGAATATTAGTCTTGAGCATGCTCAGATACTGTGTCATCTGGGCCTGCTCAGACGCAAATTCAGGGAAGAACATCGCCCTCTCAGTGAACATGCAGGTGATCTCCGTCACCGTCTCTCCATCCTGTCTCAGACTCAAAAACTCTTGTGCCAAACATTACCAATCGACCTGCGGAATGTAACGGGCGCGGAACATGTCCCGGAACTGATCCCAAGTAACCGCAGCTCTCTGCTCATCCGAGTATGACCCTGTCGTCGGCCTCCACCAGTCCTTGGCCCCGAGCCTCAGCATGTTCAGGGCGCACCTAACCTTTTGGTCAGTAGGACATGAACACGTGAAGAAACAACCCTCCACTTCGGATAACCACCTCATGGATCGAATAGGATCCTGGGTACCGTCAAATGCCGGGGGCTTCTTGTTATCGAAGTCCTGGTACTGGAAACCCCTACTGACTCCTACCCTTGTCGCGGATAGATCTGATGCAGCTGCTGCGGCAGCTGTCTCTGCGAGAGCCGCGTAGCGCTCATCAAAGTACTCAACCATGGCGGTCTTAATCGACCCGAACATCTGCGGCAGCTGTGCCCGGAACATACCAGCAACCTCATCATGCAGGATCTCTCGAATCCTGGCATCCAACTCGTTCGTACCCATCTGCATCATCGGCTCAGGTGTTGTTGGCCCCTCCTGGCCTTCGTCTCCTGACCCAGATCCCGAACCTGATCCAGTTGTTGGATTAGTGTCTAAGTCCATAACTATAATTGGTATGTACTTGACCCGACTCGACATGGTCCATTTGGGTTGCATGGCATCAGAACATTTGGATAGACCGTTTATGAAGAAAAGACATTTTGTGACATATTAATATATTATAAGTTCTAATATATTAATATGAAATCATGTTATTTAATTAGTATTGATCAAGAATTAATTTGGACTTAATTTAGTGATCAAAAAGAGACTAATTAAATATACGGGGATTGATTGTGTAAATCATTCATTCTTATATATGTGGGCTTATGATCCAAGATTCCTTTATGTTTGGTTTAACCCATGTGGTGATCCATGGATACTCCATGGAGGTTAAAACCCATGGAGCATAAGGAATGGGTAAAGTCATGAGTTACATGGTGTAACCATAATAGCCACACTATATAAGAACCCCTTTAGTTCAAGAAATTGGCACTAGTGATACATATTTTGAGGGCTAGCCAATTTGAACATGTATGTGTTCTTCTCATGGTTATTCCAAGAGTTCATGATGTTGTGTGAACCATTTGAGGTGTCACACTTGGGGCACTAGGCTCTCAAGCTTCATGGAGTCAAGCAACAACAACAAGGTATGTATTCTATCTATTTTATTATCCTAGATCCAAGGTATTTTGGGTTGCATGTACACTTAGGAGTGTTAGAATGCTCAAAACCCAACAGTGGTATCAGAGCCTAGGCTTGTTTTCAATTATACTTGACGCAAATTGCTGAAAAATGCTGAAAAAGTCGAATTTCGGGCATTCTGGGCACTGGACTCGCCAAGTCCACTGATGAACTCGCCGAATCCATGAAGAAAATCATCCTACTCCACGAGTAGGTTGATACACTCGACGAGTAGGAGCCCCAGACAGCATATTTTCGAGGTTTTTGGCTAGAAATGGACTAGGAACATTACCCTAAGCTGTTTTTGGACTTATAAACTTGTTTTTGATGTGGTAATGTTCATACTAATCCAATTTCAAAGATAATTGTCAATAGATTCATGTTTTGTATTAGTTTAGTGATTAGGCTAATTACATGAAAAAGTTTGATTTGAATTATCTTTATCTTATGAGTTGCTTAGATTAATAGAAAAGTTAATTGATTATGTGTTTTCAATCCATTTTAATCTAAGATTTGATTCTAAAATGTGTTTTTGTAACTTGTCCTCAAGTTATATGAAAAGTCACATTTAAGTTTCATAAAACTCATAAAAGTTGGTAATGGTTACAAAAATGAAGAGTCTTGTCCTCAAGTTATGGAGGTTCAAGAGTCACTTCATTAAGTAATAAAATGTGTAACCTTAAATAATTCCATAAGTTATAAAATAAAGAAAAGTTACATTCTTTTATTAGTTTAAAGTCTTCCATAACTTGTCCTCAAGTTATGGAACTTGAAGAGTTTTTTAATTAAAACTAATTTAAACACATAAGTTATGGAATTAATTAGTTTTGAATAGTTTCAAAACTTGCCCTCAAGTTTTGGAATTTGAAAAGTTTCACTTATGAATACTTTAATTCCAAGTTAGCCCCTTAGAATTTTAAAAGTTAAAATTCAAACCCTTATACTATTATTATAATTTTAATTATATAGATATGTATAAGATAAAGTCAATCTTACCGTTAGTAGGCCTCATTCACGAAGCCGGTCTATAAGGGGGGTATAAGGTTACTGCCTATAAAATGGCAGTTTAATGGGTGTCCACTCTCACCCACCGCTTCCTTGACTGGTGGAGGGTCGTTAGCCGAACGGGTAGGAAAGGACTATAATTTTCCCTTCATTAAAAGTATTAATGATAAATACTAAGTAACTAAACATTTATAAATTCCCAATCATAGTTACTTAGGAAAATGTGAAATTGGTGCTAGCCCATAAAATTACACTTTGTACCTTACCAAGTCGTTAGTGGAGCGTGTGTGGTTAACCGGCACACTAACATGGACTAGTAAGACTGGCAAAGGGTAACTTAACTTTATTATAGATCGGTGGAGCGTGTGTGGTTAACCGGCACATCGATTAGGTAATATTGTTGAGGGTACCAAGTCAATTTGTATGGTTATTCACACCTTGTTTGTGATCCTCGGCATCCCAGTCACAAACTTGAGAGGGCACAATCGAGATTCAAACATGCCATTGAAAGTTCAATGTATCTCAAAAGATCTAGGAGTTTCAAATCCAATTAAAACTTAGTTATATTTCGTTTTTCATGGTGGAAATTGGTAAATCGTCATTTACCTACCTTCAACTATTTTATAACTTGGATTACGGCATCCCTCTTCCAATTATAAATAGGTTGTTGGATCCTAGCCTTAATATTTCATATTGGGTGTTATATTAAGGACTTTAGATCAACTATCTTGAATAATCTCCCAAAAGATGTCTAAGTTTAGACATCTATGATCTTCCCAAATCTCTTGAAACAAGCTTTCCTAAATGAAGATGATGTCCCATGGAAATCATACTTCTTTCAGCTCCTCTAATTATTCTCCCTAAAGTTCTTGAAAAGTTTAAGGTCACTCAAGCCCTATTGGCAAGCAAAGGTCTATATGTGATCACATCTTGGAGATGTAGTCAGATATTGACAAGCCGGGAGAGTTGGGTGTCAAAGTCTTGAGAAAGTTGGTGACTCAACTATTTTCTAAGTCACATAGTGAGTTCCTTTGGGACTCCTATGAAACAGACTATGACAAGACCCTTAATGATCTTTTCTATTTGCTAAGATCAACTTCCTAAAACTTTATGGACATTGACAATGATGACATTGGATATCCAGTAAAGCTCTCTCTTCCCAATGGAAAGGGATCGGCCATAGTCAACTCGGTTGACCAAATGGTAAAGAGAACGGCTAAGTCTGAGATAGTCCCATTATCAAGGGTCTATTGCCAAAGAAAGGGGCATTGGTTGCGAAGCTGCCAAATTTACCTAAGGATATTAAAGTCAATAAGTTTGACTCTACTTCGGGTAAAGTCCACTATCTAACTCTGCTAAGTTTCTATTCTAAGATTCTTGATACATGATGTGACTTGGTCACATGTTGATGTTTTAAGAATCAAAGAAAAAGTGAAGAAACTTAAAGAAAGAATATGTTGAATCTGATGGCATTGATGGATTTCTATCGCATAGTTTGAAGATCGGATTCTTGAGCTACTTCTTAAGAGTTATGATATTTTGCTTAGGAATAAATAACAACAAAGTTTTCATGTGCTTTTGGATTGTAAGGATAGTTTTTCCGCAAAGTTTTAAAATAAAAGAAATTTTTTTATTTTATTTTATTTATTTTAAAATATCCTTACAATGGCATTTGTGAAAACTTTTGTTGCTTATAAGATTCCATTAAGAGCAAGAGTGGAAATATGAATTTGATTCTTTCATTTGTGGTAGTGTCTAAATTTACCAAATAAGGAAAGATTCTCACCACCTAAGTTTCAGTTGGATAGAAACTTGGAATCATGCAAGTTGTATAGCATGATGAATAAGAACTTTCAAGCATTGGAAAAATTAAGATTAACTACTTGTTCACATGGATGTGTGAGTCAAGTAAAGGATCGAGTACACATTCTTGTGCACTGATCAAGCCCACCACAAATAATCGTTAAGACTATTCGTCATTATTTACTAAAACTCAGTAAATATGGTTATACTTACAAGCTTAAGTGTAATTCTAAGACATTGGAAAAGGTTTCAATGTATGGCAGAGCGAATAAGAAGAATCAACTTAGGCAGAAAGATAAAAGTTTCTCAAATCTGAAAAGATGGGAGAGTACTTTAGTATCATGTTATATAATCATCTTAATGATTAAGAGACCTTATCGCAATTCATCCTCTAAGTCCATTCTGGTAGCTAAGAAGAGGAGCTATGAATTGTTGAAGTGGTTAAATCAAGAAGATGATTTATACTTCGTTCCAAAAATAATTCTTAGAGTTATACTCTAAGATTGTAACTTGAGTGACATGTCTTAAAGAAGGTTTAAAACACTTGTCAAATGTAAGAGTAAAAGTTTTTTACTCTTGTACATTTGAAATTGGTAAGTTGTGATGTTTTGGATAAAACAAAGACCAACTAAGGCCAATTGTGTGAAGTGTTTGTCTTTATTAGAATCCACACTATCTCTTGAATATCTGACAAGAAAGTCTTATATGTCAAGAGGACAGTGGGAGTCTTAAAGGTCTTGAAAGTCTCAAGAACTAATCAATAATAAAACCTGAAGTTCTTCACTAGCACACGACTTGAGGTTTATAACCTATCGTGTCGACATGTCTATGCCTATTCAAGTTGGCTTTGCATAGGAGTTCTGAGAGTTCTCAATTGGTTGCA
Organism: Lactuca virosa; assembly: GCF_052849685.1. NCBI lineage: Eukaryota > Viridiplantae > Streptophyta > Magnoliopsida > Asterales > Asteraceae > Lactuca > Lactuca virosa. The sequence goes on along the minus strand of NC_136428.1, from coordinate 89,374,918 downwards.
CAGCTACTTGGAAGCAATGGCAGGCCCTTGAGCTGCCAAATGGCAAGAATTTAAGATTGCACAAGTTTAATCCATATAAGTGTGGATTTGTCAGTAACCTTTTCTTGTGATTATAGTTTTGACAAAATTCATATGGATAGGAACTCATACACCATAAAATCTAAGTGTCATAAGGTTTCTCTCCGATTCATGAAAATGATGGTGAGGAAACACTTTCACTAAGTAGATTTTAGCTAGATAGCAATTGTGATATTTGCATTCTCAAAGTCGTTAGTGGAGCGTGTGTGGTTAACCAGCACACTAACATGGACTTGTGAGAAGTGGTAAAGGTCTAAACAATCGAGACTATGATTACGGCATCCCTTTTCATAGTTCTTAAAATTGTTTAAACACACATGTGAGCTATTTAAGATAAGGTGTATGATATTGATAAAGTTTTATCAAAGCAATCTAGTATCAGAAATCTGAACTTTGGTAAGAAAGTCAATAAAGTATTGATTTCTAGAAGTCCAGTTGATTTCTAATTACATATGAAAGCTAGTGGGAGCATGAGTGTTATGCTAATAATCATCATGATAGTGGGAGCATGATAATTATGATAAAGATTGCAAGTTAGCAATGTTAATTATAGAAAACAAAAGTTTCAATTCGTGAGGCTGCAGGGGTTGAAAAAGTTGTTTTGCTATAATTAAGGGAGAGGAAATTATACTTCATTTCAATTCTAAAAGCTTAGATTGAGGTTTTGAGTCGTATTTAGTCAAGGATATATATATGAATTTCATGTTGGAATGACTCAACATAAGGAAATTCTATATATGGGTCCATTATTTGCGTTCTAAAATTCGATTATGATTACGGCATCCCTTTTCATAATCTGAATTATGAGAACTTGGCAAATAGAAATGGAAATGTTATAGCAAAAGACTGGTTTAGTCTTTATGTGAGACATCATGACTCGTGCCCCATATGCTTCGGATATAGGATCGATTACATGTGCTATATTTATCCTTTCTAAAATTTTCCAAATGCCTGGGGCATTAAGAAGGGAAAAGGTCTAGAACTGGATATGACTAAAAGGATTAAGCAATTGTCGAGGACAATCTAAGGTTTACCAAAGATTGGTTGCTCAAGGACAGTTGGAAGTATAGTGTTAATTCTGGAAGGACCATATTGACATAATCTGTAAGGAGGCAACTCTTGTTCAGAAGTGATAGTCAAAATGGAATATGGAAATGTTTCAAAGTTGGAAATTATTCAATCTGTGTAACATTAGGAAACTTAATGCAAGAAGGATGTTTCCAAGGAGTTGATCTCCTTGGAATGCTCTGTAATGGTTGTTGTCAAGTCTTTCTGACTCTGTGCATAATCATTACAGGAGGATCAATGCATATAAGTTTAGAATCTAACATATTTCAGTAAATGGCATGAATTTGGAATTCTTGCATTTGCAGTAAGGATTTGGGACTGTGAAAGAGGATCATTGGAGTTATGTTCAATTGATCTAATTCACAAAGTGAAGATCATAGACAAACATAGTATGCATACTTGGTGTATGGCATGACTAGTGTTTAGAAAACATAGTGTACATGCTTGGAGCATGGGACAACTATTGTTTTAAATTCAAGAATAAAGTTGATAGCTGAAACAGTATACAATGAATAATGTGTAATCATATGGTGATAAATAAAAGGTGTTTTATTTATGTTCATAGGTTTTGATAGCATATTAGATTCTATTATTATTGTGTTTCATTTTGCATGTTTTGACTTCCAGAATAACTAGGTCGTTCTTCCTGATTGTCTAAGTTATTCAAACTATCCACAGTCGGTCATATGTTGGAAGTAGATATGAATCAAGACTGTCATGGGTTGGCTTGTAGAGGTCTAAGATGTTGGACAAGGGGCTACAACACTCATGAGTGCTCATAAGTTCTGAGTATTGGATTCAACCCGCGCTCATTGGAATCACTTCATGGATTTTATCACGAGTGATCATGAGACGATAATATCTTATATTCTTCAAACCTAGAGATATGAGTTGTTACTATGAGTTGGTTGTACATTGATTGCACGAAAACGCATTCGGTAACTCGGTGTTATAAAACGTGCCTTTGTGTATGATTCAACAAGTAGTAGAACAAGCCATATGAGTCGAAGTTTATCCATTCCTTTTACCTTCGGGATAAAAGCGATATCTGTGGGCCCCTCAATGATTTGATGATGACAAATGGAAGTGCTCGGCCGAGCCAGGGCTGGTTTGATTTGTTCAATTAGTCAGTCGTCATAAATCGGAAATCGGGAAACAACAAATGGACAGAGAGAATGATTATAATCCATTTCTCAGTCCATATGATATCTAGAATGGAGGAATATATGATCCCTTATCTAATGGACAAGTCATTTACAAAGGTCAGAGTTCATCTACAAGGTCAGAGTTCGACAGCGGCTTTTGAGAGCTACGATTGCCAGTTGGTTCCTGAAGTCATACGCAATAATAGTTTTAGACTTATCCAAGTGGGAGACTGTTGGATTAGTGTCTAAGTCCATAAATATAATTGGTATGTACTTGACCCGACTCGGCATGGTCCATTGGGGTTGCATGGCATCGGAACATTTGGATAGACCGTTTATGAGGAAAAGACATTTTGTGACATATTAATATATTATAAGTTCTAATATATTAATATGAAATCATGTTATTTAATTAGTATTGATCAAGAATTAATTTGGACTTAATTTAGTGATCAAAAAGAGACTAATTAAATATATGGGGATTGATTGTGTAAATCATTCATTCTTATATATGTGGGTTTATGATCCAAGATTCCTTTATGTTGGGTTTAACCCATGTGGTGATCCATGGATACTCCATGGAGGTTAAAACCCATGGAGCATAAGGAATGGGTAAAGTCATGAGTTACATGGTGTAACCCTAATAGCCACACTATATAAGAACCCCTTTAGTTCAAGAAATTGGCACTAGTGATACATATTTTGAGGGCTAGCCGATTTGAACATGTATGTCTTCTTCTCATGGTTATTCCAAGAGTTCATGATGTTGTGTGAACCATTTGAGGTGTCACACTTGCGGCACTACGCTCTCAATCTTCATGGAGTCAAGCAACAACAACAAGGTATGTATTCTATCTATTTTATTATCCTAGTATCAATGTTTTGGTATGCTAGTTAGAATAATACCTTGGATAATCATATTTGCATGTATAATAGAGAAAACATAGATCCAAGGTATTTAGGGTTGCATGTATACTTAGGAGTGTTAGAATGCTCAAAACCCAACACCAGCCACAAAGCGTCTCGTCATCGCCATTCTGAAACATAACAGGAAGATATCAGACAATCCGCATAAATAACCGGGAACCAACTCCCGACTAATCTCTAGGGGTTGTGACTTCCTTGCTACGCGTATGGGTCCCGTGCTTTCAGTAGTACGGGCCCATACTACCTTCCACACCTACCCACATTTGTCTCAAGTATCACCACAACACCCTAACAATGTACATAAACATAGCGAGCACTCAATCCTCACTCCTAGAGGAAAGCTAACCGTCTCACAACTGACCTACCGGTCCCACACAACTCACCCATCCATGAAACTTCCACCAACCCTGCAGCACTAGTGTATGCTAGCCATACATAACGCTGGACCTTATAGACGTTCGAATATCCAATCCTACCCTAAGCTCCCAATCAAACAAGAACAGAACATAAGTCCAAATCAAACATTCTCAGGCTATAAGATCTTAATTATGTATAACAGTGATGCATACACTAAGCAACTACAGTAATGAAGTCAATCTCATATAAAGGACACCCTAGGCTAGCAGGCATCATGTAATCAGGAAACTCTATCATGCAATTCCTGAAGATCCCTAGCCTATCACTAGCATGTTGTTCTAACATATCACATAATCAATAACTGTATGGTATTTTGGGGTCTACTTACTGGCTTCGGCTGATCGTACACCCTGCATCCTCCTTTACTTATTTTGAAAACATTTTTGAAAAAATCAATTTGAAAATCCTTTCCTTGATTTGAGACTGGAGTTACACGAGTGTTCCTCCAATTCATTCAAACCAAGGCTCTGATACCAACTTGTAACACCCAAAATTTTCAAGCTAATTTTAAACTTTTTCAAAACACTTGAAACCATTTAAACATTACATAGTTTGTTTTCAAAATACTAATTATCAGAGTATCCCAGTATCAAATCATAAAAATCATAACAGCAGGAGGAGCGGTACGATCATGCCTTTGCCTTCCTGCGATCACCAGAGGTACCTGAAACAACAACTGAAACTGTAAGCCCGAGAGCTTAGTGAGCTATCCCCCAAAATACCAATCTCATAACCATATCATATAATCAAATAGGCAAACAACATGCATAATGAGCCTTCAGCCTCACTGGACCGCCTCGCAGGCCTTTAATCTATCTGGACCGCTCTTCGCGCCTTCGGCACGTCTGGACCGCCTCGCAGGGCCTACAGCCTATCCGGACCGCTCGTCAGGCCTTCGGTCTGACTAGCATCCCCTCCTGGGTCTGTAGTACATCCGGACCGCCATGGGTATGTTGGCCTTCAGCACAAAGCAGGACCGCCTCAACCCAACCCCCAAATCAAACAACGTGTGCATATACAATCATATGCTATCATAATAATAGTCAAATCGATCTAACATATCCAAATAGCATAGCAACATCCTATAACCAGGACATCGACCGAACCACGTCACTAAGCATAAGCATATCACCACCCTAACTAACAGGATGCAAAACAATAAACATATCATGTAATAATCCGGATACAAATTCATAAAGGGCCGGTCTTGGTGCCTTAGATCCTGTTGATATAGTGAGGATAACTCACCTCTCAAGTGTCGTCCGAAACTAGAAAGCTCAACTCTCGGATCACCAACACGAACTCCACCACCTATAGTTACCATACAACCATTTTTCATAAATTTCCAAATTACCAGAATACCCTTAGAAGTCAACTGGTCAACCCTTGGTCAAATTCAAAGTCCACAGTCAAAGTCAACAGTCCATGTTGACTCGACTCGTCGAGTGCAGTTCACCGACTCGTCGAGTCCTTCCTGAACTCGAGAAGTCGTGAAATCCTTAGTTGGCTCGTCGAGTTCCCTTTTAACTCGCCGAGTTCATACGTGTCCAAAGATTGGGAAAAACCCTAGCCGACTCGCCGAGTCAGTCGACTGACTCGCGGAGCCCAAGGCAATCTTCATCGGACTCGCCGAGTTGTTCATCAACTCGACGAGTTCATGGCCATCTTCATATGACTCGCAAAGTTGACTATGCAACTCGCCGAGTCCTTGCAGACCTTCATCCATGCAGACACTTTTTAAGCCATGCCAAGGTTCCAGATTATAGATCCAAGCTTCTAAGACATGTTTATCACGTAAAGTTGCAAACTTTACACGCATGCAAGGCCCTAAAGGCTCTAAATGACCAATCTAAGCTTCTAATGGAGCTTTACACCTTAGGAGAGTCTCATCCTTGCAAGAGCTGGAAACTTTATGTACTTAGGACTCAAAAGAGGTTCAGATCTGAAGTCTCAGCTTCAGATCTAGCTCCCATACAAAATCCCTTCATGAATAACTAAAGAAAGCCCTAGCCTCCGCATATGAATGATTGTAGAAGAAAAGAGGTCAAGGTAACAACTTATTACCTCCAAGGCGTGCCCAAACTGAAGTAGACTCTGGATCCACACGAAATCCTTGATGATAGCCTCTTGATCTACAAGTTTCCTTCACAAAAATCACTTCTCAAAGCTCCAAAACACTCTCCAAGCTCACACTCACGGAAATTAGGGTTTCTGGCTCTCAAGGGGTGATAGAGGACAGTGGTCCAATATATAGGGTGCAAAAACCCTGAAACTTAGGGTTTCCACTACCAGCTCCTACTCGTCGAGTCCCCCATGTCGACTCGACGAGTCACTCATTAAATGATGTGTCCTGGCCCGCTGCTACTCGACGAGTCACAACGTCAACTCGTCGAGTAGACCTTAAAACATGGAATCTAAATGGAATAATAATTATACCTGATGGTTGGGATGTTACAATTCTCCCCCACTTAACTTAGACTTCTTCCTCGAAGTCTGCTGTAGCGAATAACTGCGGGTAATGCTCCCGCATCTCAGCCTCCGACTCCCATGTCCACTGGGATCCCCTCCGATGCTCCCATTGTCTTGGAGCTGGGAGCGTTCTTTGGCGGGCGCGAGCCCCTTGCCTGGGCATTCTGTCCACAGAGGCGCTGGCGGGCGCTGAGCCCGCTGGGCTTAGCTCGGCTGGAACGCCCCGCCTTTTCTGTTCCTTTATAAAAACGCTTATAGGGTTTCCTTTTTGCCTTCACTCTTCCCTTATCCTTCTCCGTCTTCCTTTCTCTGTGTTTTTCTTTTTTCTCCTCCTCTATGGCGAGTCTTCCTGGTATCCTTCCCTCCGCCGCTGAATACCGCCAGCTTGAAATTTCATATGGTTTATCTTTTGTGGAGGGCGTGGAATTTCCTTCTCCAGGCTCTAGCATCTCAATCCCCCCTTCTGGCAAAATCAGGGTTTATTTGAAAACCCTGGACGCTGGCATTCGTTTCCCGTTGACGGACTTTCAGGAAGAAGTTCTCCAGAAGGATGGTTGTGGCTTGCAGATGCTGACCCCAAATGTTGTTAACAAAGTGGTAGCATTCGAGATGATCTGCAGGGCCAATGGCTATCTTCCCAATTATTTCATTTTTAAGTACTTCTTCAGATTCTGCGTCACCGGAGATAAATGTACCTTTTCAGTCCGACGAGGAGGACATGCTCTAGTTCCCGACGGACGAACCCCCAAGAACTGGCAGGATAAGTGGCTATGGGTGAATCAAGAACTGGTTGGGAGTGGTCGGTATCGTGCAAATACCTTTGCTGATACCATCCCCAAGCTTTTCCCTCACAATCAGGGCGTTGCCAATTACTTAAAGAGTGTCCAAGTATCTCCTGAGGACTACTTTGCGGCCCTCCTTTTTGGTGTAGGGATGAGTCCCTCTTGGAGGCGTCGTGGCAAAATGGCGGTGTTCTTTTGCAACGTTGACGGTAAGTGCTCTGTTTGGCTTTCTTCTTTCCTCTTTTCCTTCTCCCTCTTCTCTTCTTCTCTTTTTTTTTCTTTTTAGGTGACTGATACTTCGCGTTCTATCCTTTCCAGGTGCTGAATCCCCTTTGTCTATGGATGAGGTTCTACGGAAACGCTACCGGGGGAAGTTGGAGTATCGCGAGGTGGATCTAGTTGACCGGCTCCCTCCGCCTCGCCGGTTGGTCCAGCTTGCTTTGACTGCTGCTCCTTCTACTTCTCCTACAGGCGAGTCGGCGTCGGAGACGAATCCCTTCCGTGCTCGCCCTATTTCTGTTGTCATGCCTCTGGGAATTACCCTCTCCTCTTCCATGGAGAGTAGCGGTACGATCATGCCTTCGCCTTCCCGCGATCACCAGAGGTACCTGAAACACAACTAAAACTGTAAGCCCGAGAGCTTAGTGAGCTATCCCCCAAAATACCAATCTCATAACCATATCATATAATCAAATAGGCAAACAGCATGCATAATCAGCCTTCAGTCTGACTGGACCGCCTCAACCCAACCCCCAAATCAAACAACATGTGCATATACAATCATATGTTATCATAATAACAGTCAAACCAATCTAACAGATCCAAATAGCATAGCAACATCCTATAACCAGGACATCGACCGAACTAGGTCACTAAGCATAAGCATATCACCACGCCAAATAACAGGATGCAAAACAATAAACACATCATGTAATAATCCGGATATAAATCCATAAAGGGCCGGCCTTGGTGCCTTAGACCCTGTTGATATAGTGAGGATAACTCACCTCTCAAGTGTCGTCTGAAACTAGAAAGCTCAACTCCCGGATCACCAACACGAACTCCACTACCTATAGTTACCATACAACCCTTTTTCATAAATTTCCAAATTACCAGAATACCCTCAGAAGTCAACTGGTCAACCCTTGGTCAAAGTAAAAGTCCACAGTCAAAGTCAACAGTCCATGTTGACTCGACTCGTCAAGTGCAGTTCACCGACTCGCCAAGTCCTTCCTGAACTCGAGAAGTCGTGAAATCCGTGGTTGGCTCGTCAAGTTCCCCTTTAACTCGCCGAGTTCATTCGTGTCCAAAGATTGGGAAAAACCCTAGCCGACTCGCCGAGCCCAAGGCAATCTTCATCGGACTCGCCGAGTTGTTCATCAAATCGACGAGTTCATGACCATCTTCGTATGACTCGCCGAGTTGACTATGCAACTCGTCGAGTCCTTGCAGACCTTCATCCATGCAGACACTTTTTAAGCCATGCCAAGGTTCCAGATTACAGATCCAAGCTTCTAAAACATGTTTATCACGTAAAGTTGCAAACTTTACACGCATGCAACGCCCTAAAGTCTCTAAATGTCCAATCTAAGCTTCTAATGGAGCTTTACACCTTAGGAGAGTCTCATCCTTGCAAGAGCTGGAAACTTTATGGACTTAGGACTCAAAAGAGGTTCAGATCTGAAGTTTCAGCTTCAGATCTAGCTCCCATACCAAAATCCCTTCATGAATAACTAAAGAAAGCCCTAGCCTCCGCATATGAATGATTCTAGAAGAAAAGAGGTCAAGGTAACAACTTATTACCTCCAAGGCGTGCCCAAAACTGAAGTAGACTCTGGATCCACACGAAATCCTTGATGCTAGCCTCTTGATCTACAAGTTTCCTTCACAAAAATAACTTCTCAAAGCTCAAAAACACTCTCCAAGCTCACACTCACGGAAATTAGGGTTTCTGGCTCTCAAGGGGTGATAGAGGACAGTGGGAGGCACTAATGGTCCAATATATAGGGTGCAAAAACCCTGAAACTTAGGGTTTCCACTACCAGCTCCTACTCGTCGAGTCCCCCATGCCGACTCGACGAGTCACTCATTAAATGACGTGTCCAGGCCCGCTGCTACTCGACGATTCACAGCGTCAACTCGTCGAGTAGACCTTAAAACATGAAATCTAAATGGAATAATAATGATACCTGACGGTTGGGATGTTACACTGGGTCTAAGTTTGATTTTAATCTATAGAAGAAAGAGTATATGTGTTGGAAAGACGACAATGGAGGGATCATTGGTGGCTTTTGTGTATAAAGATTTACAAATAGCCACCAAAAGTTTCTCTAACAAATTGGGCCGGAGGAGGTGGTTTTCGCTCGGTTTTCAAGGAGAGAAGAGTTCAGGAGCGAAGTTAGCACCATCAGAACCATCCAACACATTAATCTTGTATGCCTTCGTGGGTTCTGTGCTCAAGGTAAAAATAAGTTGTTGGTTTATGATTACATGGCAAACGGTTCTCTGGGCACCCATCTTTTCCATGAAAAACAAGCTTTAAACTGGAAAACGAGGTATCTGATTGCACTTGGAACTGCAAGAGGTTTGGTTTATCTTCATGAGAAGTGTAGGGACTGTATCATTCACTGTGACATTAAGCCAGAAAACATTCTTTTAGATGCCATATTCTGTCCAAAAATTGCAGATTTTGGTCTGGCAAAGCTTGTTGGTCGAGACTTTAGTAGGGTTTTGACGACTATAAGAGGGAAACCTGGGTATCTAGCACCAGAATGGATATCGGGGGTGGCTGTCACAGCCAAAGCAGATGTTTATAACTATGGAATGATGCTTTTTGAATTAGTATATGGAAAACGAAATGTAGTACATTGTGAAGATTCAAGGAGTACATTCTTCCCAGGTTTGGTTGCAAATGTTCTTATGGAGGGAGGTGATATCCTTAGCCTGTTAGATACAAGGTTAAACAAGGAAGCTTGTGTTGAAGAAGTCACAAAAATTTGAAAAGTTGCATGTTGGTGCATCCAAGATGAGGCAGAGAGTAGGCCTGCCATGAGTCTGGTGGAACGGATTCTTGAAGGGTTTCAGATGTGAGCATGCCTCCGATCCCCCAATTTGTCACTTTATATGTTGAGAACATGGAGGATCCTTTTTTCTTCACTGATTCACCCTCACTAGTACACAGCAATTTCACTGGTGGTGGCTCCCAGTCAAAGGGCTCATCTTCTTGAATGTAATTCTCTTTATTTTCTCTATTATGTTCACGTGAGTGATTAGAAATTATATCAATGATAAAAATAAACGAGTCATTGACCTTTTTTTTGCGAATAAATGGTTGATAGAGCCGATCACTCTAGAATAAAAGTTGCATTTCATTTTACATAATCATTCTAATATAGCTTAGTTGATCATGTTATAACGTTAATGTGTGTATGAGATAAGATGTAGTTTTGGAATATTATGGATCATTTTCAGAGCCAAAACATGGTATTCTATATGAATTGAACCAAGCTTGAAAATGAGTTATTCAAGTTAGTTGTAGGCAAACATTTGGTTAATTAAAATATCAAATATTTAGATATTAGAAAGAGCGTATCTTAGCTGAACAGTTCCATAATTAACTTTTTCTAGAAATACGGTGTCAATCAATCTCTATGTGCTTTGTACGGTTTTGGTGAACAATCTTTTTTGCTATGATAATTGCAAGCTATCTACCTATAAACTTCTATAGATTCTTCCATCTTCATTCTGAGTGCACTATGTATCCACATTCCTTCACAAATTCCTAGTGCAAGAGCTTGATACTTGGATTCAACATTGCTGCGACACTGACATGACCTGTCACATGAACAAATGTTTCTTGCTCCTCCATGTGACAAGATTGCCCAAACATAATAACAAGCCATAATAGTAGTAACATGTGGTTGAGTTTCGGTTGTAGTATTTCAGGTCATCTTGCATTAGTGTGCACTTATATCTAATGAATCGCGGACCATAATTATGGGACCATGGGAGATTCTGTTCGTTTACACTTGAGAAGGACCATTTCTTTCAAGAAATCTAGGATGTATTTCATTCGGGGATATGACAATGCCTTCCTAGGATCGAGCAACTTGCATTCGAAGTAAGTATTTGGGCACAATTCCTTTTTAGTAGTCTAATTGATTGTACATCGTCTCTGGATGATGTTATCAACATACATAATAAGTATAGTTTTCTTCCCGATAGTACTAGTTTTGACAACCAATGTATGATCAACTTGACACTCAACATAACCTTGGGAGGTAACGAGTTAGGACGATTCAAACGATTTCACAAGGAGTAATAATGAAAGAATATAAAAAAACAAAGAACACAATAACTAACGCGGTCCACACGATCAATGTGAGTTTTTCATAATAGTAGTAACATGTGGTTGAGTTTCGGTTGTAGCATTTCAGGTCATCTTGCATTAGTGTGCACTTATATCTAATGAATCGCGGACCATAACTATGGGACCATGGGAGATTATGTTCGTTTACACTTGAGAAGGCCCATTTCTTTCAAGAAATCTAGGATGTATTTCATTCGGGGATATGACAATGCCTTCCTTGGATCGAGCAACTTCCATTCGAAGTAAGTATTTGGGCACAATTCCTTTTTAGTAGTCTAATTGATTGTACATCATCTCTTTCAACATACATAATAAGTATAGTTTTCTTGCCGATAGTACTAGTTTTGACAACCAATGTAAGATCAACTTGACACTCAACATAACCTTGGGAGGTAATTCAAACGATTTCACAAGGAGTAATAATGAAAGAATATAAAAAAAAAAAAAAAAAACAAAGAACACAATAACTAACGTGGTCCACACGATCAAAGTGATCAAATTACGTCAACGGGCTAAGTGAGTAAGGTCGTTGGTCACGCCTGACTTGAGAGCTAATCGAGGAAAAATGAGTCGCTAGGTGGAGATTGATCGAGGAAAAATGTGAGTTTTTCAATATTAAATTGGTTTAATACTAATTAAAATATTAGTTTAAAAATAGATATGAATTTGTAAAAACATAATAGTAATATTTAAAATTTGTAAGTATATGAATCAAATTTTGTTTTTTTATTTTTTTTTATTTTATTTTACCAAGTTGTCTGTATGAGTACAATAAAACCACTCACAAAAAGTAAGTACATATAGTGTCTTTGACCAAAATGTAACGTGAATGAAGGGTCGCACTAAGAAGTAAGAACTACTCATCTCCAAGATTATGACTTCCATACTTCTTAGCAAGTCGATTCAAACTTCACTACAAAACCCAACTCATGTTTGAAAGGTCATGATGATCGATCCACATCCACTTGCAACAAAAATTCATTTTCTCTTTTATTCTATTACGTACAATACAATATATGTCTAATTATTTGAATATAACAGATTAAATAAAGATAATTATCTTCAAGAAGAGGAGCTCTTCGACTGGGGGGAACAACTGCTGTATACCTCTGAACTCCCCTTTGAGGATGATTCTGTGAAGAAAATAACACGCTCGGTGTTATCAACAAAGAGCATGACAGATCGAGGGATCGGAGGCATATTCACATCCATAACCCCTTCAAGGATCTGTTCCACCAAACTCATTGAAGGCCTTCTGTCTTCCTCATCTTGGATACACTAACATGCAACTTTGCAAATTTTTTAGACTTCTTCAACACTAGCTTCCCTGTTTAACCTACTATCTACCAAGCTAAGGATATTACCTCCCACCTTCAGAACACTAGAAACTAAACAAGGGAAGAATGGACTCCTTGAATCTTCAGATTGCTCTGCATTTCGCTTACCATTAACTAATTCAAAAAGCATCATTCCATAGCTAAAAACATCCGCTTTAGCTGTGACAGCCACCCCTGATAACCATTCTGGTGCTAGATACCCTCGTCTCCCTCTTATGGTCGTCAAAACTCTACTAAAGTCTCCACCAACAAGCTTTGCTAGACCAAAATCAGCAATTTTCGGACAGAATTCGGCATCTAGAAGAATGTTTTCTGGCTTTATGTCACAGTGAATGATACAGTCTCTGCACTTCTCATGTAGATAAACCAAGCCTCTTGCAATTCCAAGTGCAATCTGATACCTCGTTTCCCAGTTTAAAACTTGTTTCCATGGAAAAGATGGGTGTCCAGAGATCCGTTTGCCATGTAATCATACACCAACAGCTTATTGTTACCTTGTGCACAAAACCCACGAAGGCGTACAAGATTAACATGTTGGATAGTACCGATTGTGCTGACTTCAGTCCTGAACTGCTTCTCTCCTTGGCTGATGCTTTCAAGCTTTTTCACTGCTACAATAGACGAATCATGCAGTATCCCCTTGAACACGGAACCAAAGCCACCTCCTCCTAATTTGTCCGAGAAATTTTTGTAGCTATTTTTAAATCTCTGTATGCAAATGCCAGCAATGATCCCTCCATTCTCGTCTTACCCACCGATATCCTCCTTTTTCTATAGACCGAAAGCGAAAATAGACCCAGGACGAAAAATGCAACTCCAACGGACCCAACAACAGCTCCCATGGTGACCCGATTACTCTTTTTATGATGTGGAAGATCTTTATAAGCCACTTTGACATAGACTTGTTTCCCATCATCATTGTCTTCTGAGAGGTTCAAGAGATCTCCATCCCAAACCGAACATTGATTATCGACAAAAGAGTAGCATTACAGGAGCAATTCTTCAAACAGATGGTATGACATTCTCGGGCACTTCCAACTGGCATGAATTTATTTTGAGGCAGACTCTTGACACTAATAATGAGAAAATCAGACTTTTCCATATTTCTCCCACACTGCAACTCAGTTTTTCTGACACACCCACCAGAGAAATCACTCTGATTCCATTGACTCTCTGATCTAGGCTTGAAGCCAGTCAAGCAATTACAAAACGGTAATTGAGTCTGCCTGCAAATTCCAAAAGCCCCACACCAAGCATAGACCTCACACTGTGTTCTAGGTTGAGTCCAAAACAAATTCCACTCTTTGGTAGCTTCCAACCATGTTTGTTGCTGTGCATGGCCAGAAATATCCATTATAAATCTAGATATGATGGTAGTATTATACACAGAATAAGTGAAGTAACTCTCATTCTCATTTTTATGATAGCTGAAATTATAAATGTAATTCAACCTCATTTCAGATACTTTGTCAAATCTGCGCCAATTCTCATTCCAAGGCCCACTTGTCCAATATTGCTGGGAGCCATTCCACTTGCTTATGTACTCTGTAGTAGACGGGTCAAGCTCCAAAGAAAAGAGACCTACAGCTGGATCTTCATTACTTCTCCATGATGTAAGAAGCTGACTTTTTTTGGTTCTATTATCATAAGCAAGTTTAGCACCAGGCAACCAAGTATGAGTTGGGTGGTCAAAACTTTGCCAAAAAGGTTCAATTGAATTTGAAGTGCCGTCTCTCAAAACTAAGTTGCCATCATCAAGAAGAACAGCTATTGCAGAATTCAAAGTGGTGGTGGTGGTGATTGTTGTCGACCAAATCTGGAACTTGGACTCATTTAAGAGCACTAAGTTACCATTTATGATTTTTAATTCTGATTGGAATATATTAGAGATGGGTGTTTCTCGGTTAGCCACCCAAACTATGGTGGGAGGATTGGAATCGACCTTTTTATACCAGATGCCTATGTAATAGTTGGAAGACTTACCTGCTTTGAAAAAACCCAGCTCGAACTCGTATCTTTCGGATATGATCGTTTGGTTTCCTGATAGAGACCGGTTTGAAGAAATGGTGTTGGCTCCAGATGAGATAGTTATGGTAAGAGAGAAACACATGAGGACAAGAACCCTCAATAAAGTGTTACTTTCCGTGAAGCACATGACTTGTACAAAATCTCGACAAGGAGATAGATAGAGAGAAAGAGAGATGACAAATATCATATTATAACATGTTATCAGTATTGGGTTTTATAGAACTGACATCTGAGAGGCTATGCATGATAGGTTGATAGTCAACAAAAATAGTATTCTAACTTGATAAACCCGCTTGAAATAATGGCCATACAAGTCAGTCTATATAAAATGAAAATCTTCTTTCATTCTAAGTCCTTTCTCCTAAGTTGTAAAGTTAAAAGACTGTTACGCAAGACTTTGAAGCTTTTAGATAACTTGAACCAAATACACAAATTGACAGTGGAATGGTTCATCAATCACCTATATTTCAAATGTATGACAAGTCACATCCACCCCCCTTCCATCATAGACGTAAATGCAAAGTCAAAATTTCTTCATGGTCGGACTTGACATCCTTGCTTTCTCCATTAAGACAAAGCAAATATATAAACAATGGTGTTGAATGTGAAGCCACAATTGTTGAACGTGAAGCCACAATTGTTGAATGTGAAGTTTTTTCAAAGGTTGGCTGAAGACCCGGTTGTGTTTTTTGATTACTTCTGATTTCCATCTCTATATAAGAGATTCATCTGTATTTGTAAAACTTGTATCTAGAGTAACACAGAAAGAGTGCAGATTAGCACCAAGAAATATAAATTCCTAGTTACCGGTGGACGTAGGTCAGAGAAGGACCGAACCACGTTAAATCCCTCGTGTTCATCCTTGTGTTCTTGTTTTTCGTGAGTTGTGTGTATGTTTAGAGTCGTGTGTTAAGTGTCTCGATCCTAACAAGTGGTATCAGAGCCTTGGTTTAGCTCCAGAGGGTGATTTTCTGTTTTTTGGTCGAAATTTTTTTTCGTCAAAAACGATTTTGGTGTATACCGTTGGAAAGGTCTCGTTCCGAAGATTCCGAAAATATTTTTTTCTGAATTTTTTGACCACCGGAAGACGTCCAAATCGCCGGTCAAAGGTTTTCCGGAATAGTGACCGGAAAACCAGTTCGCCGGAGAAGACGACACTGTAGCACCAGACACTGTAGCAGTCCGTCGGAGAGACAACACTGTAGCAGGAACTGTAGCACGACGTCAGCAGTGATGTCAGCTGACACTCTAGCAGGCAATGTAGTGTGTTAAGTGTCTCGATCCTTGTGTTCATCCTTGTGTTCTTGTTTTTCGTGAGTTGTGTGTGTGTTTAGAGTCGTGTGTTAAGTGTCTCGATCCTAACAAATGGGTCACTGTTAATTGTCATATGGGTTAGCATGCAACCCTCTACCATTAACTTCCTACCTAGCTCTAATTATTTCGTCCCAGATAACATAGAAGAAACAATAAAAAGCATGTTATAATGAAAACTTATTTGCTATATAACTTGTTATGTATTATACATTGTTAGAGGAATGCACAAATTTATGAGCATAGAGCCAAGATTCATTTCAGTTCTACTAACTGATCAGGGAATACGCTTGCCAGTCCTGTTCCCCAAAAGATTTTGTAATGGTTATTGGGGTAAGACCATCGCACCAACTTCAAGGTCCCACATTCAAATTATTGCCTTATTCAGCACATCAGTAACATTTAGACTATGTTCGAGAGAAAAGCTAGCTACTAACTTATAAACTAGTTGTTAGCTTATAAGCTAGCCGACAAAAAATGATGTTGGTAAAAATTAGCTAATAAGTTAGCTGTAAAATATAAAACGACATAAAAAGACATTTAGAAAAGTATGTTTTTTTTATAATTAATGAAGTGTATATTTGGAAAATTTTAAAAAGCTCATGAAAAAGTAGTCTACGTAGCCTTTTTTAAAAAGTTAGCTTATAAACTAATTTTGGGTTTGCCAAAATGAAAATTTAAAAAAGCTCAAAAAATAAACTAGCTTATTAGCTAGATGTGGCGAGCCAAAGACAACCATATTCAAAAGTATAATAAAATACAACGTATGAAATTTGAATACTTAAACTACTTGAAAGAAAAATTGAGTTCCTAG
Organism: Lactuca virosa; assembly: GCF_052849685.1. Classification (NCBI taxonomy): domain Eukaryota; kingdom Viridiplantae; phylum Streptophyta; class Magnoliopsida; order Asterales; family Asteraceae; genus Lactuca; species Lactuca virosa. Next base: position 89,358,173 of record NC_136428.1, on the reverse strand, counting down.
ATAGAACAATTGTGAAACTCTGTTACCATTTACTTAGTGACATCCCCTTTCAAATAAGTCACAAGATGTAAACACTACAAGAAATATGACCTTTAGAGACGTCACTTGTCATCTCTAAAAGTAATTAGGTCTAGTTGCAAGTGACAAACTTGACACTAAAAGCCTCTTCGTTGAAGGTTCGCTTTGCAACCACAAGGTTGTTTTCGTTGTAGAAGGTCATTGCAGACGCATATAGAGATAACATTTCGCTATTGAAGATTTATAAAATAAAAAGTTCAATAAATGTATTTAGCAACAACATGTGTTAAGATTCAATCACATGAAGTTCATTGGAACGTAAAGTTAATGAGCGAAATGTTACACTCTGATGTAAAATTTACATGGAAGTCGACTAAATTGAAAATCGATGATTAATGAGATTGGAAGTATGTTGTTATTCTAGCATTTAAGCTTTGAGTGTTTAAGGATATGAAGTTTGGTTACTTATGATCATTGTTATTATTTAGTATTAAATTTATTTTAAAAGGATTAAGATATGTTAGTAATTAGTGTACTTCCATGAGTAAAAAAATATATTTTCATTAGTTATCTTACATATCGGACCTATATAGTGTGATTGGTCTATCAAGTATATTGGAACTAATTATTATATTGGATTTGCTCAACATTTTAGGCTTGCATAATAGTATATTGGGTTTATCTAAGTGGTAGGCTCATATATAAAGGTGGTTAGCCTATTTAAGTGTAGGACTATAATAGTTTTGATTGACAGCTCAAATTCAGCTGAACCTTTTTGGCAAAGTTTTGACCACCCAACTCATACTTGGTTACGTGGTGCTAAACTTGGTTATAATAATAGAACAAAAACGAGCAAGGTTTTTACATCAAGGAGAAGCAACGAAGATCCTGGTGTAGGACTCTTCACTTCGGAGCTTTATCCGTCAAGTCAAGAGTATGTAAGCAAGTGGAATGGGTCTCAGCAATACTGGAGTAGTGGGGCTTGGAATGGGAATTTGTGACATCCCCATTTTCACGGCCAGAAAAGACCGATTTTGTTTATGCTTTATAAAAATCAGAGTACCTCTTTTAATAAAAATGTTGTGGAATTTGTTCCCAGAAAAATATGATAAATACGTTATCAAAGCATTTCCGAAGAAATGTGTTTTTATTAATTTTCAAAAACATTGGTATGTCATCGTCAATAAAGAAACATAAGCATAAACAGAGCTTACATTCATTTACACTAGTGATCTACATCTCTTTTAAATCTCTCAGTGTAAAGTAGCTTTGTATCGACACCTGTGATACAAATAAGGTTGAGTGGGTCAGGTTGGAAACCTGGTGAGTACATAGGGTTTTCAACCCACAATAATATAATTATTATATTTAAACAACAAACAATCAACCCAATTACCCATCCCCATTATCTTCCTCACTCTTAAGGGTCTACCTTAAGAGTCATCTATCCTGCATTCGTTCATTCTGAAGTCCCTTGCTTCCAGGGTTTATATGACAGGCACTAAGTTCATAGCTGCCAATGCTCGTTCGTAAAGCACTAATTCTATAGCTGCTAAAGTTCATTCATCGGGTACTAAATCCATAGCTACCAATGTTTATCTAATAGGTACTAAGTCCATAGCTACCACCGTTTATCTAACAGGTACTAAGTCCATAGCTACCAACGTTTATTCAATAGGCACTAAGTCCATAGCTGTCGATGTTATTTGTTAGGCACTAAGGTGTTGTTTGTTTTTCTGAAGCCAAAATGTTTGCAGTCTGCGGACCACATCTGCAAGCCTCTGCAGCAGAAGAGGTGGACCAAACGTCTGCAGTCTGCAATAAGTAGACTGTTTGTTTTTTAATGTCTGCGGGCTGGTGAAATAGACTGAATTTTTAATAAAATGATTT